>NW_020954737.1:11392445-11451178 GCF_900497805.2 Vombatus ursinus | reverse complement strand
AGAAGAAGAAGAAGAAGAAGAAGAAGAAGAAGAAGAAGAAGAAGAAGGAGAAAAATAAGGAGAAAAACAAGGAGAAGAAGAAGAGAAATTGAAGAAATAGCCAATAAGAGGAGAGGAGATGATAGAGGGGGAAGAAAATGAGAAGGAGAGAGAGACAGAGACAGAGAGACAGAGAGAAGAAAGGGAGAAAAAGGGGAGTAGGGAGGGGGAAGAGAGAGAAACTCTGTGTGTGTGTGTGTGTGTGTGTGTGTGTGTACATACACACACATTCATGTGTGTATATGGTTACTCTGAATTTCAAATGTTTAAGTTGGGAATCCAAAGGTATCCTCATCTCCCCAGTCTGAAAGCAGATGCCATGGGCTGTCAGTGACAGCTGTTGAGCTGCTGTCTCTTGCATGTAAAGTAGGTGCTTGCAGTCCTTGGAGTGAGGCTCCTCATGGCCCTCCTGCCACCCTGGGCTGTTCGGCATCACTAAGCACGTAAGCTTACCCTGTCACTGGGTCCCTTCTCCTGAGGAAGGTGGTGACGGCCTGGTGAGAGGAGCCACTCTGACAGCTTATCTTGAGCAGCTTTCTTGCTCAACTAAGACCAGCAGGGAGCTTTAGCCTCTGAGTCAAAATGACAACATTCTGAGCTAGTGGGAGCATGGTACTGGATGCCTCCCCAGATCCAATCTGCCTTCTACCCTTAGAAACCTCTTATTTTAAGAGCTGTTTTTTGGTGCTCAGAAATAATTTTTATAATCATTATTGTAACTTGTCTTCGATTTTATTCTGGGGATGGTGACCAGCCAGCCCATATTTCCACTTAGAACAGAACAAGAAAAAGTAGCCTTGAGGCATCTAGGTGGCGCAGTGGATAGAGTGCCAGCCCTAGAGGCAAGAGAACCTGAGTTAAAATCCGGCCTCAAACACATATGAGCTGTGTGACCCTGGGCAAATCACTTACTCCTGATTGCTGAGAGAGGGAGACAGAGAGAGAGAGAGAGAGAGAGAGAGAGAGAGAGAGAGAGAGAGAGAGAGAGAGAGAAAGTAGACTTATGCTAAAGCAAGAAGAATTTATGTTAGCTAGAAGGAAGAACTTCTTGCTGCCAGTGGAAGTCATTGAATACAGAAATTGATGAGCGAAAGGAGTTGCAGTATCATCAACTTTCCATCACATGAAATTGTCCTAGTTTATATTTTTGTAGTTGAATGGTGTATGTGAATATTGACTATCCATATATTTTCTATGGAGTTTGAGAGGGTGCAAAAACATTTTTTTCAATTTTTTCCCTCTTATATGTCATAGTTGAAATGATATATCTATTTTCTAGCTTCTGTCAAGTTGTTTAAGTCCCAATGGAAGAATGACTTTGTGTAAACACAGGAGCATGTTTATTATTTCTTCAAAAATGAATTTGTGGCACCTCTTTCCTTATACATTTCTAGAAATTACTCAGATCCCCTAGATCAGCACTTATTAAACTGTGGATCACAATCCCATATGCAGTAACATAACTGAATGTGGGGATTGTGAAAAATTTGTCAACAGTGATAGGTTTCTGAACGCACAGTGACCAAAAATTTATTCAAAATCCAACGTGCAATGAATGCGAGGTGTTTCTGGCAGCACTTGCCCATGTTGCATCCTGCTGCTTCGCTGAGGCCTTGGTTCTGAACACAAAGCATGTCCACTGCACATGCCTTCAGGCCATGCAACACCAATGAACTCTGCCTAAACAGGAAAAGGGGTCTTGAGTAGAAAACTTTTAAGAAGCCTGCCATAGATGGGATAGTTTCAATGTTTGTCCTCTCTACAAGCTGAGATATGGATGATAAGACCATTGGAGTTCTATTCCACTGGAAGGAGGTTATGGAATTTTGGTTCCTTATACGCAATGCAATAGAAAGCCCCCATTGGTGTGGAGCATACAGCAGAGAAGTCAGTACTCATATAAGAGAAATATAGGATAAATTGCTCAAAGAATTGTTTTCAAATGTTTTAGTTATTCATATTCTCTTGATTTAAAAGAATCACAAAAGAATATTACTTAGAGCTAGAAGGAACTTTAATGATTAGTTCAGTAGTGACAAACTCAAATAGGAAAGGGACTACTAAACCATATGTAAAGATTCTTGTAGGCCATATACTGACTTAGATAACCATGTATTAACATTATCTATTTTTATTGCATTTTATTTATTTATTTAATGATAATTTTTATTATTTTTGTTTTCAACATTTACTTCCACAAGATTTTGAGTTCCAAATTTTCACCCCAATTCATCCCTCTCCCCACCCCAAGATGGCATGCATTCTGAATAACCCTTCCCCTAGTCTGCCTTCCCTTCTATCTCTACCCCCCTTCTCTTATCCCCTTCCCCTTCAATTTTCCTGTAGGGCAGTATGGATTTCTGTACCTCATTTCCTGTATTTCTTATTTCCCAGTTGCATATGAAAACATTTTTTTAAACATGTGTTTTTAAAACTTTGGGTTCCAAATTTTCTCCCTTCCTCCCTCTCCACCCACCCTCATTGATAAGCCAAGCAACTGAATATGGGTTATATATGTGCAGTTATGCAAAACACTTCCATAGTAGATATGCTGTGAAAAACTAACTGTATTTCCCTTAATCCTATCCCACCCCCGTATTTATTCTATTCTTTCTTTTGACTCTGACCCTCTTCAGAAGTACTTGCTTCTGATTACCCCCCTTTCCTAAACTGCCCTCCTCTCTATCATCCCCCTACTCTCTTGTCCACCCCCCATTTTCCCGTAGGGTAAGACAGATTTCCATACCCAATTGAGTGTGTATGTTATTCCCTACTTAAGTCAAATTCTATGAGAATAAGAGTCACTCATTCCCTCTCACCTTCCCCTGTTTCCCCTCCACTACAAGAGCCTTTTCTTTTCTGTTTTCTTTTTTTGTGAGATAATTTACCCCATTCTACCTCTCTATTTCTCCTTCTCCTAGTATAATCCTCTCTCACCCTTTAATTTTATTCTCCAGATATGACCTGTTCATCTTCAACTCACCCTGTGCCCTCTATCTATCTATCATCTATCTATCTATCTATCTATCTATCTATCTATCTATCTATCTATCTATCTATCTATATATACACATATAATTTTTTCCCTCCAACTACCCTAATACTGACAAAGGTCTCATGAGTTACAAATGTCATCTTTCCATGTAGGAGTGTAAACAGTTCAACCTTAATAAGTCTCTTATGATTTCTCTTTCCTGTTTACCTCTTCATGTTCCACTTGAGTCTTGTATTTGAAAATCAAATTCCGATTCAGCTCTGGTCTTTTCATCAAGAATGCCTGAAAGTCCTCTATTTCACTGAATGACCATTTTTTCCCCTGCAGAATTATACTCAGTCTTGCTGGGTAGGTGATTCTTGGTTGTAATCCTATCTCCTTTGCTCTCCAGAATATTATATTCTATGCCCTGCTTTCCCTTACTGTAGAAGCTGCTAAATCTTGTGTTATCCTGATTGTGTTTCCACAATACTTGAATTGTTTCTTTCTGGCTACTTGTAATATTTTCTCCTTGACCTGGGAACTCTGGAATTTGGCTACAATATTCCTAGGAGTTTTCCTTTGGGGATCTCTTTCAGGAGGAGATTGGTGGATTCTTTCAATTTCCATTTTGCCCTCTGCTTCTAAAATATCAGGGCAATTTTCCTGGATAATTTCTTGAAAGATGATGTCTAGGCTCTTTTTTTGATCATGATTTTCACAAGTCAAATAGTTTTTAAATTCTCTCTCCTGGATCTATTTTCCAGGTCAGTTGTTTTTCCAATGAGATATTTCACATTGTTTTCTAATTTTTCATTCTTTTGGATTTGTTTTACAGTGCCTTGATTTCTCATAAAGTCACTAGCTTCCAAGTGCTCTATTCTAATTTTTAAGGAAGTATTTTCTTCAGTAATCTTTTGGACTTCCTTTTCCATTTGGCCAATTTTGTTTTTTAGGGCATTCTTCTCCTCATTGGCTTTTTGGACCTCTTTTGCCATTTGGGTTAGGCAATTTTTTAAGGTGTTATTTTCTTCATTTTTTTTTTGGTCTCCTTTAGCAAACTGTTGACTTGTTTTTCATGATTTTCTTGCAAAACTCTCAGTTTTTCCTCTACTTCTCTTACTTGCTTCTCAAAATCCCTTTTGAGCTCTTCCAAGGCCTGGGACTGATTCATATTCTTCTTGGGGGCTTTGGATGTAGGAGCTTTGGCTTCGTTGTCTTTTTCTGGTTGTATGTTTTGATCTTCTTTGTCACCAAAGTAAGATAATATAGTCTGATTCTTTTTGTGCTGCTTACTCATGATCCCAGCCAATTACTTGAGTTTTAAAGTCTTTGTTAAGGTAAAAGTCTGTTTCCAGTGTGGAGAATGTACTGTCCCAAGCTTTAGGGGTTTGTACAGCTGTTTTCAGAGCTACTTCTAGGGACCTGTAAATTTTTATCTCTTCCAAGGTGCTATGATAAGGGGCGAACTGTTTTCTCTCCACCGCCACAAGAAGCTTCACCACACCAGCACTCCTCCTCACCCCAGCACCATCCCTCAGAACTGTGACCCAGATCTAAGCACTGGCAAAGCAAGAGATACCTGCCTCAGCACTGGCAAAGAATTCCCTGCAATCCCCCTCTGATCAGCCACTCGATTCCCCCTCATCTGTGGGCCAGAAGCTCAGGAAACAGCCGTGGCCCCAGGGGTGGCTGAGACCTAGCTCCTTCTCTCACCGCAGTCACAGACTTTTCCCACTGACCTTCCAAGTTGTCTTTGGCATTCCTGGGTTTAGAAGTCTGGAAACCGCCACAGCTGCCCGCGATTCAGTCCTCTGAGGCCTGCTTCAGGTAAGCTGTGGCTTGTGCGCCCACACTAAACTGTGCTCCTCTCCCAGCCCAGTACGATACACCTTTCCAATCAACCGTCCAGGCTGTCGGGTTGGAAATTTGTTTTACTCTGTCTTTTTGTGGGTTCTGCTGCTTTAGAATTTATTTAGATCCATTTTTATGGGTATTTGGAAGGGTTTGTGGAGAGAGCTCAAACAAGTCACTGCTTTCCCTCTGCCTTCTTGGCTCTGCCCCCTGAATTTTATTTATTTTTAAAAATATTTTAAATTACATTTTAACTTGGTTTAGGCTACATCAGGGAGCACTGTTGATAGCAAGCAGCCTGTAGGCCTGTGTTTGATACCTCTGCTTCAGTTAACTCCCCTTATTTACAGATGAGGAAACCCAGGGAGTTTAAGTGACCTACCCACGGTTACAAAGGTAGTAAGCCAGAACTGAGATTTGAATCCAGGTCATCTGACTCTAAAATCACTGTATGCTCTTTCCAACTCTCCATTCTCCACCAGAGTATTACTTTTGAAGGGGCCTCAAGAAGTCAGTCTAATCTCCTACCTCACACTGGGCCATCTCCTCCACCGGAAACCTGGACTCTGCCGCTGGAATAGCCCCATACTTTGACAGGCCAGCAGCAGCCTTCTATTGCCCAGACTTAGGCCTTCACAGCATTTCCCAGCCATCTCTATACCATGCCATGGCCATATACCTTCCTCTACCCCTTCCCTAATTCTTCTCTATGTGTTGTCTTCCCCATTTAGAATGTAAGCTCCTTAAAGGCAGAGAATGTTTTGCTTGGGTGTATTTGCATCCCCAGACTTAGAGTGCAAGGCACATAGTAAACACTTAATATATGCCTTATTTATCCCTGTCTCTGTCTCTCTCTTTCTCTCTGTATCTTGGCCTCTCTCTGTTTCTCTCCCTGTCTCTGTCCATCTTTGTCTCTCTGTGTCTCTGCATCTGTCTGTCTGTCTGTCCATCTGTAATCTGATTCTTTATATGTGGTTATCTGGCCCCTGCTCAAATCCTTTTCATAATGGGGAACTCACTACCTTATTAGTCAGTTTTTTAACTAGTTTTTAACTAGTTTAACTTTGAGAAATGTTATTCCACTGGTGGAATATTTCACTTATTCTCTTCTCTGAAATTATATAGAAGAGGGTTCTACTGTCTTTTACATGACATTTCATGGTATCCTGGCCTCAGACACTTACTAGCTATGTGACCCTGGGCAAGTCACTCTACCCTGTTTGCCTCAGTTTTCTACTCTGTAAAATAATTCAGAGAAGGAAATAGCAAACTACTCTAGTATCTTTGCCAAGAAAACCTCAAATGGGGGGGTCATGAAGAATCAAATGTGACTAAAAAATAACTGAACAACAACTGGCAAGGATACTGGAGCAGTTTGCCATTTCCTCCTCCAGCTCATTTTACAGATGAGGAAACTGAGGTGAACAGGGTTAAGTGATTTGCCCAGGGTCCAGCACTCTATCCACTATACCACCTAGGTGCCCAGGAAGAATCAGGAAGACTCTAGTTCAAATCCTGCCTTAGACACTTACTAGCTATATGACCCTGGGTAAAGCAATGGCCCTTGCTAAGTCTCAGCTTCCTCATCTATAAAATGGAGACAATAATAACACCTACATCAAAGGGTTGTTGTGAGGAGCAAATGTGATGGCATCTGTGAAGTGCCCTTCAAACCTTGGAACACAATATAAATATCAGTGCTGCTGATTGTCTGAGCCTCAGTGTCCTCACTGTCAAAGTGGGCATAGGGCATACTGATGTTTGCCAAAATAATCTTATGGTGTTCTTGGGAGAATCACATGAGATAACCTGTGTAAAGCATTATGTTATTTTCTTTTCTTTCTACACTCTCACTTAATAATCATATCATTCCCACAAATTCAGTTATTATCTCTATGCAGATGATCCCCTGAACTATATATCCAGCCCTAACCTTTCTCCTGAGCTCTAGTAAGTCATCAACACTTATTGGATGTTTCAACTGGAAGTTCTATACACGTCTCAAACTCAACATTTCCAAAACAGAACTCATTGTCTAAAAACAGAACAACACCAGAAAACCCCTTTTACTCGAGGGAAGGCTGGAGGGAAGGGCCTAAAAGGAACCTGTGATAAAAACAAAGTTTATCTTGGGAAGGAAGCTGAAGAAGCCGAGAAAAAGTAAATCCTTGGGAGACAGAAAATAAGGAACTCAGAGCATAGGTATTTGATTGTTATAAAAGGTGTCAATGTCCTGGGCCCAGTCACTAAACTGCCATCCTACACACTTAATCAACTCCAAGGCTAATCACCTGGCCTTCATCCACTTCCCTCCTACTGTCTCTAAGACATTGCTCTGGAAATGATCTCTCTCACTCATACAGGTTCTTCTTCACCACTACTTCTTTCCCGTCTGTTTATAATCATACCCAGGTCTCCCCATTCCTTAAAAATAAAAATAGTCTTCCCATTTCCTCATCTACTACATGTCGTTACTTCTATCTTCCCCTTCACTGCTAAACTTCGGGAAAAGGTTGTCTACACCCGATGTCTCCACTCTCTCACTGCCTGCTCTCTTCAGTTCCTCAAATTTATATTCACCACCATTAATGTTGGAACTTTTTCCTCTAACATCACTAATAACCTCCTAATCACCAAATCAAATGGATTTTCATTTCCCAGTCCTTAATCTATTTGACCTGAACTCTTTGCATTTTTGATGTGGATCATTCCCCATCCTGGTGGATTCTCTCTCTGTCCTTGTATTCAGAAACATCCCCTTCTCCTGATTCACTTTCTGCCTCTTTCACTATTTCTCCTATCTCCTTCCCCAGCTTCTTATACTCTTAATGAGCTTTGAATTTGGGTGTTTCCCAAAGTTCCGACCCTAGAATTCTTCTTTACTCTCTCTAGTCTTTCTTCCTTGACAATCTCATTTACTCCCATGGTTTTACTTAATACTTCTATGACTCTCAGATCTATATCCTTAGTTCTGATCTTTCTTTTGAGCTATGGAACAGCACTTCCAGTTGCTACGAGAACGTTGAATTCTATGTGGATGTCACACAGTCACCTTAAAGTCAACATGTCCCAAACTATTTATTTTTTTCTCTCTAAATCTGTTCCTCCTCTAACTTCACTATTTCTGCCTATGGCATCACCATGTAGAGAAGGGGTCTGCCAGCCCCATCACCACCAACACCAACTACTTATCAACTATCACCAGTGGGGCAGGCCAGCTAGATTAGTGGAAGCAGCAAGGAACCCTAAGGAAGACACAGGTGGCAGAATTCACTAGGTGAGTCAGACCACTACTACCACCCTTGACCATCACCATCCCTCAGCCTCCAGTAGAGATTGACCAGGGTCCCGATCCCAAGTGAGCTAGGAATTACAGCTCCTCTCAGACCACGAGTCCTACTTCCAGACTGGCCCTAGGGGTACCACCATCTAGAGGAACAACCATTGTGAAAATGTGATCTGGCAACTGTCTCTGTGGATGCTGAGGCCCCCAACTCCTCCTTCACAGCTACTGAAGACCTGGAAAAGAAAGTTCTTTCCATCAAAGTCCTTTGCACTATCAAATGATTTAACATGAGGAATAGATATGACTTTATGATAGAAATGACATAAAAGAATATGCATAACCAACTGCTTTGATGCATTGCCTTAAGGACCACTGGGCTTTTCCATCTGATGTGAAACTGAAATCTCTGTTATGTGTTGTCTGTCTATATTAGAATATAAACTCTTTGAGAGCAGGTTCTATATTTATGTCTCCAGCATTCATTCATCCATTCATTCATTCTTCACCACTCACCCAATTTCACCATATTGCCTTGA
The DNA here is from genome assembly GCF_900497805.2 of Vombatus ursinus. NCBI lineage: Eukaryota > Metazoa > Chordata > Mammalia > Diprotodontia > Vombatidae > Vombatus > Vombatus ursinus. The sequence goes on along the minus strand of NW_020954737.1, from coordinate 11,442,489 downwards.
AATTGTCTTTCACTGTCATCTCACCATATATCAAATGAGTTACCAAATCCTATTTCTTCCACATCTCATGACTATATCTCCCTCATCCCCCATTACTACCATGCAATATATGCATTTATCACCACACATGTGATTATTCTGTTGGTATCTTTACTGTTCTCCCTTCATCTACTTTCTCCCCTTTTGATCTATACTTAACACATCTGCCAAAATAATCTTTCTTATGCAAAGATAATTTTATAATACTAATAATAATAATTAGCACTTGCATAGTGCTTTAAATCTTGTAAATTTCTTTATTTATTAAATCATTTGATCCTCAGGAGAACCCCATAAGGTAGGAACTATGATTATTCTCATTTTATAGATGAGGAAACAGAGGCACAGAAAGGTTAAATACCTTGACCAGAGTTATACAGTTAGGGAGGGTTTAAGGTAGGATTTGAATTCAAGTCTTCTTGATTCCAAGTCCAATTTTCAATTCAGAATACCTTACCTCTCATTACAGGGTAGTATAACAGAGTACTCCAAAGAGGGAAATTTCTATATTAATTCACTGATGTGGAAGGTGTGGGAGAATATTTAATGATATTTTTAGAAGAGTGAATGTAATAAGAGAGAGGGAGAAATGAAATCTACATGTCTTCTGAAATCAACTAACATGATGAGAAAACATGGAAATTAAAGACTTCCTACAGAGACAAATGAAATAAAGGGTTAATAATTTCTCGCTTACTGTTATTAGGGAAGTAGCTCAAAAATTTATTTATGGATTAGGGTGCAGCATCAAAAAAGCTTAGTATAGTGTATTGAGAACAGGACTTGGGAGTTAGGAAGACTGGGATTTGAACTATGCCTCAGACATTTATCAGTAGCTATGTGACTGGGCAAATCACATAATCTCTTTGTGCCTCAGTTTCTTTACCTTTAAAATGAGGGGCTTAGAACTAATGACCTCTAAATTCCTGTCCAGCTTTAAACCTCTGATCCTGTGGCCACTGTATGAGATATCCTAAAGTCTCTTTCAGTTTAACAGTCTCAGAATCTAAATCCCCAAACTTCATTTTTAGCCAATTGATTCAACTTCCTCCCATACTAAATCTTTCACTGGAGCAGCTGACATTTCTTTTCCTCCTTCTCCTCCTTCATGCCCTCTGGTGTTTGTTGGTCAAACTGGGATGGCCTTGAATAAACTCAGGGAAGCCTGAATAATCTGAAATCTGACTGCACTAAGATTCCAGGTGGAAGAGGAAACAGGAAGCAAAAGAATCAGGCAAGAATGAGACTCATCTAACAAGAACAGGATCAGCTGCTATCTGAGGAAAAAGAAATAAACTTTGTTTATCATGCACCGGGAGCTTGTTTTGGTGTGAATGAGAAAGTGGGGGTATTGGCCCTGATGGTAACAGCAGAGAGACAATGTCAGTTTGGTTGAAGAATGTCGTATTTTTTTCCTGCTGAGAAACGTCACCAAGTGGCCTCCCTGGTCTTTTACACATAAAAACCTACTCTGTCACCTGTATATTTTTAGCTAATTTATGCCCAAATAGATCTTTCTCTGGTTGCTGGAAAATGATGTCGGGAGCTGCAATTACCTTTCCCAGCAGTTCCAAGAGCTCAGGGTTGGAAAAGGCAGGAAGGACCAGGCTGTGAATCTTTCTCCATTTGTAGGTATTCAAATCACATTTTCTATTACAAAGACCAAACTCGTTGTGTCATTCATTTTTGAAGAGCAGCTGTTGCTGCAAGGGAAGCTTTGAAAAACATCCTATTTAGAAACAATTTTGTCAGCAGCCAAAACCGTCTTTTTTGTACATTTTTCTCTCCTGCTATTCCTTTTTCTGTTACTTGGCCTATTTGCATGACAAACGGTATCATTGTCTCCCCAAACTCACCAGTTCCCATCACTTATTTCCCACCTAGGGTTCTAATTCTCTCCATGTTGCATCATGATCCTTAGCAAGATAGTAAATTACAGTGTCACCAGTGAGGTTTCTTCTTCTGGGAAGAAATAACCAGCAGGGCCAGTTGAAGTCTTGAAAGACAGAGATACCGTTTTCATGCAAATATCCTACATACCAAGAACAGGGGAATAGCTTCCTATTATAGTGACTCTGTTGAAATTCAGTACAGCGAGAAGTCATTTGTGAAAGATAACAATTTAAGAAGAAACTTCTCCTGTTTCTCCTTAGCTAATTACTTTGGATTTCTCTCTAGCTATTAGGGCAAGGGAAAGAACTTGGGTGTCTTTAAGTGGGATAGAAATTAATGATATTTATTCCAGAATTTAATTCTTTCAATTCAATTAAATACATCAATCCCATCCAATGCAATAAACATTTATTAAGTAGCTACCATAAATCAGGGCTCTGAAGCTACAAAGATTTTTTTTTAAATCCTCCCCTCAAGGAATTTATATTCTGGTTTAATTAGGGCTCACAAATGAGGTCAATTAAACTAGAATAAAGAAGATGATGGTGGATTTAGAAATGTACAGATAGATTTTAGACTGTAAGCACTAGTGGGCAAGACGACACGTTGCTGGGTAACTTCACTCAATGCAGAGCCTATAAATGTTTGGTCCTGGTCTTGACAATAGTTGTCTTAGTGAAAATGCCAAATTTGCATGTTAGAACTGAAATAAAGACACTGATTTCACTTATCGATGCCAGACTCCATTTCCTTTTGATTGGTCTTCTCTTCTCCCTTTCCTTCTCTACCTTTCTCCACTCCCTCTCTCCTTCTCCCTGTCTCCCTTTCCCCATCTCTCTCCTCACTCGCTCTTCCTCACCCACTCTCTGGCTCTTTTTCTGTCTCTCCTTCCCCCTTCCCTCCATTTCATTCTCTTCCTTTCTTCTCCCTCTCCTCCCCTTTTCTCTCTCTTCTCTTCCTTTGTCCCCTCCCTTTGTCTCCTTCCTTTCTTTTCTCTCCTCTTCTCCCCTCCTCTCTTCCCCTCTCCTTTCCTCTTTTCTCCTCTCTTCTCTTTTCCTCTCCTTTTCCCTCTTCTCCTTTCTTCTCTCCCCCTTCTCCTCTTCTCTCCCATCCCTTCCCTTCCCCTCCTCTCCCTTCTTCTCCTCTACTGTCCTTTCCCCTTCCCTCCTATCCCCTCCCTATACTCCTCTCCTCTCTCTCCTCTCCCTTCTTTTCTCTTCACCGTCTCTTCCCCCCCCTTTTCTCCCCTACTCTCCTCTCTTCTTCTTTCTTTGCTCTCTTCCCCCCATTTCTCTTATATCATAGAGATCTAAAGTAATGGAAAAGTATTTATGCTTCTGCACAGCTCTAGCAAGTCGCTATGGAGATTAGCTCCTTCAAGCTATTATAGCCTGATTCTACTCCTTTCCTGGTCATAGGATAATAGATTCATTCAGCCTTACCCTCCTCCCTTAATGAACATAGGGCAGGCAGTGCCCCACTTGCTTCCTCCCCCCAAGCCCCCCATGTCCCATTTATCTAGTTCTGCAAAGGTCCACCTTTGTTGTATTTACTTTCATTATACAATCATTAACATACATCAGCATATTCTCTGCCCTCATCTTTGGGCAGATTTCCTCTAACCTAAGGTTCAAATCTAGGTCCTTGTAGGTTTGTTTCTTATTCAAGATTGAAATCCTTTTCTCAAAGTTTGGATACAAGAGGATTTTCTTATTTTCCTGCCCCACATGTCAAATATTCCTCTAACCAAAGCCCATTGTCATCTTTGGAAATGAGGATGTTTAGCCTGGAGAAGAGAAGAGTGGGGTGCATGGGTGGGTGGGGTGAGAGACAACTTCAAGCATTTGAAGGACTTAGTGCTGAAAAAGGAAACAGGGTTGTTCTACTTGGACCCAAGAAGTCAGAACTTGTAGCACTAGGTGGAAAAAAAGAGGCAGCTTTAGATTTAATGTAAGAAAAAAAGTTTCCCCAAGTTAGAAATGTCAAAAAGTGGAATGGAGCACCTCATGTGGCATCGAGGTGGCAAACTGGGTAAAGCACTGGACTTAGAGTCAGAAGGCCTAAATTCAAATCCTGACTCCTATCCTTACTAGCTGTGTGCTCATGGGCAAGTCACTTAACCCTTCAGTTTTCTCATCTATAAAATGGGGGTAATAAAAGTACATACCTCAAAGGATTGTTTTGAGCATCAAATGATGAATCAAACAACATCTATAAAGTCTTTTGCAAACTTTAAAGTGCTATATAAAATTACTTTAAAGAGATATATAATTTATTTATATAAATATACAAATAACAACATTGTTGTTATTAGGTTCTTTCTCATTGAGGGGTCTTTAAGGAAAGTGGGATGACCACTTATTGGGAATAAGAGAATTGTAGAGAGAATTCTTTCTCAGGGATAGGTTGGAATAGCTGGTTTCTGAGTTCCCTTTCAAATATGACATTTACTGTATTTCTCAAGATGAGGTCCACTGCAATTCCAAAGGACTCATGATGGAAAATGTTATCCACATCCAGAGAAAGAATTTATGGACTCTGAATGCAGATCAAAGTTTATTATTTTCACTTTATTTTTGTGTTTTTTTTTCTTTTGGTCTGTTTTTTTTTATAACAGGACAAATATAGAAATATGTTTTACATGATGGTACTTATATAACCTATATCAAATTGATAACCATTTTAGGGAAGGGGACAGGAAGGAGGGAGGGAGAAAAATTTGGAACTCCTTTTTTTTAATGAATGTTAAAAATTGTCCGTACATGTAATTGGAAAAAATAAAATACTATTAAAAAAAAAAGATGAAGTCTACTGCTGACACTTCCTAATAAGCATAAATGGCTGAAATGCAACATTCCAAAGAAAAGAGCACAGCTCTGGTATCCTGAGTTGGAGTTCCAGTTCTAACTCTTATTAGTGATGTGACTGTGGGCAAATCATTTGACCTCTGCAAACTTCAATTTCCTCATTTGTAAAATGAAGGTGGTAATACTTAAATGCAGTTGTGAACGGAATTCTTTTAAACAAACTTTTGCTTATGTAAATATAAGCTAGTTTTTAAAAAATGAAATTTCATTATCTCCCTCTTCTTACACTATATGGTTTATTTTCTATTAGGGTGTTTGGTTTTGGGGAGAGAGTTCTCTTCAGAATCCTATGCCTTCCTATTCCTTAATTACTTTGCTGTCATAGCATGTGGACTTTTTAATCCACTTCTGACAACTCACTCTAATATGTATTTTAAGTATATTTCTTATTAGCTTTTTAATTGAATAGCAACATTTTTATGCCTCTATCAATATCAACTATTCATACCTTCTTCCCTCCCTTAAAAGCCATTTAAAAATAATTAGTTACATTAAGTAGCTCTGCTCTTCTGGCCTCCTGAACTCCAATCTTATTTTGATGCTGCCTCTCTAGCTGACAGCCTTGGGTAGTCATAACCAAGTCACTTAACCATTCTGTCTTACTTCCTTCACCCGCCAATAAGGATAATAATGCTTAATTTTCTCAGAGGGGTGTTATGAAGATCAATTAGCTAATGTTGGCAAAGTACTAATGCTAGAAAGTGCTATTCATGTCATTTGTTATCAGGCCTGCTTTCATCTGGTACTGCCCATCCTCCCCATCCATGCTGGGATATCTGCACAGAAGAGAAAGTCCCATCCATAGCCCTTTATTCACCTCTTCCTCTGAGGCAGCAGCACAGAAAGAAAGGAAGGAAGAACAAAGGGGGACCGATAAGTGGGATGGGAAGACTTCCTGGTGAGTCTTCGGACGATAAGATCGCCAACAATTGTTCACATTTATATAGCTTTCTACAGTTTGCAAAGTATTTCCCCATAACTCTGTGAGACAGATACTGCCTATATTTTCATTCCCATTTTACAGATGAAGAACCCGAGGCTCAGAGGGGTTAAAGTGATTTGCCCAAATGACAGAGCTGTGAACTGAATCCAAGTCTTCTGATTGAAAATTCCAGGCTCTCTCAAGCACTGAAGAAAGTCTTGTTTACAACAACAAGGTAACTGTACTACTTCTATTTTATGTTTACCCAATATAAACATAATTTGTCTGATTTGTCTACATGTACTCTATCCTATTACCCTTTGAAACATAATCACTGAAACTAGACTTTTAGATTCCAAAATTAATTTTCAGCTACAAAATATCTCATGTATTTGGGATGTTCTTATTGGTTTGAGGGCACTTGATTATAAACAGAATGATAATTACAATTTTTAAATACTGTAGTAACCATTAATTAGTGTGTTTTTAAACAACTAATATCCTCATTCAAAGCCTCATTGTAGCATGTGGGCAATTTTTATATTCCTAACAGAAGGTGAACAGTCTTCACCAGAAGGTTCTGGATGATGAAATTCTTTGAACAGAGCAACTCAGGAAACCTGGGACCACTTAATCTCCACCTCTGTGTCCAAACCTACCCCAAATTTGAAAGACCAATCTCATCCTTAGATGCACAGACTAAAAGGAGCCCTCCGTGACCCCTTTGCTTTACACTCATTTCCAGTCGTTCATGCTCCTGGTCCTATCCTGATCTGGGTACCTCTTATTTTCCTATGACCAAGTCTCATTCTGGTATCCTAGTCCCCAGAGGAGCTAGATTTCCTTCCTGTGAACATCAGTTTCCCCATTTTTCGATGACCATTTGATTACTTCCTTGAATCTTTGATCAATTGCTCTGGTCTTGTTTGGTTAGACTTTCTGGCCCTTGAACTTGACTAGGGTCTTGGGCTAATGGTATTTGTTTCCCACTTGTGTTTTTCTCTCCTCACTGAACTCCTCCCATCTCTCATATAAGCAAACCTGGCCTTGATTTTAAAAAATTACAAATATGGAGATACCAGAATTTAACATGCCTTTTCTGAAATTGTTCTCAAATGTGTTAGTCAGAATAATCACTAAACTTCTAGTGGGATTCCTGATTCATAGAACAAAATAAAACATGATATGGAAGCAAGATTCTCTACCTCAGGGGCTTCCAAGAGAGAGGTTTGCTGTGTTAGGAGAGATCAATGATATCTGCCCTCCAGAGTGCAAAATCTGAAAATGGAATGCTGCAATGGCCTGTCTGAGCTTGAGAAAAGTAAGGTTAATCAAAGAAAGAATTTTTTTTTTTTTGGTGGAGGGGGAAGGAGGGGACAACTTTTATTAGTCCATAGCACTAGGAAAAAATTATATGTTATAATCAACCTTTCAGATGGGGTATACTTGAATGAAAGATGTAACTTTCATCTTTTCTTTGAATTTAATCAAGTGTCTCTCCTTGCATAATTTAAACCCCATTGGGAATTTCTAAAAGCCAAGTACTCACCTTTTCCCCAACAGTCAAATTTGGTGAAGCTATTACTCACTAAAGAGTACCTATTTCTTAGAGGGCAATTTTGAGGATGCTGAGTTCCTATTCTATTCTATCTCTATTCTTCTTCATTTAACACTTAGATTAATTAATCTACTGAGAAATAGGAACTTGAATTGGACATGGCATATGACTGTAATCCCTGCCTCTGGGAGGCTGAGGATGGTGGATCACATGAGCTTGGGAGTCCAGAGCTTCAGTGAGTTATGCCTCTCATGTGCATGCACTGAGTCCATCACCAATAAGGCCAGACCTCTGGGAAATGGGAGCCACTGGGCTGCCCAGCAAGAAGCAAACTGGCCCAGGTTGGAAAGAGAGCATGTCAAAATCTCCCATATTAATGAGTGGGATTAGACCAGTGAATGGCTGTTGCATTTCTTTTCTAAAAAGATCAACTGCTTAAAAAAATAGGAGCTAGGAAATATTCTGGAAGCAGCTATGTGGCACAGTGGATAGAGTACCAGGCCTGGAGTCAGTAAGACTTTTCTTCCTGAGTTCAAATCTGGCCTCAGACACTTACTAGCTGTGTGACCCTGGGCAAGTCACTTAGCCCTGTTTTCCTCAGTTTCCTCATCTACAAAATGAACTGGAGAATAAAATGGCAAACCACTCCTAGTATCTTTGCCAAGAAAATCTCAAATATCATGAAGTTGGATATGACTGAAAAATGACTGACCACCAGGAAATATTCTACCATATTGCCGAGTATAATGTAGTAGATCACTGTAGGAACAATTTGAGTTCAATAGGTAAAAATTTTTGGCCAAGATTTGTAGAAAATTCAGGATTAAATCTTTTCCCTAGGTTATATCCATGTGAGACACTTGAGGTGTTAGACTTGAGAGGAAAGTCCTTTTTCAGAACCTTATTTGATTATTCACATTCAAGTAATCATATTTAGTTGACACTGTGTAGATACATTCTTTGATATTGGATGAAGAATTGATGAACCAAGGGACCTTTTAATTTGGGATTGTTTAAGGGGATATTGTTTAATATGACAATAAGATCCTTTGGAGCAAGGAGCTATCTTATTCTTCTATTCCATCTAGCAGTACCCAGTGCAGTGCCTTGCTCATCATAGGTACTTGACAAATGGTTGCTGTCCTTCGTGCTGGAAGAGGACAAAAATGACATCACTATGTTAGGCCCAAGGCTCAGTGCTCCAGCTGTGGCTGATCAGACCAGTATGAGCTCAGAAAGCTCTACCATAGGTTGGGCACAAATAGTCCATATGAACATATGGAGTGGAATTGTCTCTACATCTGCACATTTCATTTTTTTTTCTTTTTAGTTACTGCAATTCTGCTCAGCAAATTGACAAATAGGTTTGCAATGGCTGTCTTGATCTTTTTTTAATCTTTTATTGGTAAGAATGTGTAAAAATTAACAAATGTATTAAATAAAGGGTCATAAGTGACAATGGATCTCCCACTGTTAACCCAAGTTCATTACCTGTAAAACTGAGTTTATTAACTCTTCCCCTAACTCAGTTCTCCTTTGACATTACTGTTGGTCAATGGTATCACAATTTACCCAGTATCTTTGCTTTGAAACTTTACCTTTATATTTAATTTTTCCTTCATCTTCACTCTCTAAACTTTCAATAAGTCATACTTTTAACCTCATAGTCATTCATCTGAAACTGCTCTCTCCAAAGTAAGCAATGATCTCTTTAATTGTCCAATCTAATGGCCTTTTCTTAATCCCTTTTTCTTGACCTCTCTGCCACCTTTGACACTGCCAACCATCCTCTCTTTGCTACTCTTGCCTTTCTAGGTTTTTGTGACACTGCTATCTTCTGGTTCTCCTCCTACCTGTCTGAACACTCCTTCTGAGTGTCCTTTGTTGCATCTTCACCTAAACCATGCCTGGTGAACATAGGTATCCTCCAAGGTTCTGCTCTGGGCCCTCTTCTCTTTTCTTTTTATATTCTATCAAGTGTTCTCATCTACTCCCATAGAGTTAATGATCACTTCTATGCAGACGATTCTCAGATTTATCCAGCCCTCTCTACTGACCTCCAGTCTGGAAATTCTTACTGCCAACTGGACATCTCGAATTGGATGTCCCATAGATATCTTAAACTCAACATGTCCAAAATCAAACTCAATTTCTTTTCCCTGAAATCCTCCCTGCTTCCAAAATTTCCCATTACTCTCCAGGGCACCACCATTTTCCCAGTCACCCAAGGCTCCACAACCTAGTTGTCATTCTAGATCCCTTACTCCCTTCGTCCCATATCTAATATATTGCCAATTCCTCTTGACTTAACTTTCATAACATCTGTCATATGTCCCCCCTTCTCTCTTCATACAGATCTGCTACTGAAATTCAGAGCCACATCATTGCATACATTGACTATTACAATAATTTGTTTTAATATTGTTTTCTCCCTGCCTCAAGTCTCTCCCTTCTCCAATCCACTCTCCACTGAGCTGTCAAATTGATCTTCTTAAAGCATAGGTCTAACCACATCACTCCCTATTCAATAAACTCCAGTGGTTTCCTTTTACCCCTGGGATCAAACAAAACATTGGGCATTCAGAGCCCTTCATAACCTGGCCCCTTCCTACCTCTCTAGTCTTCTTACACTTAATTCCCCTCCAAATACTACACAATCCAGTGAAACTGGCTTTCTTGGCCGTTTCTCATAAGTAAAACTCCATACCCCAACTCTGTGTCTTTTCATTGGTTTATGTCTGGAATGTTCTCCCTCCTCACTGCTGTCTCCTGGCTTTCCTTGCTTCCTTAAGGCTCAGTTTAGATATGACTTTCTGCAAAAAGTCTTCCCTGGTCACCCTCATAGTTAATGCATTACCTCTGAGACTACTCTGTACATATCTTCTATGTACGAAGATACTTATATTTTATCTCCCCAAACAGAATGTGAGCTCCTTAAGGGCAGGGACTCTTTCTGCCTTTATTTACATACCCAGCACTTAGCACAATACCTCACATATAGTGAGATCTTAACACATGCTTGCTCACTTAACTCAAATGTCACTAACTCTTGTCAGTTCATCTTTGCAACATGTCTTGTATCTCCCACCTTATTCTACTCCCATCTTAATAAGGAATTTATTGCCACCTGTCTAGGTTACTGAAGTAGCATTCTGATATGTTTTTGTTACCTCTATTCTCTCCTCTGTACTAATATCTAATATTGATATAATGCTTTAAGGTTTGCAAAGCCCTTTAGGTATATCACCTCATTTGATCCTCATAATAACCCTGTGAGAGAGGCATTATTATTATCCTCATTTAGTAAATGAGGAAACTGAGGCCAAGAGAGGTGAAGTAACTTACTGAGGATCATAGAGGTAGTATGTGACTGAAGCAGAATTTGAATATAGGTCTCTCTGACCTCAAATCCAGTGCTTCATTTACTGTACTACCTAGCAGCCATTTTACTACAATTGTCATCATCTGACAGATTAATCATTCTTATTCCTAATAATTCTCAGCTTAAAAATCTTCCCTGGCTCCCTTTTGCCCATGCAAAGTTTACAATTTTTGTCTGGTATTCTAGACCCTCCATAATCTTATACCACCTAACCTTTCCTGTCTTACTGCATATTATTATCATTTACGTATATCTCCTCAACATGCACTATGCTCTCCTGGTTCTAAACCATTGATTACACTTTCTCTTAATTCTAGAATGGTCTCCCTATTTTTGCCTGCTGAATCACTACACAAGATTCACCAACACTTCCTAGAAGAAGGCTTCCATGATCTTTCCTGTCAGTAATGATATTTTCCCTTGGACCTCATCTCAAAGAGCCCTTGTTCTGCATCTTCTTAATGCTCTTATCAAGCTATATTATATTATGATGTATTTATATTATTTTATATCATCATTGTTGTTACTCAGTCATTCATTCATGTCTGATTCTTTGTGACTCCTTTATGGGGATTTCTTGGCAAAGATACTGGAGTGATTTGTCATTTCCTTCTCCAGTGAATTAAGGCAAATGTCATTATGTTATATTAATTATATCACATAATTCCATATCATATTATATTATATCATATCATATATCAGTCACTTAGTGTGTTAAAACTATATCTTGCTCTGGTCCCCCTGACCACACCTGCCCCTTCTAATTAGTAAGTTTTAGCAAGAAGTGAGATTGCAAAGGGGAAATAGCATACAAACTGTCCCAAAAATCAAAGGAGCATAATTTACAAATTGTATCACATATTAGCTAAAATTCACTTTCTGGTAATATGTGCTGAAACAGGGGAAATATCTAAGCATTGCTCGTCAAGGTTTCTGGTTCTATACTATGTAAATTTCAGACAAAATGCATACCTCTACAATTCCAGACCACCAGAACATCAAAAAGGTGCTAATAACTTTGGGGTGATGTCTTTGAAGTTTTACCAATAACTTCGAGATGATTTGGATGTGTTATTGAAGTAACCCCAAGGTGATACAGATAGGAGTTGGTCTGTTTCCAAAAAAATACAAAACCTATTAAATGAGACTTCAAATTCCATGTCCCCCCCAACACTCCTCCATCTCTCTCAAGGTCCATACTGCCTAGTGCTCCCTATTGCTCCTGGTGCTAACCCATGGCTAAGTGAGTGATACTCTCTGTCTCCCCCTTCCCCATGCCACCTGCTTTCTTTCACCATTCTATTCCTTGTCCACACCCCCTGTCTGCCTCTGTACCACTTTTTACCACTTGTCTCTGTCTTTCTGGGCTTTTGCTCTCATACCCCCTGTGTTTAATTAAAGTATGATTGCCACCCCATTTCCCACTGCCAATCATGGTCTTTCTCAGTGAATACCCAAAGAACCAGATGTGACTTCCCCATTTCATAATTTCATAAATTAATTATCAATTTGCCTGGCATACTAGGTAAAGCTTAAAGTCACAAAGATCTAGGTTCAAGTTCTATCTTCGATAATTTGTTTGTGGTGTGATACTTGGATTGGAGTCCTCCTTGGTGGTAGCAGCCTATACTGGAAGTTCCTTGTGTTGATGAAATTAGAGATTATTTCTGTATTTCCATACATTTATTTGTGTTTCTAACCTATGCCCATACCAAATCAGTTGGTAGACTTGGAATGTTAGCAGGGACTTCCTGGAGATGAAAACAACTTCAAGGCTTAGAAAATTGAAGAAAGCAGTTAGACTTCGTAGATGTCTACCTAAGAAGTGCTCTACTTGTACCTCCAACTTGCTAGGAAGAAGAAAAGATGAAAACTTGGCATGCTATTTCAGCAAGGTTTTCCACCTGGACACAGAAAATCCCCCTTTTCTATAAGCCAAGCCTCTAGCAGGGTGGAATATCTTTTTACCATAAGCAGACTAAGATACCACTTATAACTTACACACCCCTTTTTTCCTTTTATCAAATGCCCAGATGGCATGTATTCTCTAAGTGAAACATATTAGTTGTATTCCACATGGATATTTTCACTGAAAATCTTCTCTTCTGTTTCTCCCCTTTATGCTTTCTCACAGGGAAAGGGCTTACTTGAATGCTTTTGTGGGAGGATTAAAATGAAATCTTCAACTTGAAAATCCTTCCCACATATTCCCCCTGCAGCTAAAGGAGCTGATGAGTGAAAGTTACCGGGACAGCCTTTGATCAGCTATTCTCCTACCCTCCTGTTCTCTCTTTCTCTCTCTCTCTCTCTCTCTCTCTCTTTCTCTCTCTCTCTCTCTCTGCCTCCCTCCCTCCTTCTCTCCTCTCTCTCTCCTTATCTCCCCCTCCTTCTGTCTCTGTATCTATCCCCTCCTGAGTCTCTATCCCCACCTCCGCAGCTGTGAGCAGCTGAATTTTATGAACAATTCTCTGCTATTAGAGTTTCTGAATTCTTCTTTCCCAAGAGAACTATATTATGTCTTTGCTTGGATCCTGGCATATTCAAGTTCCTTGGGTCTGTTTAGAAAATCATTATCATCTTTATTTACTCACATAGTGATGAGTTTAAGAGATCTAGGCATCTTTTAATAAACACCTCAAGTGATAAAGACTTGCTAGGCCTATAATACTTTGCTCTCTTGATCTCTGTTTTGGGAGAAGGTCCTGCTTCTATAATGGGTCCCATTGGCAAAATGCTCTGCTGCTTTTTGAATCCCATTGGTCCCACATGTATTGGGAGAACTTTCCCACAATGTATGTGTAACAGAGCTTTAGTGCATATCCATATCACCTAATAAGGAGGTATCCACCTGGGAGACACCAATGACCTACTTCTAGGAGAAACATTCTATGTTCCGCTACCATGTAAGTGGGAATAATCTCTTTCCAATGGCTGTGTATCTTGAACTGATTGTATCTTAAATCTGACAGAAGCACAATTGTTCTCTTTTTCTCATTGAAGATCTTGTTAACCCACAGAATTGACCATGCACCCAGTTGGATGAGACAAAGTACCCCCTTCTCCTTAGGCCCTGTGGCCCCAAGAAATGAACTGGGGGTTTTGGTCTGGTTTTGTTTATCCTCTTCAGTTCTAGGTGCAGACAGAAGAGTCCTGGAACCAAGCTTGAGGCATGGTCACTTTGGAGTCATGAGTCCAACCTGGATATTGCCACCAGCCTAGCAGAGAAGCCTCAAGAAGCCAGAGCACTGGGATGAAACTGCTGGGGTCTTTGGGCATGAATCTTTGTGGGACTAGAGCTGTATAGGAACTAAGCTAAACTGTGAACCTTATCTTCCTACCCAGAGTTTGAGGTAGTGTGTGAGGGGATTATGCCCTTGAGATACTGGGGAAAATGTTTGTATATTCACTCTTTTTAGACTTTTGAAATAAATACTTCTTTGTAAAGCTACTTTGACTCTTAAGTGGATAATGGGACTGGGGTGTTTGACCCTTTAAATTTGGGGAAAACAATTGGTTTTGGCTTAAACCAATGGCAGACTAGATAGTCCACCCCCTGTAAAAAAAAAGCCCTAAGGTTACTAGAAAATTCTGGGGGGAAGGAAGATATATTATATACCTACCTGTCCTTTAAGCAGTGGGGGTCAGAGTAATCACTGTTATGTATGTCTACTGTATACTACTCTAAAGGCAAGTATTTCACTTTTGTTATTGTTGCTATTCAGTCCTGTCTGACTCTTTGTGACCCCATTATTAGGGTTTTCTTGGCAAAGATACTAGAGTCATTTGCCATTTTCTTCTTCAGCTCATTTTAGAGATGAGGAAACTAAGTCAAACAGAGTCAAGTGACTTGTCCAGGGTCACATAACTATTAAATTCCTGAGGTCAGATTTGAACTCAAGAAGAAGACTGGTATCAGAGGACATGGGTTCAAAACTTGACTCTATGGACATGTGTTATCTATGTGATTATAAGGAAATCCTTTACCTTCTCTAGGGCCTTGTTTCCACTACTATTAAATAATAATTTAGAGGAAGAGAGAAGGATGTTGTCCAGGGTCCCTTCTTGCTCTAAATCTATGATCCTTAGTTCTTTTTCAGATCTGACTTAAATCTCATAAGCTACAGTTTGAGTACAGTAGATCCCCACTGGCCACAAGGTAAAGTCTGAATTCTTTAGCTTGACATACAAAGCATTCCACAATCTAGCCTCCACCTTTTCTCCTAGTCTTCATTTTTTTTGTTGTTGAGTCCTTTCAGTTGGGTGTCCAACTTTTTATGACCCCATTTGGGATTTTCCTGGCAAAGATACTGGAGTGGTTTGCCATTTCCTTCTCCAGCTCATTTTACAATTTACTGAGGCAAACAAGATTAAGTGACTTGCTCAGGGTTATACAAGTGTCTAAGGCTAGATTTGAACTCAGGAAGATAAGTCTTCCTGATTCCCTGCTCAGTGCTCTATTCAGTGTGCTACCCAGCTGCCCCCTTATCTCCTACTAATTATCTATAAAAGAAAGAGTTAGATTGGAAGTTCTTTAGGATCTTTTTAAGGTCTTAATATTGATTCCACTCTTTTCTTACACATACACACACACACACACACACACACACACACGCACGCATCCTGTCCTGCCCTTCCCTTAGTCCTTCCTAGAATGCCCTCACCTTTCCTTTTCTTCTCCTAATAATTTTTAATAATAATTCTTTTTATTAACTTAATGCTCTGTGGTTAAAAATTACTTTAAATATATTATCTCATGGCCTTTTAGAAAGATAATGTAAACATTATTATTCTATTGTACAGACAAAGAAACCAAGGTTATTGAAGAGAAAGCCTTTTGCTGAAGTTCATACAACCATTAAGTGTCAGAGCTGGAATTCTAACCCAGTTTGGGTATTTTTAGTCAAATTCTCTCTCTAAATATACCACACAGCCTTTTGAAAGGCTACCCAATCTTAGAGATCCAGTTCAAAGCCAATCATTTTCAAGAAACCTTCTCTTATCCTCCTAGTACACAGTCACTTTTCCCTCCTCTGGACTCCAAAAGCACTACCTAAGGCACTCATTTGGTACTCAGCATTCTCTACTTTACAATATTAGTTGTCTTATCTTGTCCTCCCAACGCTAAGATTATTTTGTGTCTCCTCAACTAGGTTTTAGACTTTTTGCAGGCAGGGTCCATGCCAGGGATATTCTGGAGTCGGCCCATACTGTCTCCAGAGAATCCATTGTTAAATTTTCAGTATGAGCATTTACATCTCTGAAATCAGCAAAGCTACAGATCAGGGCTTGCTTAAATGTTTTGTTAATTGTCTAAACTTAAGAAAGTAATGGATAAAATGTTAACACCTTGAAAGAGTGTCATGCTTCCAGCATATCCCTGGTTCATGTTTCGTACCACTTTGTTTCTCCCCATCCCTGCTCATCTCAATACCTTGAATATAGTAAGGGCTCAATACATGTTTGTTGATTGTTGATTGCTTGCTTTGTCTTCAGTGGAAAAGGGGAAAAAAAGCTAGTAGCTATTCTATGCCAAGAAAGAGCCCTCCATACACTTGAAGCCCATCATTCAGTAGCCTGTTAGCTATTTCTTCCTAAGCTCAATATAACCTTCCATTATTGGTCTTATTTTCTAACCCTTCATTCATCCTTGAGGCTAATCACTAAAGCTTTCCCCAAGTTATCAATGTACCTTCTTGGTTGTGGAGCTTAGAGCTGGATACAGAAACCCTCCAAATAAAGACCACTGCTGCTGTAATGGAAGGATTACCTCATGATTCTATATGCTGTACTGTTGTGCACCCACTAATATGTATAATGCTGATCTACTTCTAATCCCTGGGTCCCTTTCTGGTTTGCTCACATGTAGCCAGTTTTTCCTCATCCTGTTCTTGCTACACTTACCCCTATGGAACTCACTGTCTGTTTCTGGCAATTTGGCTAATTTATTCAGTACTTCAAATGATTAAAATGTTACTTGCTTTCAGCGAGGTTTCTTTTAGGCTCTGACTATCTGTGCTGGTATAATTTACTTGGATCTTCTCAGTTACGGAGATGCAACATGTCTTAGCAAGGGCAGCTAGGTGGCACAGTGGATAGAACACTGGACCTAGAGTCAGGAAGACTCATCTTTCTGAGTTTAAATCTGGCCTCAGACATTTATTAACTGTGTGGCCCTGGGCAAGTCACTTAACCCTGTTTGCCTCCATTCTCCTCATCTGTCAAATCAGCTGGAGAAGGAAACAGCAAACCACTCCAGGATCTTTGCCAAGAATACCCCAAATGGGGTCACCAAGAGCCAGACACAACTGAAAAACAACTGAACAGCAACAAAAATGTCTTAGTGGACAGAGAACTGACCTCAAACATAGGAAGATCCGGTTTGGAGTCCTGACTCTGATACAGACTAACTGTGTAACATTACGAAAATCACTTGACTTCTCAGTGCTCCAGGCAATGTTCTGCAATTGTAAATCTCAGAGGAATTGCCAGCCTGAACTGTTAGAAGATCCTTAGTGTGCCCTACTCTCGAGGTGTCAAACATGGTGTCCTCAGCATTCTCACTGAGTGCTTCCAGAACAAGATTAAAATGCAATTGGAAAATATTTAACAAAATAAATAAGAACACAATAGGATACAGATGTTAATGCGTGGTTTTCTAAGCCAATATGTCACCTGCAGGGATCCTTAACTTTAGCAGCCATTATTTCTTATTTGAGTGTGATACCACTGCCCTACACCAATGAAATCACAGGTCCAGCTCCTGTCCAGGAGGCAATTAATAAACATTTATTGATTTGTTGATAGATTATATTATTAGTTAGTTTCACAAAATCAAGCAGATGCTGAATGAGCCTTTGTTAGGGCTTTGTAAAGCAAATTTCCTGTATTGGGGTAGTTGACCTCTGAGGTACTTTCTAACACTGAGATTCTATGATTAAATAAGATACCTCTTTTAACTTAGGTTACCAAGTGGTGAATCAATAGAAATTAGTAATTGCAGCCTACTACACAAGAAAGATGCCAAAGCCATCCCCACCCCCACAATCTCTGATAACTCTGACTTCAGGATTCTTTGAATAATCTGTCAAGTGGCTATGGCAACATTGACACACACACACACACACTTATATATATATATACACACACACACATACAGATAGATAAATAGATGTGTGTATATTTATCTATCTATATGTGTGTATATATATATATCATTAATTCAGCCTCAAAGCTTTGAGGGGGCAACTAGGTAGCACAGTGGATAGAGTGCTGTCCCTGAAGTCAGTAGGACTTGAGTTCAAATTTGACCTCAGACACTTACTAGCTGTGTGACTCTGGACAAGTCACTTAACTCTGTTTGCCTCAATTTCCTCATCTGTAAAATGAGCTACAGAGGGAAATGGCAAACCACTCCAGTATTTTTGCCAAGAAAACCCCAAATGAGATCACTTAGAGTTGAACATGACTCAAAAATACAAACAAAAACTAAAACTTTGACTCTCCTAGGACTAATGACCAGGATCAGGGTTTTACAGACTTAAAGGTTACTAAATTTGGAAGAGATCTTAGAGATTATCTAGTCTACCTCCCTCATTTTACAGAGGAGTAAACTGAGGCTTGAGAGAGATATATCAATTTGCTCAAAAGTAACACAGCCAGGAGTTAATGGCAAAGCTTTCACTCAAACCTGGGCCTTTGGACTCCTGGTCCAGGGGATTTTTCATAAGACATTGTCTCTGTGGAAGTATATGTTTAAAAATACTAGAGAAGGGACAGTCTTTGATTCACTGGTTGTCTCTGTTTCAGCACCTGGTCGGTCCTCTTTGGTAGGAAGAGATGAAACATAGCTAACTCCTCATCTGTCTGAGTCAGCATGTTATTAGCCTCAGGCACTGTACTCTGGTGCTTGCAATATAAATCCTAATAATACAAAGACCTTTTCTATAATAATTAGAAAAGCTATTGCCAAGGTTCTCCCCTACCCCTCAGTAGCCAAATGTAGTAAGGTTCTTGTATATAAGAAGAAACTTGGGTGACTGAAGTGATCAGCAAAGGAATAGAGTCTAACTGAATTATCTTAAAATAAGTTATTTAAGTACTGGGAGCAAGGGAAGTGTTAGTATGTGGGGGTGGGGAGAAGTAGGGTGTAGAATGGCTTTTGAATTAGTCTTTGTGCAGCTTAATTAATGCTACAGGAGAATTTCCAAGGCACTATGCCTGGAGTTTTCCTCTCCTTGCAATTAAAAGGCCTCCCCCAGGTAGAGAACAGTGAGAAGTCATAATTTGAAAACTGTTTCAAAGGGGAAAGAAACACAATAACAACAACAGAAAAGAGAGAGAAGTATAGTAAGAATGTAAAAAAGAAAAACTGTCAGAAGAAGGAGAGAGAGTAAGATAGACCTAAGGGAGATGGACAGAGAGGAGAAAAAACGGTTATCTTTTTGAAGGATGAAAGCAATATCTGGGGCTTGAAAATCTACCAGCTAGAGAGATAAAACTTACTTAGTGGCAACTTTTTAAGCAGGGAGCAGCAGATAAAGAGACTTTTTTTTTTTTGAGAGGTTTACAACAAGGATTATCTTTTAGATGATTTTTTCTCTTCTTTCAGTCCTCTAAGTATTAAATTATAAGAAAAAATCCCCCAAATGCCATGTTGTACAGATAAATGGCCTTCTTGAGGACAGGGGAAGGCAAAGCCTTGGCTATTATTATATATTTACTCTGTGTGTATATATTTGTACATATGTTTCTTTGTGTTCTAATGTTTAGGTGGTAAACACATTTCTACTTTCTGTAGTGCACACTTAACAAAGCATAGTGGCCAGCTCCTAAAAGCCCCAAAGATGCCAAAATCTTAGCAATGGACTTTGTCCCTGATGGTAAACTCTCTGTCCTTGAGATGATTTCAAGCCCTGACTTTTAAATTCTCCTAGGCTTCTTGCTTCTAACATAGATGCCTCCCCACCCCCCAAAAAAACAAATATGCGCAGGAAAAATGGCTACTTTTGCTAACTTTCCCCCCCTTATTATTATGTGACTTGTTGAATAAAGTGGATAATGTCTGGGACAGGAGGGATATTAGTTACAGTTTGGAAGAAATGTTCAGTGGTCTTTCAACTCCCCTATATCTTCTCCATTTACTTCTAGCAGATCATTGATGTATGAAACCTAAAAGAATGCAAGGTCCTTAAAGGAAAGAGTGGTTTCATTTTTTATTTTTTTTCTCCCCTGTGCCCAGCACGGTACTTGGCACGTTGTCATAGGTGCTTCATAATGCTTGTTGATTGAGTGACTAATAAATCTTCTGAGAACAAAGGTGATATATATATAGTCCTTTCTATCTCTAATGCTATTCTGCAGAGCTCCTATCAATAAAGTCAGCATGAACACAGAGGCACTGGGAGAAAGTTCTGATTTTCTCAGGTCTAGGGAGCAGGAGTAATGATTAGGGAGGAGGAGGCAGGGTGCTCTTTCCAGCAGCAACAACTCAAAGCCAGGCCAGGGGCCAGACCTGGCAGAGATGCTGCTCTTCCATCTTGACAGCCCATCTCCCAGTTCTGACCATTTTTATTGGCCACTTCTCATGCACGAAAGTCTCTTCTTCCTTATCCCTGTCTCCTGGCATTTTTTTCAAATCTCAGCTAAAGTCCCACCTTCTGCAAGAAAACTTTCCCAAACTTCCATAATGAGAATGCCTTCCCTCTGAGATTATCTCCACTTTAGAGTGTCTATATCTCATTTACAACCATGTTGTCACCCCCATTAGACTATCAGTTCCTTGAAAACAGGAACAAATTTTTGCCTTTGTATCCTCAGGGCTTAGGACAGTGCCTGGCACATAGTAGGTACTTAATAAAGGCTAGTTGATTGACTATTGAGTGACTGCCCTCCTCAGTGGGGCCAAGGAGATAATCTATATCTTGAAACTGAATTCAATTCAACAAGCACTGACTATATGCAAGATTCAAATATGAAAAATGACGTAGTTTCTGCCCTCCAGGACATTCCCAACTTATGAAGGGAGGTTTGCAAGAAGAATTATCTTCAAAATGATTTATCACTTCTTTCTGTTTTCGATTAAAGTATAAGAAAAAATCCCTAGTTTGTCTGGATAGTAAACAAACTTCTCTACTATAAGGCTGGCTAGGTGGGTCAAAGCTAGGTGGTAGATATTTTTAATACCAGGTCACCCAAATAAGAATGAGGTAAGCGGGTGATAAAGGCAAAGGAGAGATCCACATCAGATGCTCTGGGGAAATCTGAGTAAAGAGAAATCATTTTCGTCTGAGGGAATCAGGGAACCTTCATGGTGGAAGTATTTCTGGAGCTGAGCCTTGAAGGAATCCAAGGATTTCAAGAAGCAGAGAAATGGAGGGAACGTGTTCCTAGCATAGGCCATAGTCTATGCATGGAAGAAATAGAAAACAGCAGGATATGATTTAATTACAATTAATAGACCAGTTTGCCTAGAAAGCAGAATACATAGGATCATAGATTTATAGCTGAAAAGCACCTTTGACTCCATTGAAGCCAACCTCCTCAATTTTACAGATGAAGAAACTGAGGCACAGAAGAAGGCTTAAATGTCTTGCCCAGGGTCATTCAACTAGTGAGTGTCCTAGATGGGTCTGAACCTAGGTTTGAACTCAGGTTTTCCTGACTCAAAGACAAGTACTCTATCCACTAGAAGGCGTGAAAGTCAATTCGGAGTCAGATTGTGGAGGCCGTTAAATATCAGGCTGAGAAATTTGTATTTTGGCCTCCACATAATAATAAACTGTTAAAGGCTTTTTGAACTGAGGATGATGTTAGACCTGGGCATTAGGAAGATTGATTTGACAGCTGTGTGCATCTTCATGCCATTTCTATTTTTCCCTGCCTCTGTTAGCAAAATTTCTGATAAGGGGGTGTATCATTGGGATGAGTCTGCTTCATTAATCAACAAAACCATCAATATGAATTTATTCAGTAACTACTTAATGTGCCAGGCACTGTAACATGCAGCTAGCTGGCATAGCAGATAGTGAATGGGACTTGGAGTCAGGAAGATCTGAGTCCCAATCCCACCTCAGAGATTTACTAGCTATGTGGTCCTGAGCAAATCATTTAATTTCTGTTTGCCTCAGTTTCCTCATTTGTGAAGTAGGGATAATAATAGCATGTCCCTCAACAGGTCGTTGTGAGGATCAAATAAATTAACATGTATGTAAAGTGCTTTGCAAAACTAAAAGTGCTTCACAAAGGTTAGTTATTGGTATTATTGTTATTATTATTGTTAGACTCTGGGGATAAAAGATGAAAAAAAATTCAAGAAACTTATATTCTATATACAGAGAGAAGTATATATGAAATAAAACAAATAAAAGCTAATTGGGGGAGGGGGACTAGTACTTGAGGAGACTAGCAGCTAGTGCTTGAGCTTAGCTTTGAAGAAAACCAAGGATGTAAAAAGGTATTCCTGAGCTTCTTTGCCCAGAAGGATGAAAGAGTACATTACAGAGCCATTGTTTCTAGCAAAATATAAAGTCTTGGAGGGGAACGACTATTTCATTTTGGGCCTTTTACTCTAGCACAGTGCCTAGCATTGCGTACTTCAGGGTGATTGATTAATGATTAATGTGATAATTAATGGTGATTAATTAATAGCTAGATTTAACTCTTCTTTTCCAGAAGTAGGAAACTAAAGGCAGGGTAACATGGCCATAATTTCCACAGGGTTTTTTTTAAATAACCTATATAACATAGATACTACCTTGATGGAGGGTACTAAATACTAATCCCAAATTCTGACCCTGAGGCAGCTAGGTGGTACAGTGGATAGAGCGCTCAGCCTGGATTCAGGAAAACCTGAGTTCAAATCTGGTCTCAGACACTTCCCAGCTGTATGACCCTGGGCAAGTCATTTACCTTGTTTGTCTCAGTTTCCTCAATTGTAAAATGGAGATATTAACATCACTTGCCTCACAGGATTTTTGTGAGGATTAAATGAGATAATATTTGTGAAACACTTAGCCCAGGGCCTAGCATGCAGTAGGCATCATATAAATGCTTATTCTCTTCCCCTATCTACGAATAATATCTGCTGGCATTGGCATAGCTTTCCTTGCACTCGCTCACTTGTTCTTCACAACCCTGGGAAGGTCATACTACAGGGATTATTATTCCTATTTTACAAATGAGGAAACTGAGGCCCCAGGAGTTTATTACTTGCCCATGATCTAATATCATGTAAGCTCTAGGAATGGGATTCAAACTCAGCAATCTCCAGCTTCAAATCTAATTCCCTTTTCATTCCACTTCATCTCAAAAACTGAGGGATTTGGATTAGATGATCACAAAAGTCATTCATCTCTAAACCCTTTGATCCCAGGATTAGGTAGAAGAGTCAACTGAATTAGTTACATGATTGAGTTTGTTCAATTTGGTTCTTAGTTACTCATGCCAGAAGGTTGGAAGAGAGATTTGAAATTGGAGTTAATCAAGAAAAAAGACTTTCTGTCTCTGAGCTTTTGGCTCAATAGAAACCAAGTTACTGGATGTTAGATCGTGGTACAAGACTGAATGGTTTGCCCAAGTCCTGTCTGAGCAAAAAGCCCACTATTCATAATGTGTAATGATGTCTGTTATCCTCAAAAGTGCAGTGATAAATGAAGTTAGAATATGGGAAAATAATTCCTGAAACACTAAGTTCCCAAGGGAAAAATAAAGAGTAGCCCTTAAGTGTATATGAACTTGTTATACAGAGTAAATTGCATTTACCATCTCGTAGGAACATAGATTTAGAGTTGGAAGGGTCTTAGAGTTCATCTAGGCCAACTGCTTTTTTTTTTTAATACTGCTATTCAGTCATTTTTCTGTAGTGTCTAACTCTTTGTAACCCCATTTGGGGTATTCTTGGCAAAGATAATGGAGTGATTTGCCATTTCCTTCTCCAGTTCATTTTACAGATGAAGAAACTGAGGTAAACAGGGCTAAGTGCCTTGCCCAGGGTCACACAGCTAGGAAGTGTTGGAGGCAAGATTTGAACTCATGAAGACCCCAGTGCTCTATCCACTGCACCACCTAATTGCTTTATATTCTTTAGGGTCGATGTATAGTGGCTACTCCTGAGCTTGACCCAGCTGCTGATTGGCAGGGAAGCTTTGACCTAATCTGTTTCTGATTGGTGTGGTCCCTAGATCTCAGGGCCTCAGTATATCGGTACCATACAAATGAGGGGGACCCCTGATCTTTAGCCCTACTGCACCTCAGAACTCCTGAGCTCAAGAGATCCACCAGCTTTAGCCTCCCTGGTAGCAAGGAATATAAAAATGCATCACCACATTGGCCAGCACCTTCATTTTAGTTATGAATGAGTGAATGAATAAATGGATGAATAAGAATCATTTATTAAGTGCTCACTAGATATAAGCATTGTATTAAGCGCTAGTGGTACAAATAGAAAAGTAAGGCAGATTATGTTCTCAAAGAGCTCACATTACTAGGCAGGGGATACAAAATAGGCAGGTGGGTTTGGCTACAAGGAATAAAGATCCAGAGGTTTTCAAGGTGCAGCAGAATATAAAACAACAATGCCAGTTGGTGTTGAGGGCTTAATAGTGGGGTAGGTGGTAAAGCCTAGTGGTATTCCATATTACCAGAATGATTGTGGTTGGTGGTATGAGAAACTGTATCTGTTACAGCTGTGGGACTTGGTAAGTCTAGGTCAGGGGTGGGAACCTGCAGTCTCAAGGCAACTTGTGGCCTTCTAGGTCCTTGGGTGTGGCCTTTTGACTGAAGTTTTACAAGTTTTACAGAACAAACCTTTTTATTAAGGGGCTTTGTTCTGTGAAGTTTGGATTCAGTCAAAGGGCCACACTTGAGGACCTAGAGGGCCACATGTGGCCTTGAGGCCTTAGGTTCTTCACCCCTGGTCTAGGTCTATAACCATTGGGAAGGGGGTGGGGGTGGGGTTCTGGTAGGATTTTAGGAGGGCTAGGATATGGCAAGGGCAGCCCATGCCCTGTCTGCTTCACCCTCTTTTACCCATCTAGATCTAGGCTGGAGATAATGTTAGAAATTATAGGGGATTCTCTGAAAGGAGTGGGCTATGCTAAATAAACTCTGAGGTGCTTTCTCACTGAGATTCTGTGCCTAAAATGATTAAGCAAATAGCAGGGGATGAAACTGGAGCCATGGAGCAACTAGAAATCTTACACGGCACTTTGGTGGAGATCTTTTAGGGAAGAGGTTCTCATCCTTCTCTGTATCATACTCCCCTTTTATAGTCTGGTCAAGCCTATGGACCATTTTTCAGAATGCATAAGATAAAATCAATCAATCAATAAACATTTATTAAGTGTCTCCTATGTGCCAGGCACTGTGCTAAATAATACTACAAAGGAAACCAACCATATTGAAACAATGTATCTACATATGCCTATGCATCTATGTCTGTTTGTTTATGTCTATGTCTTTCTATCTATCTATCTATCTATCTATCTATCTATCTATCTATCTATCTATCTATCAATCTATCTATCTATCTTTTTATATATCTATCAATCCATCCATCCATCTATATATTGATTTATCCACCTATCTCTCTATTTATTAAAAACAAGTTCATGGACCCCTGGTTAAATTCTCCTCTTCTAGGATATAGTGACAACTTGATCAAAGAAAAGCTGAAAATAAACTACAATGCAAAAAGGTGAGATGACTGTCCCAAAGTCATAGAGATAGTAAATAGCAGAGCCACATTTAGAACCCAGGTCCTTTGATTCCAAATCCAGCATACACACACACACACACACACACACACACACACACACACACATATATATTCCACGTGGGGGAGGAAGGACAAAGCTTGAAAACTTCCCAAGAATGGGGCGTAATGAACATGAAATAGACATAGCCAGGCCAATTCCAAGAGTCCAGAGTGAAAGGGAAAAGGAAACAGCTGAACTGGTATCATTACCTGTTGAACACAGGTAATAAGAAAGGTTGATAAGAACAAATAGCAAATGGAAGGAGATAAAGTATTGAGAGAAGTGCAAAAGGAGAATGGAGAAAACAGCAGGAAAAGAGACAGGGTGGGCCAGTCACAGAGGAAACAGCTTTGTATGTGGTTCATAGAGTAAGAAAGAAAGGGAATGGACAACATCAAAAGAAATTCATGGAGAGAAGGTGCAAAGAAGAGAAGGACAATCGGTCCATTAAGATGGAAACCAAGACCTTAAAGAATTCAAAATATAAGAAGGGGGCAAAGAACAGAACCTGGAAGAATTTGGAGGAAAACAAAGAGAGGGCTCAAATCTGGGAGGACAGAATGGAGTTGAAAAAATTCATTAAATTCAGCCCCACCCCATACACACACACTCACATATGAGTAAAGATTAACATAAGGTATGGATGTGTAATATTAGTAGCCTAAGAATGCAGAATGCTAAAGATGGGGCAGCTTCTAGGGCTTTGAAGGAAGAACTTGTTGAAATTTTAGTTTTGAAAGAACAAAAACAACAGATTGGATACCTAAGATGAAATATGTTATTCACAAAAGGGACTAGGTTTCAGCTAAGTCATTTTCCCCTAGTAGACTATAAGGTCTGAATGCAATAGTTGTTTTATTTTTGTCTCTGTACCTCATAGGTACTTTATAAATGCTTGTTGAATAGAATTTGAGTCTTCCTACTGGTCAGGAGGAAGAGAGAACCATATAATGTTAAGATACTTTTCAAATAAATAGCATAGGTGCTCCAAAGACATAGATTTGATTGGGATGATGTTTGGCAGAAGACTCTATAGGCTGACTCCATTTATTCCAGAAAAGGCTGATCCTGCATATGGATTAATGTGGAAGGAAAAAAAAATCAAATTTGTAAATGTTTATTCCCCTGCAAAGAAACTTGAAAGGAACACATTATTTAGAGGCATGGTGCCTTTCTTACAACAACAAAAAAAGGATATGTGGGTATGTGTGTGGGTGTGTGTGTAAACTGTGTCTTGGCAATAAAGAGTAGGACAGAGAGTAACCAGAAAGTGAGACATGAAGCAAGATGATTAGAACTATCTATAAATAAATAAGAAGCTTATTTAGATAAGAAGCATTTTTAAAATTTTATTTATTTAAATTTACTTATTTAAATAAGAAGCATTATTTAGATACACATTGTGGAATATACTTTAAAAAAAGAGAGAAAGAAAAATGGACTAGAAGGACTGAGAAAACCTGTTTGCTAGAAACAGTAGAGGTTGTGGCAGTTAAGAGAGACCTTCCTTTCTGATCATGCCATCGGAATCATCAAAATAAATTTCTTAAAAGCTGGTAAATCTGCTGGAGGATTATGAAGACTGAGTTGGTAACAGGTTGTACCCAGTTTAATGCTGGGAAGCCTCCTGGGGCTGGGACAGACAAGGGAAATAACAAGTCAGGTTTGCTGGAAGAAATGATGAAAGAAAAAAAAAGGTGAGAACAGGAAGAACTTTTTTTTTAATGTGGTAAGAGAGATAATCAATGGGTGGAAAGATCTATTCCCCTTTCAGGATTTGAAAGACTGATGGGACATGTCATTAAAGAATTTTCTGAAAAACTTCTTAAGGAGAGGAACAAAGCCAATTTTTTAACAGCCAGAAAAAAAATAGATATTCCCCCAGTGAAGAAGTTACCAAAGGACACAGAAAAAAAATAAAGACCACTAAGACAAAGTAAAAATGAGTGAGAAAATCAAGGTGATGAGGAAAGAAATTGAAATTCTAGCAGGAATCTAACTACAGACATCCCAGCATGCACAAAAAGAAGGGAGGTAGATAGTAAGGTTAAATAATAAAATACAGATTAAGATGGCACTGAAATAAAAGCTATGGGAGCAGTTCAAGAAACTTCCAGGGCTGAGGGGCAGAAGAGAGGATATGGGCAAGTACCAACCTCCCAGCTAATAGGGTCTTGCATATAGGATGTAGAGTGGACCAATGCCTGGGGATTTCTTGCTTTTCCTCACTGTGGTAGAAGCACCATCTACTAAAGTCCCTGCCGGGTGTGCTAGGCTAGTCCCCACCCCCCCTCCCAAAAAAGTAATGGAATGATCTTGAGACTTAATTGGTCCAGGGAAATAAGGCTCAAACCACCCATGTAGCTTCCTGGTTTTCCAAGTACAAAAGCTCACAAGGAATGGGCACTTCCTTATGTTTTGACACATAGTTCTGAGCAAGAATGTAATCATAGCAGAAATAATGGAGCTGAAACCAGTAGAATCCTTTGCAAAGCAAACTTCTTTTGATTAAATGTTAGTTAGTCTGTGAATATCTTATTTCATTCCAACCCTGAGCCTGAACCATCTGACCATCCTGACTCAGGTTTGGGCCAAAACATTTTCTAGAAAGCTTTGAGGCAAAAAAGTACCTGAGTTCAAACAATGACTTCCTAGAGAAGCCTAGGGAATGACATTGGTATGACTAGGCATATGGACTTGGAAATTAAAGGTCAGAGAGATTGATGGAGAGATGTTAGAAAGTGAAAAAAAAAAGTACATATTTATAGTTTCCCCATAGCCTTCTGAGAGATGCAGGATATATTTTGAGGAAACAAAAGCAAGTTAATCACCAGGCACAGGTCTTCAGTATAGTCATCTAATAAATGTTTGTTAAATTGAATTAGAGACACAAATGAATTCAAGAAAGGCTTGGTCTGACTAAGCTATTGGAGATGGGGAAGTGTTTCTGAGTAGGAGAGCTTTGTGACTGATCTCTTTAAGACCTGTGAGGGTAGAATGAGCAAACTTTTGGCACAAGTCTGCTAGAGAATGGGAGAATATCTAGGCTGTTTTACCTAGGAGATGAGGAAATGACCAAGACAATGGCATTTAAAATAGGAAAGAGATGATTTTAGAAATTGGAAACAAATAGCATTACTAAAAATGCTTTACAAGATTTTTGCAGGTCTCTTCTTTTTTTTGTAGGTCTCTTCTTCTTCTTCTTCTTCTTCTTCTTCTTTTTTTTGCAAAGTCTGGTGAGAATAGCAGATGGATGATAGGCAGAGGTGTGCCCTGGAGGGGTAGAAAATAACTGACTGACTGGTGAACCTAAGAGAGATGACAGAGCATGCCAAGGATAAGATGTGGGAAGAATATTTAGTAAATTTAGATCAGAGAACAGTTTTTGATTGGAGAATCCATGTTTTTCTTTTGAAGGCTAGGCAGAGATGGGAAGTATCTGAGAAGATACCCACATATGTGAGGATATTATGTATCAAAATGACTGGTATTCCTCACACTTAGTCAATGAGTGGGAAGGATGAGAAAAAAGTAAGAAATTGGGAGATTAAAACAAAGGAAGCAGGGGGAAAAATCTAACATGTGGAAGATTTGGAAATCATTTTTAGAAAATTCTGTAAGTCTATCCATGTGATGTCTGTTGCTCTTCTTTCTACTGTTGTTCCTTCTTTGTTTTCGAATAAGACCAATGACATTATTGGGTGATGTCTTGACGTGTGTGTGAATTGGATTTAAGTGAGGCAGAGTTGCACAAAGTCATCAGCCTCACTCTCTTTTCTTTAGTCATCAAAGTCCAATGGCAAGACAAAAAGTCAAGGCAATTGTTGATGGCCTGGGATGCAGTGGATGACCTCGGCATTTTCAATGTTTGATGAAGCTCTAAGCACTTCACAGAATCTGCTTCAGTCACCTTCATGGCCACTGGAACAAATTGTTCTCTTCTACCCATTCTACTGGGGAAGTCTTCACATGCTTGGAGTAGACAGCCTCATAACTCACCAATAGATCTGAGATTGTCAGGTACCCTCAACCTCATTTAGTCTGTCTGCCAAGACAATTTTAATGGGGTGTGGCTGGGATGTATGAAGTGTTTAGGGAGGGCTAGCACCTCTGGTGTGAGACTTGCTGAGCCCTTTTCAGGGTTGCTCATCTACCTTTTGTGTCCACATGTCACCCAACTCTCACCTGTGGCTCCAAGAAGCTGTAGCTTGTGCCTTCTTCCTATACATTGTATAGGAAGAAGGAAGCATCAAGGTTAGCATGCTGGCCTTGGAGTTAGGAAGACCTAGGCTCAACTCTTGCCTCTGACAAATACTATCTGTCTGATCCTGAGCAAGTCTTCCATCCTCTCTTTTGCTTCAGGAAACTCGATGAAACTATAAATTAACAGAGAATGTATTAACCAGCATTGCATTGGTAGAAGGAATTTCCTCATCTGGGAGTTCTCTATATCAATGAAATTACAAGTCTAGTACCTATCCCTATGTGTGGGCAACATAAAATCTCATAATTGCAAGAGACTTTAGAGGCCAGCTAGTTGAATCTATACCAAAGAAAAATGTCCTCTATAGCATCCTAACAAGAGGCCATCCAGCTTTTGTTTAAACACCTCCAGTGACTGGAAATCCACTACTACCAAAGGCACATGGCACTTTTGGACAGCTCTAACTGTGAGGAATTATCATACTATTGGTATGGAAAGCTATAAATTTTAAGGCAGAACACAAGATCAGGAGTGTGGGAGAGTGAAGGCAAGGACGGAAAGGGATAGTAGGGTCAGGTTCAGTCATGGGGTAGCTGCAAATATTTCTTACTGACTGGTGATCAGGGCAGGGATCAGAAGCCAAGAACTAGGGGGCCCATCCATAGGTAAAGGCAATACTTTGATCAGAAACCAGGTATACAAGTTGTATAAGCACGGGCAAGGAAAAAAATCATGCTTTGCCCTATCACATGTTATTCCCTGATCTAACTGTATTAAATTTTCTTCCTACCTCACAATTTTACTTCAAGCTGAAATAATTCCATTTATTTTTTGCCCAGGGAGAAGCAATCCCAGGGTCCATTGGTAGGAGTTAAAAAGATGTGAAGGACATAGTAAGTTAGTACATCAGTTAACCTGGCCAATGGGATTTGTGAGGTCAAAGATAAGGCTGGCTATAAATAAGGTTTCTGCCATTAGGTTGGGGAGTTTTCCTGGTTCAGACTTATTTCAATAGCCTTATGGAAAATTATGAAAGACAGCATAGAATTATGGATAGAGGGTGGACCATGAAATTAGGAAGACTTGGGTTCATGTCCCACCTGTGACAGCTGTATGACCCTGTGGATTACCTAATTTCTCACTACTCTAGGTAACTCTAAGTTGCAGAGAAGGTGTTGACCTGCATTGATAAAGGGAGTTTCTTTGTAGATATAGGAATATTCTATACCCATGAAATCACAAATTTAGTCCTTATCCCTATGGAAAAATATAGGAAACATAATAAAAAACATAGCTCATGTATCTGTCCTTGAATAAAAGGAACTAAGTACGATCATTGAAAAATTGATTAGCACCTTAATATTGAGAAAGCAGCTTGGTATGGCTTGAAAGAGGGCTGGACTTAAGGTTACAAGACCTGAGTTTGAATTTTACCTCTGACAGTCAGAACTGTGTAAACAGTGGCAAGGAAAGAAAATAATGACTTGTCCAGTTATCCAAAACTATTTCCTAATCTTAATTTATTAGATATGCTTTCATCTTTGGCATATTCTGTAATATCTCTTAGGTTCACCAAATTGTTAATTATCTTCTGTCCCTTGAGGGTATACCTCTGCCTCTCATCCCATCTGCTATTCTCACCAGACTTTGAAGAAAAATCTCTACAAAGCTATAGCAATGAATGTTTAGTTAATGCTGATAGCTTCAAATTCCTAACATTTCTGTCCCCCCCTTTTTTTTTCAGTGTCACTGTATGGTCATCTCCTTGTGTCCTAAACAAAATGACCTAGACGTTCTCCTCTATGTCAGTGAGCCCTTTTTTCCAAGGCCCTATCTGTGAGATCCTTCTCACAAATCTTGCAGGATTCAGGCAGGAGGCACATCTGACCCAAGATCTTTCCAACAGCTTGATCAGACCAGTCCCTTCTTGAGATGCAATGCCTGCTTAAACTCATTTGGTGCTCCAATTCAATTCAATGCATGTACCTGCAACTCAATTTCTTGCACTGTAAATTGGGGATTAAAAACACTCATTATAAATGAGGGTTGTTATGAGGAAAATATTTTGTAAAATCTTAAACCTTAAGTACTACATGAATTCAAAACATTATTATTGTTCTTAAATAAGTTGTCCAGTTTATAAAATATCTTCTCTCTAGCTTAGGAAGCACATTAGTCTGATGTCTTCCCATCTTTTAAGAAAAACTTTTAAAAATATATGTTTCTGTAGATGTGCGCAGGTAATATGAGTACATATATATGTGTGTGTATGTATACACATTTATATGTGTGTATACATATGCATAGGGCAACTAGGTGGCACAGTGAATAGAGCACTGGGCCAGGAGTCAGGAAGACTCATCTTTCTGAGTTCAAATCTGGCCTCGGACACTTACTAGCTATGTGACCCTAGGCAAGTCACTTAATTCTGTTTGCCTCAGTTTCCTCATCTGTAAATTGAGTGGAGAAGGAAATGGCAAACCACTCCAGTATCTTTGCCAAGAAAACTCCAAGTGGGGCCATGGAGAGTTGGACAGGATTGAAATGACTTAACATACAAATACATACACACATATATATACCGCATATATATACACATATATGTACACAGATACATATGTACACTATGTGTGTATATATGTATGTGTGTATACATACATATACACAACACCTACCATTCCCAAAATAATGTAAATCCCTTAAAGGCAGGGGCTGTTTCACTTCTGTCTTTTTTATTCCATATCTGGCACAGTTCTTGGCACAAAGTAAGCAATTAATATACATTTGTTGATTGATTGAATTGTTGATTGATCTAAATAATTTGATTGGCTGAAGTTTGGGGGAGGGGATGTACAGCACAGGCAAATGGGGAGGGAGGGAGGGGGCAATTTAAGAATTTACTTTTGCCTGAAATACAAGTGTCAATTCAGACAAAAGTAAGAAAGCTAACTATAGTAATTCAGGTGATGATATACATGTAGAATCAGTCTAAGCATAGACCAACCTCAATCCAATATGGTTTGAGGCTGGTCCTGACTAGAGGCCAGGGAATAAACTAGGAGACTTCCACAGTGTGAGAATCCACTGATGTCATGCTATCTGTGGCTGGTTGAAACACAGTGCTTCCTGGCGATGAGGCTAAGGTTATGAGTCTGATGCCCTTGGGAATCAGTTAATCTCGTACTGTACAAAGCCGTAGAACCACGTACCCTTTACTCTCTCACTCTCTCTTGCTAGCCATTTTACAAACATGTGCATTGCTAATGTATGGTGTTAGATGCCAGATGGCTGGCTCTGCACAAATACATACCACCTGCTGGGAAACATTCCCTCCCCACCCTCTATCCCCAGTGTATGTCTCATTGATGGTGGGTAAGCGGTGTTGTCTTCACATAAGAAAGGCTAGAACACTGCTATTAATATTTTGTCATATGCTCACGGAACAAAGTGCAGACTCACCAAGGAGCTAGTGTAGGTGGGGTCCGAGGTATCATCCTGTAGGTAGCGGGAGAGGCCAAAGTCGGACACTTTGCACACTAGGTTGCTATTAACGAGAATATTTCTAGCAGCCAGGTCCCGGTGCACATAATTCATCTCCGATAGGTACTTCATACCAGCAGCAATCCCCCTGAGCATCCCCACAAGCTGGATCACTGTGAACTGCCCATCATTTTGCTGTAGTTAGACATTAAAAAAAAAAGTACTTAGATCATCATAACAAAAAAAAAATAAATTAGAAATTGTAAAGCCCTTATTTCCATTACTCTCTCTTCCCTAAGGCTAAGGAAATAGATGACATTTATAGAGCTCTTTCAGATAGATAAAAATTATCTCATTTGATCCTCATAATAGCCACAAGTGGGGTTAGAAAGATGATGAGAAAACTGAGGCTCAGGGAGATGACCTGACTTACCGAGTCAATTGGCAGAAGAAGTCTGTGCATCCACAGCTTCTTTCTTAAATCCAGATGCAGCACACATCCCACAATCCAATGCTGCCCCCATCAACTGTCCCTTTGCTAAAATTTGCTCATCCCTTTCTTCAAGACTCCCCTCATGTTGTTCTCTTTATCTGGAATATTCTGCTCTTCAAAGCAAGTCCCTCTCCCCTCACTATGTCTTCCTTGACTTATAATATGACCCAGGCAAGATGAGTCATCCAGTGGGCTTAGTCTCTCTCAGTGATATTGTATTGCTGGATCATCAATTTAGAACTGGAAAGAACCTAGGAGTTCATTTAGTACCGCTTCTTCATTTTTCAAATGAGAAAAGAGAAGAGTGCAGGGGTTGAATAATTTGCCTGCAGTCATACAGATGGCAAGTAGTGTAGCAAGGATTCAAGTTCTGATCCTCTCACTCCAAAGCTCCTAATTTTTTCACTGCTACATAGATTAGTTTGGATCTCTTTTTATGTGTCTATTATTTATTTTTATTGCGTTGTATACTTTTTAGAAAGTTAGTCAATAAATATTTATTAAGCATGACTATGTGCACTGGGGATACAAAGAAAGGCAAAAACAAACAAAAAGAACAATCCCTGTCCTCAAGGAGCTCAGAGTCTGATGGTGGAAGCAACATACAAACAACTATGTATAAGCAAGACATATGCAGGATAAATTGGAAATAATCAAAAAAGATAAAGCTCCAGCATTAAGAGGAATTAAGAAAAGCTTACTGAAGAAGGTAGGATTTTAGCTAGGAATTGAAAGAAGCCAAGAGGTGAAGATGAGGAGGGTCAGCCTTCCAGTCATGGGGGACAGCCAGGGCAAATGCCTAGAGTAGGAAGATGGTGGAACAGCAAGAAGGCTGGTGTCACTGGGTCTCAGAATACATAGGGGTGGGGTCTAGGGTCTAAGAAGACTAGAAAGGTGGGAAGTGGAGCTTAGGTTAGGAAGGACTTTGAATAAAAAATATTTTTTTATTTGACCTTAAAGGTGATAGAGAGCCACTGGAGTTTATTAAGTAGGTGGGTGACATGGTTAGATCTGTGCTTTTTGAAGATCCATCTGACAGCTAAATAGAGGAAGGACTGGCATAGGGAACAATTTTAAGCACAGGGACTCTGATTTCCATTTGTGAAACATCTCCCCAAAGCCTTTTTACACAGTGGTCAATGGATAAGGTAAATTAACAGAAATGCAGCACCTATACTTCTCTGTCCTCCCTCCCTCCACCATGCATGCCACCAACATGTTTCCCATCTTCTCCCCATGGTCATGCTACAAGACAGCAACAGAGTCCAGTCAGTGAAAGGACCTAACTAGAGTCAGGACACTTGAATTCTGGTCCTAGTTCTGTCATTAAATATATAGACAGACATATTTAATGTCTGTCATTAAATATATGACATAATGATTTATGTCATTAAATATATGGTCCATTCCATTACCTCTTTGCCTCATTTTCCTTAGGTGTAAAAAGTGAGGTATAATATTTACCTTGAATGGCATAGTGGGTAAAGGTAAGTCCTCCTGCTTCTGACACCTACTGACTGCATGGCCTTGGGCAAGTTGCTTATACTCTCAGTGCCTCAAGAAACTCTCTAAGACTGTAAGTTGCAGGGGGCGGAGCCAAGATGGCAGAGGGAAAGCAGTGACTGTCTTGAGATCTCTCCCAAAGCCCTCCAAATACCTAAAAAAATGGCGCTAAACAGATTCTAAAGCAGCAGAACCCACAAAAAGACAGAGTGAAACAAATTTCCAGCCAAAGACAGCCTGGATGGTTGATCAGAAAGGTATATCGCGCCAGGCGGGGAGAGGAGTGCAGTTCAGCGTGGGCACGCAGGCTGCAGAGACCCTGGAGCAGGCCTCAGAGGGCTGATTCACGGGCAGCTGTGGTGGTTTCCAGACTTTTCAACCCATGAACGCAAAAGACAACTTAGAAGGTCAGTGGGAAAAGTCTGTGACTGTGGTGAGAGAGGAGCTAGGTCTCAGCCTCAAGTCTCGAGTGCGGCCCAGGGCTGTGGCTGTTTCCTGAGTTTCTGGCCCACAAACTGAGGGGGAATTGAGTGGATGATCAGAGGGAGATTGCAGGTATCTCTTTGCCAGTGCTGAGGCAGGAATCTCTTGCTTTACCAGTGCTTGGATCTGGGTCACAGTTCTGAGGGGGCAGTCCTGGGGTGAGGAGGAGCACTGGTGCAGTGGAGCTTGTTGTGGTGGTGGAGAGGAAACACCTCGCCCCTTATCATACCACCTTGGAAGAACTACAGGTCTCTAGAACTCTAGAACTTACAGGTCTCTAGAAGTAGCTCTGAAAACAGCTGTACAAGCCCCCGAAGCTTGGGACAGTACATTCTCCACATTGGAAGCAGACTTTTACCTTAACAAAGACTTTAAAACTCAAGTAATTGGCTGGGATCATGAGTAAGCAGCGCAAAAAGAGTCAGACTATATTATCTTACTTTGGTGACAAAGAAGATCAAAACATACAACCAGAAGAAGACAACAATGCCAAAGCTCCTACATTCAAACCCTCCAAGAAAAATATGAATCAGTCCCAGGCCTTGGAAGAGCTCAAAAGGGATTTTGAGAAGCAAGTAAGAGAAGTAGAGGAAAAACTGAGAGTGATGCAAGAAAATCATGAAAAACAAGTCAACATCTTGCTAAAGGAGACCCCAAAAAACACTGAATAAAATAACACCTTAAAAAATAGCCTAACGCAAATGGCCAAAGAGGTCCAAAAAGTCAATGAGGAGAAAAATGCCCTAAAGAGCAAAATTGGCCAAATAGAAAAGGAAGTCAAAAGATTACTGAAGAAAATATTTCCTTAAAAATTAGAATAGAGCAATTGGAAGCTAGCAACTTTATGAGAAATAAAGACACTGTAAAATAAATCCAAAAGAATGAAAAATTAGAAAACAATGTGAAATATCTCATTGGAAAAACAACTGACCTGGAAAATAGATCCAGGAGAGAGAATTTTAAAAATTATTGGACTATCTGAAAGCCATGATCAAAAAAAGAGCCTAGACATCATCTTTCAAGAAATTATCAAGAAAAACTGTCCTGCTATTTTAGAATCAGAGGGCAAAATGGAAATTGAAAGAATCCACCAATCTCCTCTTGAAAGGGATCCCCAAAGGAAAACTCCTAGGAATATTGTAGCCAAATTCCAGAGTTCCCAGGTCAAGGAGAAAATATTACAAGCAGTCAGAAAGAAACAATTCAAGTATTGTGGAAACACAATCAGGATAACACAAGATTTAGCAGCTTCTACATTAAGGGACTGCAGGGCATGGAATATAATATTCCAAAGAGCAAAGGAGATAGGACTGCAACCAAGAATCACTAACCCAGCAAAACTGAGTGTAATCCTTCAGGGGAAAAAATGGTCATTCAGTGAAATAGAGGACTTTCAAGCATTCTTGATGAAAAGACCAGAGTTGAATAGAAAATTTGATTTTCAAATACAAGACTCGTGTGGAACATGAAGAGGTAAACAGGAAAGAAAAAATCATAAGAGACTTATTAAGGTTGAACTGTTTACATTCCTGCATGGAAAGATGATATTTGTAACTCATGAGACCTTTGACAGTATTAGGGTAGTGGGAGGGGAAAAAATTATATGTATGTATATATATATATATATATAGATAGATAGGTAGAGGGCACAGAGTGAGTTGAAAATGAAGGGGTCATATCTGAAGAATAAAATTAAGGGGTGAGAGAGGAATATACTAGGAGAAGGAGAAAAGGAGAGGTAGAATGGGGTAAATTATGCCACAAAAAAAAAAAAAACCAACAGAAAAGAAAAGGCTCTTACAGTGGAGGGGAAATGGGGGAAGGTGAGAGGGAATGAGTGAATCTTATTCTCATAGGATTTGACTTAAGGAGGGAATAACATACACGCTCAATTGGGTGTGGAAATCTGTCTTACCCTACAGGAAAATAGGGGGGGAAGGGGACAAGAGAGTAGGGGAATGATAGAGAGGAGGGTAGATTGGGAAAGGGAGTAATCAGAAACAAATACTTCTAAGGAGGGACAGAGTCAAAAGAAAGAATAGAACAAATGGATTGGTGGAATAGGATTAAGGGAAATAGAGCTAGTTTTTCACAGCATGTCTACTATGGAAGCCTTTTGCATAACTGCACATATATAACCTATATTCAGTTGTTTGTCTTTTCAATGAGGGTGGGTGGGGAGGGAGGAAGGGAGAAAATTTGGAACCCAAAGTTTTAAAAACACATGTTTAAAAAAATGTTTTCACATGCAACTTGGAAATAAGAAATACAGGAAATGGGGTACAGAAATCCATCCTGCCCTACAGGAAAATTGAAGGGGAAGGGGATAAGAGAAGGGGGGGAGAGATAGAAGGGAAGGCAGACTAGGGGAAGGGGTATTTAGAATGCATGTCATCTTGGGGTGAGGGGAGGGGTGAGATGGGGTGAAAATTTGGAACTCAAAATCTTGTGGAAGTAAATATTGAAAACAAAAAAATAAATAAAAACTACCATTAAAAAAAAAAAGACTGTAAGTTGCAGAAAATATGCTTATCCCCATTGGTAAAGGAAGTTTCCCTACTTAGGAATTTCTAATACAAATGAAATCATAGGCCCAGATCCTATTACCTACCTACCTTAAATTATGAAGGGTGAATTAAGTGTGGATGTATTTTATTGGGTAGCTGGGTGGTACAGTGGAGAGAGCACTGAACCTGGAGTCAGAAAGTCCTGAGTTCAAATTTGGCCTTAAACACTTACTAGCTGTGTGACCCTGGGCAGGTCATTTATCCCTGTTTCAGTTTCCTCATCTGTCAAAGGAGCTGGAGAAGGAAATGGCAAACCACTCTAGGATCTTTGCCAAGTAAACCCCAAATGGGGTCATGAAGAGTTGGATCTAACTGAACAGCAACAACAAAAATATTACATCAGTGTCAGTTAAAATTTTTTCTTTAAATTAAAAAATATGTAAGGGCCAATAAAATCATGGATTTAAAAAACCTTTGTCTCAGAATATATTCTATAAATGTGAAGTACAGGTATTGGATTACTACTTATTGGTGCATCCTCACCCTTCTGTTCAGATTTTTTTTCCCAATGCAAATTTTAAAGACATTCTTTCTCAACCTGGGTTTATGCCACCTATCTTCAATTGGTCCATATTTTTAATTGTCTCTTCATTGCAAAAAGATGGGAGAAATTGTCATCTAATTGGATGAAAAATGAACCAGACAGCTTGACTTTTCAATGCTTCCACATACGATAAAAATGAATTTCCTACTTCAACCTCAAGCTTACCCATCTGGAAGCAAAGTCTCTCATTAGCTCTCATGGCATTGTCTACTCTTCTTTTTGTAATTATCATGTTCTACTATTCATTATATTCATGTGTATAATTTACTCCCTCCTCCCACTCAGATGTAAAGTCTTTGAGGGTAGACACATTTTCTTTTCTTCTCTGTTGTAGCACTTCTCATAGTAGCCACTTAATACTAAATGTTTGAATGAATGACTGGTTCTAATTCAGTGTTTCCCTTGCTTCCTATAACAGCAGACAACATATGGTTGAAATGACCCAGGGAATTGCCTTGTGCAAATTTGGGAGGGGGATTTTAATTTTTTTTTAAATTTTAACAGCTTTGTAAAGGTCCATTTTTGCAAATATATTTAACCATGTTTGCCATGTCTCCGCACCTAACTGCTTTACCCTGGGATAACAGCTATTGAATCTTTGGAGAATTGCTTTCCATTTTCTTTCTTTTTTCAAATTAAAATCAGTTTCTTATATGGTTCCTGGGGCCAGCAAAGGTTAGATCGTCAAACAGAAAAGGACTCCTTCGTATTGCTTCGGACGCAAGATGAGATGGATTGAGCACATACAAGAGTGACCCTGAAGTTGCAAGGAACTTCTTTTCAGCAAAAGGCACAGGTTTATTAGAAGAATTCCCCAGAGAGGCCTGTCAAACTGGAATTGATGGGGCAGGACATTCTTAGGTGAAGCCCTGACCTCTAAGACCTCATGGTTCCTCTTTCCTGAGATGAAAATGTATCATGACCTCAGCAGATTGGAATCTATAACCTTCCTATGTCAGGCCATTCAGTGTTCTGTGATACGAGGGTTTGTACGTCCATGAGATTCTGGCTCTTGAGTCAATCCATAAGCAATGAAGTAGCCAGAATATATTTATTGAACACTATTTTAGGCACTAGGAGGTATATTAAAGAAAGATGTGATGTCATCATGCCCTTGTGCATTTTATACTTTATTTGGGGAGATAAGACATATATACAAGACAAAAACAAACCTGTTGATTTTACTGATATGTAACAAACTTACCAAACTGCTAGCATCAGTTAAAAAAAAAGATGAATAAGCCAGAAAAAATCAATTGAATGGAAGATCACCTTCTTGCATTTCACTTTGGAAAAGGATCTAGAATGGTTGCATACTTAATAACAATACTTGGATGGATGGATGGATGAATGGATGGATGGATGGATGTGTATCTGAGCAATATGCAATCTGAATTTTCCCAACAGGTAACAGTTTTTAAACTGAAATTACCATTTTACACTTGGATTGGAGTTACTTTCTGATTTTATCCTAGATAGAAATGATTCAGATTTTTTTAAATACTTTTGGAAACATGAAACTCATTTTAATTTGTTTAAAGGAAAAAGCATCATGAAATATTAGAATTGGGACAGGCTTAGATATCATCTAATCTAATTCCATCATTGCATAGATAAAAAAAATGAGGTCTTGAGAAGTTATGATTTGCCCTAGGAAATACAGCTAGTTACTGACAAGTGTAAGAGTTGAGTTCTTAACAATATTTCATTCAGCAGATTCTTTTTTCCTACATGGGAATGAGGTATCTTGGCTCACTGTGGGGATCTCTCCATTTTATCTTGACTAGATAAGTCATAGAGGTCCATTTAATCCTACCTCTCTTTGAATATGGGACATCAGTTGACAATGAGACACCTTGGCATCTGCTAATCATTGTTCAAGAATATTTGGAGATTGGTCCTATAATTATGGGAGGGATACCAAATTAAAAGTCATGGACTGAGTTCCAGAAAGTAGATGTTTAAAAATGCATTTATTCTCTGCATATAATAAGCATGGGTATTTTAGGAAAACAAAATAACCCATTTTAATGTATAATCAAATTTTTTTTTATAATTTTTCTAGAATGTAAGAATGAATGTGAGTGGCCAAGAAAAAAAAAAGAGAAAATAGATAAGGATTAATTCTGACGTGTTGAGTGGATAATTGGGTATATAGGGATCCCAGAAAGCTGGGTTAGACCTAAAGTCCCTGCTGCCTCTCAATGAAAATAAATTTAAGAGAAAGTCAAGAGCTAAAAGGAAGATATGTAACTGAAGAACTAACCCTTTTTCATTTACTCTGAAATGTGATCCCAAATTTATCCTTCTCCTCAAAAGACAGGCCCCATAGAACTGAACTGATGACCTACTTTTCAATTTTATCAAGCCCTAGATATATCAATTAATGTTGGTATACTCCAGGGTTTGGCATTAAGACTGAAATTGCATTTATAGATTACTTGCCTTCATGCTTTGGAAAGAAAAAGTGAGAGATACCCACTTCTTTCCTAATTTGTTTAGCTTATTCCTCTTACTTGCGTTCTCCCTTTTCTTTCCTTATAGTACTTTGTCCTCTGTTTTTCTCTGCTTCCATCTTGCTCTTGGGTCTCCCACTATTATAAATTGGGCCTCACTTTTACATAGGGGGAAAAATAAAAATGTCTCCCTGTCCCAGAGCCTAAAGTGAATATTGTTTTGTTTTTATTTTTGTCTTTTTTTTTCTGGCCTTAGACAATGGTTTCCTGGGGCATGTTCCTTTAGAGATTCTGTTAGGTAATCTCCAGTTCATGTTCACGTTTTCTCAAAAAGCATAATAAAATCACAACCAAAAGTAATTGATTAGGGAAGGGTCATAAAACAGTTTCCAAGAATGCTTTATCTTCCCAAATTGCCTTCTATTCATGAAAGAGGCAAAATGTGTAGGTCCTTAGATGTGCTTTTATGTACTGTCTTCATTATGTACCAGAGCAGAAATTAATATCATTTACTCAAGTCAAGGTTACTAAGCAATGTACAGAAAGACCTGTTTCACACATGTAGGACACGTCTGAGAATATCTGCTTACTATGTGTACAGTGGTGGCTGAAAAGACAAGGAAGGCAGCCCACAATATTCCCAATGGTAGGTTATACTTTGATTTGTATCTATAGTGGTGGTGGTGGTGGTGGGGGTAGTTTTTGTTTTGTTATTTGTGACTGCTGGGGTGGACTTATGATCATCCTGACATGTTTGCTCCCAAAGATCTCTCCCATTCCTCATAACTGTAAGGCAGGCCAGCTTGTATGCTGCTCCTGTTTTCCAGCAGGCCACAGGGGCGTCACACAGTTGGAAGTGAAAGAATGTCCTTGGAATGTTCTCTTCTCCCAACCTTCAGCTATCCACAGAGCAGCTGCTTGGGGATTCTGCTGTCGTCCATTTTCTGCACATGCCTAGCCCCGTGGACTTGCATAGGAATGAGGATTGGTTCAGTGTCAGTGGACTGCCGGGCTCCAGTTCAGGACTTCATTATTCCTAATTCTGTTCAGGTGTGCCAACCATGATTTGACTTAATTCAATTCAACGAAAAAATTAATAAATGCCTACCATGTGCAAGGCTCTATGCTAAGTTATTAGAAAAAAATTGAACCAGGCCCTGTCCTCAAGGAGCTTACCTTCTATCAGGGAATAACTTTATTCAAGTAAATACAAGTGATACAAAATAAATTTGAGAGGGTGAGTGTTAATTGGAATTGGAGGTGAGTGTCAGCAAAAGAGGTAATATCTAACCTGTGTTTTGAAGAGAGCAAGGGATTCTACAGTGTGGAGGAGAAAAGGGAATCCACTGAAAACATGGAGACACATTAAAATATGTGGAGGTGGGAGAAGGAACCTTTTGTACAAGAACCATCTATCAAACCATAGGTTGTCAGACACCATGGTTACTCCATGGAGTTTCAGATGCTGAGAAGGGACTCTTTCATCCTTGCAGAGGACTGGTCAGTCTCCTAGATTCATTTTTGTCTCTCTTTATCCATCAGTGCCTCATCAGACAATATGCTGCCTGTGGAGCAAAATGTAAGGACAACTTTGGTTTGAGTGCTTTTTGGTGTTGTTGTTGTTTGTTTGGCCTAATTCTGATCTTGTAGTAAAGTTGGCTACTGCAGGCTGATTCACAACCATGGCCTTTTCCAGGTTTATTATTCTCACTCCATAACACTGATCTGACTCTACAAAGCAGACCACGATTGACTTCAAGGTGGAATGCGCTGATAAACTTTCAACAACCAACACTCCAGGGGGAAAAAAATAAATGCACCCACTTTAACTTTACTTTGAAATTAACTCTTAAGTTAAATCTGCATTATTAACACTTTCTTAAGTCTAGACAATCCACAAAACAATCAGCCAAGTTCTGATTTGTGGTATTTGCTAACTTCCAGGGTAGGAATGCTAATATTAAAAATTTAGCAATCAGGGGGCAGCTAGGTGGCGCAGTGGATAGAGCACCAGCCCTGAAGTCAGGAGGACCTGAGTTCAAATCCGGCCTCAGACACATAACACTCACTAACTGTGTGACCCTGGGCAAGTCACTTAACCCCAATTGCCTCACCAAAAAAAAAAAAAAATTAACAATCAGCTCTTGTGTGCTGGTTGGAACTGTTTCCAGCACACACACACACACACACACATCCCTGCTTCAGGGACACAGTCATCCACATAGAGCCATCCTTAGCCATTTGCAGGGTTTCTTATTAGGTTTACTGAATTGCTAGCATTCTCCATATGCTGGGATCATATCCCAGGAGGAAGTCTTTTGTGATATAGAAGAAGGAATGCTAGACTTAGAATTAGAAGACCTTGACTAGTTGCTCTCCAATTTAAGTAGTAAATCAATTAATGAGCATGTTTTAAGTTTGTTTTGGTTTGGTTTTTGGAGGCAATTGGGGTTTAGTGACTTGCCCAGGGTCACACAGCTAGTAAATGACTGAGGCTGAATTTGGACTCAGGTCCTCCTGACTCCAGGGCCGGTGCTCTAATCACTGTGCCACTTAGCTGCCCCGTTAAGCATGTCTTAGGCACCAGATGTGGGCAAGCCACTGAGTTAGCTGCTGGAAATTCAATTATATAAATGAAGCAATTATTATCTATTGGGAAGACAATGCACATATTTCTAAGTATGTAAACAATAGATATGATGTAATTAGGGATGGGGGTGATAGTAGCTTGGGGCATTAGGGAAAGGGAGATACACAGGTAGCACTTTAACTGAGTCTTGAGGGAAATTGGAGATTCCAAGAGGCAGAGGGGAGGAGCCATGAAACCCCTTTGAGTTTTGGTTTCTGCATCTATGAAGGTGGCATTAGTTCATAATATTTGTACTACCTTTCTCAGATGATTGTCATAAATTATAGGTAAATTTATAGCATTTTAAAGTTTGCAAACAGCTCTCTTATCTCATTTGGTTCTCACAAAAACCCTCTGAGAAATGTACTTTTATTACCCATGTTTCTTTCTTTTTTTTTTTTTTTGAGACTGTCTCCTTATGATAGAAGTTGATACATCACTTTAGAAAGGGAGAAAGGGAGACAATACTCTAGATAAGGGAATGGTGCTTGACATTTTTTTTTTTTGAGACTAGGTCATTTTATTTCACCTGACCTGGCAGTGCAGAGGCTACTCATGGCCCAATTCCACTGCTGATCAGCACAGAAGCTTTTTTTGTTGTTGTTGTTTTTGTTTAACCTCCTCTGTTTCTGACTTGGATCAAGAAGTTTCTTCCTCATTCAGCAGTCTGGTGGCCCCAAGCTTCGGGAAGCTCATTAAATTTTGACCTTTCCTGCTTTTTAACCCTACTTCAGCTCAGAACTCCAGAACTCAAGTGATGCACCAGCTTCAAGCCTTCCCTAATAACATAAATTAT
Organism: Vombatus ursinus; assembly: GCF_900497805.2. Taxonomy (NCBI): domain Eukaryota; kingdom Metazoa; phylum Chordata; class Mammalia; order Diprotodontia; family Vombatidae; genus Vombatus; species Vombatus ursinus. Next base: position 11,397,920 of record NW_020954737.1, on the reverse strand, counting down.
AGGTGTATGCCCTTGCACTTAGCTTATCCCCATTTTACAGAAGAGGAAACAGGTTCATGGTTCTTAAGTGACTTGCTCATGGTAACACAGCTGTTAAGTGGCTGAGCTCTCTGTCCACTGTGATACCTATATGCAAGAATGGCTGTGCAGCATAGATCATGATTTATGCCTCCAATGACAATCTATTCTAATACTACCAATCTGCTATCCTGGAGTTGCTCTGGGGGACTGGTGAACTTCTCCAGGTAGCTTACTAAGCTGCCAGAGAACAAGTCTACAAATAGTGTTGAGTATAAAGTCAGTGGACACAATTTAGAAGTCTTAATGGAATTTCCTGCATTTCCTGTGGGGAACATTTGGAAAATGGATTCTTTAATCCCTCAATCAAAGCTGCATTATCTTAAAGAAGGCTGTGTGTTTAGACATTCTGTTTTTCTCTGTTACTTTCTTTTTAATTTCATTTTATTTTGCCTAGGGCTTCCTACCATCACTGGATCTTCTTTCATTGCCCACTGGACTTTTCCCTTAGGTAATAAAAAGATACCTATGCAGTTAAGTGGTGCAGGAGATAGAGTGCTGGACCTGAATTCAAATCCTGCTTCGGATACTGTACGTGTCTGTGTGATCAGCTATGTGACCCTGGGCAAGTCATTTTAACCTCCCTCAGCCTCAGTATCCCCATCTGTAAAATGAGGGTAATAGTGCCTACCTCTTAGGATTCTTATTAGGATCAAGAGAGATATTTGTAAAACATTTTGCAAAACTTAAAACACTATGCAAATTCTAGCATTTACATAGTTCTATCTTCGTTCTCCTTCTCCTCTTCATCATTATTCTTAATCTTATAACAAGCCTGCTTAGAGCATGCCCATTTTCCACATGATTATTACTGCTTTCCCCCAGTCACCTCTATCTTTGCCAGGGTGGACACTAGGCTTATTCTTACCCTGAGGAAGGAGTCCAACGCCCCATTTTCCATAAATTCTGTGATGATCATGACAGGACGGCTCTTGGTCACCACCCCTTCCAGCCGGATTATATTTGGATGGTCGAACTGTCCCATGATACTGGCCTCACTCAGGAAGTCCCGGCGCTGCTTCTCCGAGTACCCTGCCTTCAGGGTCTTGATGGCCACATAGATCTCCCTCTTTCCTGGTAATTTCAGACGTCCTTTGTATACTTCTCCAAATTCTCCTGCAATGGCAAGAATTCAGTTACCATCTTCTTCCTTTTCAGTCTTTTGGAGGACAAGGAAAGGTAAATTGCCAAGAATGATAACATTCTAAGTAGAATTTAGATTAAGGTGACAAAGATCGAATACTCATTAAAAGCACAATATTGTATCTCTTTCATCTGTTCCTATTAAACATACAGAAGAAAAACTAAAATAAATTCCCTACCTCTACTATTATATAAAGTTCCTGTAACCAAAATGCAATTTCAAAATATTAATTTTATTTCATCACATTTGTTTCTTGATTTGCATTCCAATTTAATAATAGAAATGCAAAAATCACTTTCCTTTTGATTGGTACCATGGTTCATTCTTATCAGAGATTGAACTAGGACTGCCTAGGATTATTGCTATTATTTTCAGGTATTGTAGTTCACTGAATAAATGATACTGAGCAATATTTAAGTATTAGATTGAAAGAGATTCAACACAATTGCAGTGAAGTCAGCCACAGGAAAAAACCAACATTTTATTTCTACTTAAAGATGATGCTGTGCTCTGTTTGAATGTGTTTTAAAACACTGTGTTTTGTTTGCCTACTTTGTAACTGCAGAGAGTAATTTTGTACCTGATCTTATGTGTGATAGCAGTTAAATGACCATTCAATATAAAATTAATAACAGCTCTAGCTTCAAAAGTCAAAGTGCTGCTTGTCAGAGGGATAGTTTGGTGGAGAAAAACCTTACTCTGACCAAAAAAAGACAATAACAGGGTACTATACAGGCAAACATAGGGATGTGTTCTATCACTTTTTTTTGGTTCTCTCCTTAACTCTTAGCAGTTATATAACTTATCATAATTCTGGGAAGAAGCCACCTCTTCTTTATTAAGTTGGAAGTTATCAGATCTCTCACTAGAAGGAAAATTATAGTTTGGAAGGGAATGGACTGCAAGGACCTTTTATATATATGCCCTGAGAAGGTTTTGACTCCTCAAAAGATTCAGTGAGTTAATGACACTCCAGCTTGGATAAAACCATAATTCAATTAAGCAGTGATTGAAAATATTGGTTAGAAAAGTACCAAATGGTACTGTGAATTCCAATCACACTTGTTATCTGTATCGCTGTCTTCGGCAATGAGTCATAGCTTCTTAGAACTGTAGAAATTAACAACACAACAACAAAAAAAAAAACAAAACAAAACACAACAAAAAACTGTAGAAACCACTTAGACTGCCTAGTGCAGTCATTTTCCTCCACAACATTTTTTGACAAATAGTTATCTAGTGTATACTTAAATAATTTCAGTGATAGAGAACTCACTCTATTCTATTTTTAGATAGCTCTAATCATTAAAAAGTCCTTTTTATATTAAGTTAAAACACTACCCACTCCCAAGTAAATTTCCCATAACGATTCTTGTTTGGTCCCTTTGAATTATACTTTAAAAAGTCTGCATCCTCTTTTCCACATGATGGCTCTTCAAACACTTGGAGATAGCTGTCATTTCAGCCCCAAGATATTTATCTCGGCTAAACAACTCCACTTTCTTTGACCATTCCTCATATGACAAACAGAAGGATGTGCTAGGTTCTTGAGATAGGATTTTTTTTTTAATGAAACGGTCCCTTCTCTCAAAGACCTTAGATTCTACTGGATACTGGCTAAGATCTCATGAACATTAAAAAAAAAAATTGCAGCCCAGTTACCTCATTGGCTCATATTGAGGTTTTGGTCAAACAAAACTCCAAAAGTTTTTTTTTCACATAAAATGCTTTTTAAGCTTGTTTTTCCATCTACATGGACACTCTATTTTTAAAAAAATCTAAGTTCAGAATTTTTATTCTTATCAATTTTAATTTGATTAGTTATTATCTATTATTATGATCTGTTTAGATTTTTTAAAAAATTTTTGGTAGTTTGAAGTATTAGCTTTCCTCCTCCTCTGCTCTTCCTCCTCCATCTTCTTCATTGTCATTGTCATCATCAGGATCTCTGTCAGAATCCCAGGTGCAAAGTTCTCAGCTCCAAAAGAATGAATCACAGAATTTTAATCAGAGACCATCTAGTGTAGCTCAGAGCCAAAAAATGAATCCCCACCACAACAGATCTGGTAAGTGGTCATCAGACTTTGTTGAAAGAATATTAACCATGAGGAACTCATTACCTTGGAGGTAGCCTAGTATATATATGAATGTTTCTAATTGTTGGGAAATTTTCTTGACATCAGCATAAATTTACCTCATTGCTCCTTCAGCCCATTGCCCCTGGATCTATTCTTTGAAAATCTAATCCCTATTCCACATGACAGCCCCTCAAATGCTTGAAAAGGGCTGCAATGTCCCTCCTGAGTCTTTTCTTCTTTGGGCTAAATTATCCCTGGCCCCTTCAACTGATCTCCAAAGGGCATAGAAACATGCCTCTTCTTTTCCTCTCTGTCCTGCTTGTCCTCTTGGGATGCTTTCCAGTAACTGTGGAATACAGAGCTGAAAATAAATAACCCTGGGACTGAAAGGACCTCCATCTTGCCCCCAAGACAGTTACCTATCCACCTAATAGGAGTAATAATAATAATAGCTAATATTTATATAGACCCTACCATGTTCCAGGCATTGTGCTAAGCATTTTACAAATATTATCTTATTTGATCCTCACAATAACCCTGTGAGATAGGTGTTATCATTACCCTCATTCCATAGATGAGAAAACTGAGGCAAACAGAAATTAAGTGATTTGCCCAGGGTCACAGAGATAGTGAGTGTCTGAGGCCAGATATAAATTCAGGTCTTCCTAACATCTAGGTTAGCACTCTATTCACCATGTCACCTAGCTGTCCCCAATAACATGCTGACCTGGAGAAAGCCTGGGCATAGTGGTACATACCTATAATTCCTACTATGGGGTACACTAGAATCTAAGGGGATGTGTCCTTTTATAAGGTATCCCAAAAGTTTTCAGCTTTAACAGTTTAAAAATGTACTGTCTTTTGGGACATCCTATATAATTAGCATTTAATTTATATCTCCTTAGTTGGAACTTTCATGTATTGGGATTTCTTTATATGAAGCACACCTGTCCAATGTGGACTTTTTAGCCCAGTTGTTATCAATGGTGGTAATATTGCCATGGTCACTGAAACTTTCCTTAAATGTTAACTTCCTTAAATGGCCAATGAAGTTGTTATACGGGAGTAATTTGCAAATACATCATAACTGGAAAACAACTTACTGAAAAATTCTGTAAAAAATATTCATTCCAGCCTTCAATGACTTACTTCTTTTTAGTCCCAGAGCACAGGTGACTCAATGTATTGTCCTTACTATAATTAAACAGAACATCAATATCTCTGCCTCCAACAAACTTACAATCTAGTACATGGTTGGGACATTTGTCTCCCTTTATAACTTTAAGTTTGCAAGATCAGCATTAAAGAGGTTGAGTTCCCCACTCCTCCTTACATAGTTTTCCTGCAATTAGCATACAACTCAACTGACTGACAGGAAGTACCTTTCTTCTCCTGATCTGAATTAACAGGTACTTGCTTTCCAAGATCCTGATGCCAAGCTTGAAAACTCTAATAAAATAGATAGATAGCATCTAACATTAGCAAACTTCTATTTTAACATTACCTAGAGAATGAAATTTTGAAAAGAACTTCATTACAAATTGTTGCCTTTCTCACTAGATTTAGCTCAATCACATATTAATCTCAATCATAATAATCAATTATTCTCAATATCTAATTAATTAATCTAACATTAATCCAACCCTGTTTTTTTTTAATCTCCAGACTTGATTGATTAGAAAAAAAATCTCTGTACTTACTCTGAATTTTATCTTAAAGACAGTAAGTCCCTACTGGTACACACCTTTCAGATTTCCCAACAGTTTGGTGTCTAAAACTCTGATAGTCGCTCAACAGTGTTATGGGTATTTCAGGTTAAGAAATTATTCTTTCATGTGATGTCTTTCACATCCACCCAGATGATGGAGTCACTCCTTGTAGGTTTTTGCTCCTCCCAAAGCACCTTTTTAAATCATTAGAATCATAGAATCTCAGAGTTGGAAGGGACTACAGAAATGATCTGGTTTAATTATTTTTTTTTTAATTTTAAATTTTATTTAACATTTTTCTTTTCAAATTTATTTTCTTCTTCTTCCTCTTCTTCTTCCTCTTCTTCTTCTTCCTCTTCTTCTTCTTCTTGTTATTTTAGTCTATGACTTTGATTTATTGATGGTTAAGAAATGGGACCAATTTCACAACCTTTTCCAGTCTTTTCCAAGCACTCTTGCCCTTGTG
>NW_020954737.1:11314897-11392435 GCF_900497805.2 Vombatus ursinus | reverse complement strand
AAAATAAACATTATAAATTTAAATATAAAGTAAGAAAAAACAAAAAATGTTCTATGCACAGCAGAACATAGAAGTTTCAAATTATATAGTGATAAGTTTTCATTTCAAGAAAGCCTGTATATTAAATACTGTTCATTATGTTGAAAGTTGTCCATCTTTTATTTGCTTTTGTGTAGGTTTTCTTTTACTCTCTGCTGTACACTTTTTACTTTATTCTTTTTCCCCTCCTTCCCCCTTACCTACCATCCCAAAGCAGCAGTTGAGTATTGGATACACACACACACACACGCACACACACACACATATATACATATATATGTATATATGTGTGTAGGTATTGATATATACATACACTTATACATATATACACATACATACCTCCATACATATATATGTGTGTGTGTGTGTGTGTGTGTGTGTGTATGTGTGTGTATACTTTCCCCAACAGATTCTACTCCTGATCTTTGGTTTTATGTTTGTGCATATCTTTTTATTTTTCCTCTCTCTCCTAACTCCTCTACTTTACTTCTACCTGCTACCTTACCCTCCTTTTACTTAACCTACCTCCACTCCAGCAATCCCTTTCTTATCTACCCATTGCCCTAAACGTAAACCCCCTTCTATAGTCCCCACCTATTCCCATAACTCCCTTCTAAAGATCCCTCCTTTATTCTCTCCCCCCCCATCCCCTTAGAGTTTTATTTCTTTCTAAATTTGGAAGTCTTTTATACTCTTCTAAATGTATATGTATTTTCTGCCTCTTAAACCCATTCCTGATGAGAGTAGGTTTACAGAACTAACAGCCCCCCTCCCTAATCTAATTCCTCTGTATTGGTTCTTCCTCTTGCACCTCATTTGTAAAAGATAATTACTCTTTTAGCTCTACTTGAATAGTTTTACTTTTTGAACTCATATCATACTCAGGTCTACCCCAGTCTTCCTTGTAAGTTACCTAATTACTAGTAACAATCTTAGACGTAGGTTTTACATTTTTCATACATAAAAGGCAAATATTCTATCCTTATTTAGTGCCTTGTAATTGGTCATTGGTATGTACCTTATATTTCTCTTGGTTCTGGTATGTTAAATCTTCTATTGAGTTCAAGGTTTTTTGTTGCTGTTGTTGTTGTTGTGTTTTGTTTTGTTTTTGCTTTTATTTTTGTTTTGTTTTTAACAAAGACCTGAAAGTCTGACAATTGATCAAACATCCATTTTGTTTTCATTCAGAATTATGCTTAGCTTTGCTGGATATGATATTCTCGGCCAGGATCCCAATTCTTTCATTCTTTGATATACAATGTTCCAAGACTGGTGATCTTTTAGTGTTGCCCCTGCTAGGTCTTGTGTGATTCTAACTGTGGTACCACTGTATATAAATTGTTTTTTTTCCTGTTGCTCATAGTATTTTGTCCTTGATCTGGAGGTTTCGAAATTTGACTATAATATTCCTGTAAGTTTTCCTCATAGGTGGTCATTTTTCTATTTCTGCTTTCCCCTCTTGTTCTTCAGGACAATTTTCTTTAATCATTTCTTGTATTATTATATCAAGATTCTTTTTTTGATCAGAACTTTCAGGTAGCTGAATTATTCTTATGTTTTCTCTTTTTGATCTGTTCTCTAGATCCATCGTTTTTCTTATGAGATGTTTCACATTCTTCTATTTTTTCATTCTTTATATTTTTTTTATTTCTTCATCTCTTATAATTTCCTTGGCTTCCCCTTACCCAATTCTGATTTTCAAGGAGTCATTTTCTGCCTTAAGATTATGGATCTCCTTTTCTAATTGGTTTACTTTCTTTTCATAATCTTCTTGTTTGTCTTGTATTATTCTTATTTTTCTTTTTAGTTTTTCTGAAGTTTCTCTCATTTAATTTTTAAAGTCTTTTTTTTTTCATTTTTAGGCAATTGGGGTTAAGTGACTTGCCCAGGGTCACACAGCTAGTAAGTGTCAAGTGTTTGATCTGAGGCCGGATTTGAACTCAGGTCCTCCTGACTTCCGGGTCAGAACTCTATCCACTGTGCACCTAGCTGCCCCCTAAAGTCTTTTTTTTTAAGTTTTTCAATGAGTTCTTTTTGGGCAGGCAACCCTTTGACATCACTGTTTGGGGTAGAACATGGTTTCTTTGCTTCAGTATCCTCCTCTGAAGACAAACCCTTATCTTCTTTATTCCCATAATAGTTCTCCATGGTTGCAATCTTTCTCCTCTGTCTGTGCATTTTTTTGGTAATAATTTAGTTTTTATAAACACCTGGGGTTTGTGGGGGGAGGGGGGGAATCTTCTTCAGTTCACCCTTCTGACCTTGAACTCAAACCAAGACCTCCAGCTTCCTGTAAGTGCCTACACCAGAAGCGTCCCCACCCCACTGCTTCTTCACTCACTGGGCGTGTGCTGGTTCCTTCTTGCCCTCGATATGTCTCTGCAACACTGCTAGATCTGGCGTTCCTTGTCAGCAAAGGTTCCCTAGATCTTCTCCAGGTTAGATGCTCAACTCCCCTTCCTGTCTGTCTCCAGGGGTAAAAGTTCCTGTGGCTGGGGCTGAGGCAGCATCCTAAGCCAGCTAACCCCAGGGCTTGTCTATTGTTGTATAAGCAGCTTGCCCCTTGTTGTTGAAGTGGACCCTAGCATGGAGGTGTTTACTCTTCACAGGGAGGAAATCTCATCCAGGATTTTTCTTCAGATCTTCTCCAATTGTCCCAGGAGAAACCCTCTTCTGCTCCTACTCTTATTTGTTTACATGGCTCTATGTTCACCCAGAGGTGCTATTTTATTTCTTTAGTGGAGGAAAATCTTGAGAGCTTGAAATTTTCTGACCTACTCTACCATCTTTCCAGAATCCTCTCTTCTATTTCAGTTCTTACCTGAAAACGAGCCTCCTTCTGAACATTCCCAACAAGTAGTCATTCAGAGCTTCAGTTTCTTTATCCATAAAATGAGCTGGAGAAGGAAATGGTAAACTGCCAAGAAAACTCCAAATGGGGTTATGAAGAGTCAGACACAATTGAAAAATGACTCCACAAAGGTGTCTTCCAGCTCTGAAATTCTGAAATTCTTGCATTTTCTGTGTTTTCCTTTCTTGCACTTAATCATATATTGTCATGTATTATAATTTATCAAGGATCACAAATTTGGAATAGAAAGGAACCTTAGAGGTCACATAGTCCAATCTCCCCATATTGTAAATGAGAAAATAGGGACAATTAGAGAGATGAAATGACTTGCCCAAGGTTACACAGATAAGTAAATGGCAGAATTACTTAATTGTGACTTCAGTCTTCTCCAGCTAGGATCCTGGTTTCAGGAACTTTGCTTGCTACTTTTCTTGAACTTTCTATGGGTAATCAATGGAGACTGGCCTGATGAATGAAGGAAATTCTTCCTAATATCTCACTTTAATCTTCCCTGCTATGCATTTAATCCATTTCCTTTTCTTCTATCCCCTTCTGGAAGTGGGATTAGATCATCACTAGCCTCCTTAAAATGATAATTCATCATATACTAAGTTCTCTTTTTGTTTGCTTAATCCTCTGTCCTCTGTGGTACTTACTCTTGAAGTTATAATGATTTGTATTCTTGCCTATTTTGTCTAATAACTTTTATAAAAATTAACATAAATTGTAAAAAGTTAATATAAAAGTCAACCTACCTTCTCTCTCCACTTCTCCCTCCTTCCCCTCCCCCTCCTTTTTCTTCTCCTCTTTCTCCTTTTCTTTTTCCTCTTCCTTCTCTTCTTCTTCCTCCTCCTCCTCCTCTTCTTCCTACTCCTCCTCTTCTTCCTCCTCCTCCTCATTCTCTTCTTCTTCTTCTGCTTCTTCTTCTTCTTCTTCTTCTCCTTCTCCTTCATCTTCTTCTCCTTCTCCTCCTCTCTTTTTCTTTCTCTCTCTTGACTTATTATTTCATAAAAGTAGAGGATTTCTGGTATGAAAATTACCTGTGTTGATACACATAGACAACTCCCGTGTACTAGCTGGGCAGAGGGCAGTGGGCTGGGGGCAGTGAGAGGCTTGGAGACTTGCCTTTGACCCTGCAATAAGGTCTTCCTGGCTCAGAGTAGGCCTTCTATCCACTCTAACCCCAACCACCTTTTTTAACCGCATCAGAGTTTTCCTTTAATGATATACCACTTTCCATTAGATGTCAGAAGAATTGGTGGCTTCTTGGATCCCAGTTGTGTTCCCAGCTTCAATATCCATGGTGACTAAAATGGAACCTCACCACTCTCTATAATGTTTTCCTCAATCTATTTAATTGTTATCCCTCTACACAAACTTTACTGGAAGCTCTTTTAATGTAGAGTTAAAAGAAGAGAAGCAAAGGGGAAATAGACTGAGTAGGGAAAACAGAGAAGAAAATTATGAAAAGAAAACCAGGAAAAGCCGTTTTCTAGTCAAGAGTTTTACTTCCTTTACTTCTGGACTATGGAAAATTAGGCCAATTGAGTGAACATCATTGGGGAAAAAATGGCTCAAGGATGTTTACTGAGTTAGGTGGGTAACTAATTTATTAGTAGGGGGTAGCGAATGTTAAATTTATAGAGGACTGTTGTCCTGGGTGCCATGTGGTCTTTTAAAGAACCTAGCCACCAAAACCATGTGACTCACACATGGGCTCAGACCTCATCCACGCAGAGCACACAAGCATTGCTAGTCTTGGCCACAAATGCTGCATGGAAATGGGAGGTGAAAGTTGGAGGAGCTCCATCAATTGTTGCTTTATGGACCTCTAACATTTCATGAGCTTGCCCCCAAATTGCAGCTCCCAGATGGGGTCATAAAGCGAGAGGGATCTTTACTCTTCATCTGACAAAGGCAGAGGAACTAATGTGTGCTTTCTGTGATGAAATGCAGGTTGACAACACATTGCACTGAGCACATTAAATAAATAACATTAAAATCACTAAAGCCATTACCGAGTGGTCATAACAACAATTAATAATATGGGGAAATAAGGGACTGAACCGAGAGCTATCTTACAACCTCGTCTTTCAAATTTATAAGGGGAATCTAGGTGTCTCACTATAATCCAATTTGTCAGGAGACCATCCTTCCAGAGCCTGCTTCTTAAATATTTCAGAGTTTAAAGAGATAGAGAAAATTATCTGCACAGAAGTTAAAGTCTTGGTTCAGTAACATATTTAATGAAAGTCAATGGGAGATATGTAAAGACTCATGTGGCTCAGAGTATGGCCAGTCTTCTGAGAAATCCCAGGTGGTCTTATGGGACCAAAACTATATTTCATGATAGGGAGATTTCAAACATCTCCAGGTAGGGCACCAATGGAAGTGTGAAGCCTTAACTCATTAAGAAGGAAATCATAAGCTTGTCTGAGTCCTAGAGCATGAAAATGGGTGGTCTAATAAGGTTTTCAAATGTGACTTTCAATTTCTCTGGCAGCTGTTTGATCTCATAGTGTATTAACTGAGGCGATGGATGTAATGTTGCTATCATTCTTCTGTAAGATAACATAAAGAGTTGCTGCCCATGCAGTAGTTTGATTAAATAGTTTCCTGTGCTCAAATTGTATAAAGAGATGCAAATCCATGTATTTCCCCCTGTTAATAATGAGGAAAAGACAATGCTTGTAGGTCTTAGAACTGGAAAAGACATAAAAGTGGATAGATTTTCAAAGATGCTGGAAAACAACTCAGCAGAATAGAACTAACATAAAAAGAGAAGATGAAAAAGAGTATGGAAGAAAAATAAATGAAGAAAAGAAGACAAAGGAGACACCATTGGATGCAGATATAGGAGCAGTCAGAAGAAAATTGATTACTAAAAAGTAGTGGAAATAAAGTTTGAGCCTGTGTCCAAAATTAGCTAGACTTCTTTGGATTAAATAAAAAGATAGTGTAGGAGCTCAGTCTGATTTCCTGAGAACATTTCAGGCCATTCTAGGCTATCTATACTTCCAATCAGTAAGATGGGACACAATTCCCCAGAGTGAGAGAGGACATTTTATTGGTCACACTTTCTAACAAATATGTGTGAAGGAATAAAGGAGAGGGAGAAAGTGTTCTGAGCTCTACATTTGGATTTGTCACCAAATACAATTGCAGTTTGTGTGAGAAAAGGGAAGCAGGAAATTTAAGGGTGAAATCTTAGGCTAAGTCCATTGGGGAAGTATATGAGATGAATCAGGTCCTGAGTCCACTGGCCTAAAAATTCAAATTTTCTCTTGAGGTAAATCACTGACCTACCTATTTCTTCCCTACCCTCACCAGAGTTTTAATGAATTCCTTAGAAGTCTTTATTTTCTAGATAGTGATTGAATCACTTGCAGGACAGTCAGCACAGTTTCAAAGATTCACAAATGAATCCCAGTCATTTAATTCTCCATCACATACATAGGTACAAAATTCAGGGTTATTCCCCTAGATGATTGTTCTTTTTGTGGTTAAGAATACTTGGAACAATTGAGAAGAGGTGTAAGACAGAGAGGATGAAAAAAGAGAGGGAGAGAGAACCATACCTGCTCCAATGACCTCTTCAATTTTCACAAAAGACACATCGATTTCCTTGGCAAACTCCCGGACAGCTTCATTGGGATCCTCATAAGTGAAGGGATCGATGTAGATCTTCATTCCTGGGGAGCCTTGTTAGAGGAGATAAGGAGGGTTAACAACCCAAAGAGGAAATGCTTTGTATTATGAACACTTCAGAAGATACTAGGGCTATATACTATGTCTGTTCTTCGATTGGTCCCTTCCGTATACAATTTTCCAAATAATCATTTTAATTTCTTCTCTCGTCTTATCTGGCCTCCCCATCTCCCGTCCCACTCAACCTTTCCAGGTTGTCTGTAAGCTCCTTGAATTAGATTGGAAGTTCCCGGAGGGCAGGCACTGTCTTTTTTATTGGTATTTGTATCCCCACCACTTAGCACCTTGCCTGGCACATAGTAGGTGCTTAATAAATCTTTATTAATCGATTGACTGCTCTTGCTTCTCTGTCCTCTACTTCTCCTCCATATTTTCTTCTCTTCTCAAGCTCTTCTTGAACTGTAGAGCAGATTACTTATAAGTGACAGATTGGGACCAGTCCCCCACATCGAGTTGCTCACAGAAGCCAGGAAGGTGATTGATGCCACGCCAAATGCATTAGCAGAAAAGTGGTGGGAAAATGGTAGGGTAGATATCAATATTTATCAACTTGACAACTTTCCTGAGTGGAGGCCACTGTTAAGGTTATAACTGACTGTTTCTGGTCCAGGACTGAAAAAAGGATGGGGACGGATCAAAAAAAGAAATTGCTATTAGAAAACCAGCAAGATGGAAGTGCCAGAAAAAAAAGAAGAGAAGAAAGTGACCAGAAAGTCTTAAAAACCACTAATAGAAAAAGAGAACAAATTCTATAAAGGGGAAAAAAAAACCATTAGATATAGTGAAAGAAAAATGGTAATTGAAGCCCCTTCCTTCAGATACACAAAAGTATATTAAAAAAAGGAATAAAATAGTGAAAGAGAAATAGATAAAAGAATATAGACTGTGTCACCGATAGATACGGTGGCAAGATAAATAGGTGTGCACAGGAAGAAAATAGAGAATTGTCATTGCAGGAAAGATACATTCAAAAGTGGAAGAAAGAGGACAAAAAAGTAAATGGAACCCAAGAAATAAATGGTTTCATTCACAACTGTAATTTTTCAAAATTCCTGAAACGTCATTAGAAGAGGTATGAACAGAGTGTATACTTTTTCGGTGGTGAGGTTATGGTTGGAGGGGAAAGCACTATTCTTTAAATAGTGCCTTTTAAAAAATGTTCAGCTCTGGTTGTCTCCAGGTCAGGTCAGTTTAAAGGGGGTTAGTAAGGGACTAATATAAAACTAAATTCATGATACGGCAAATGAGAACAGAAGAGAGTGAATTTTATTTGAAGTCTCTTCAGATTGCTTTCTACCCCAATGTTCTATGCTTTGTTGACTTTTTCATCCTTCATATATAACATAGCAAGAAGAACTATTTTGGTAGTTTCATAATTCCTATTTAATTGATACCACATTTGTTATACAAGCTATATCATCTGTCTTAGAAGACCAGGGTTCGATTTCTAGAATGGAAGACAGTGGTTCCTTCTCTCTTCCCCTGGTTCCCTGCAGATAGTTAGAAGGAAGAAATGAAGGAAGGGAGGGAGGAAGAAACTAATTGGGACAAATCAGAAGAGGAAAGTATATTAGTAAAGAATTTGAGAGAACTAGCCAGACCATTCATACATATTAAATCTCACTGAAATCTGAATTATTCAAACACCAGTCACAAAAAGAAAAAATGCAAAACCTCCAACAACAACCATTCTGGGGGCAGCTAGGTGGCGCACAGATAGAGCACAGGCCCTGAAGTCAGGAGGACCTGAGTTCAAATCCAGTCTCAGACTAGACAGTTGACACTTACTAGCTGTGTGACCCTGGGCAAGTCACTTAACCCCATTTGCCTAAAAAAAACCAAAAACAAACAAACAAACAAAAAAACAACCATTCTGGATAACATTGTCTTCCAGAGATAATATTTTCACATCATTCAAAAATTAGTTTGTAAAAATCTGAATGATATTGAAATGGGAACTTGATCATTGATATGAGAACAAAGGAAATGGATAGATCATCTTGTTTCTAATGTAAGTATTCCCTTCCCCAGAATTGTCACTGCATTTTAACAGATGACAAGAAAGGAGCAGGGAAAGATGAAGGCTGCTCATGGACCACACTCTTTTATCTTCTCAGTGCACTGTACCATTGGAGAGGAATTGACGTTCTTGGTGTGTAACCGTAGCACACTATGACAAAAGAGCAGGTGAGGGTGGATAAAACTGGTCTGGAAGGGTCGGTAGGACCCAAATCAATCTCTTTCTGGAGACTTATTTGAAGTGCAAAATGAACAAGAGCTTTTAAGCACCCAGAGGGCTCATGTTCCTAGTCCTCTAGTGTTTAAGGAACTACTTGCTTCAAGAAATGTCTGGGGAAGGTGAATGAGTGGGAAGAGAGATCAGTTAGCTAGGTGCTTGTTAATTGCTTTTTAAATGACTATTTTGGTGTTTGAGACTCAATGCTTATAAATGAAACATTCTAAACTCTCAAATAGGAATTCGTTCAACAAAATTAAACTGCCCAGAATGTACTATAATGAAAGGTTACAAAAAAAAATCTATTTAAAGATAGATGGGAAAGAATTCTGAGTTAATGAGGTTTATAGTCATTGGCCCCAATCAGATCAGGAGGAAATCTATTCTCTAGGGAGAAATCGTTCATCTTTTGAAAGTTGGTGAATTCCTTTAGGCCACAAATGTACCTCTGAGTGCACCCAAAGTGCAATTTACCAAATGCCTCAGAATACCAGAAAGACTTCGTGGTATTTGAAAAGGGAAGCACTTTATTCACAGAGAATAGCTTTCCAGAAGCAAGTTCACAAGTAAGGCCAGCAATGTATATATGTGTGGCTATTGGGGAAGGGGACTTTATTTCACAAGAAGGCCTTTCACACATGGCCTGGATCTGCAATTTCTTTGGCAAAGGGAACTCTCAGGTGAGTAAATTCCCTTTACTAACACCAGCTTGCGCCTACTCTGCATTTTACAGTTTTAAGAGAATTGCCTAGGACACTGGGAGGTTAAGTGAATTGCACAAGGTTGTCCTTGACCCTAGGTCTTTCTGGCTTTGAGGCCAGCTCTCTATTTACTATTTCGTGATGTCTCTCAGGACTTTAATGAGAGAGAGAGAGAGAGAGAGAGAGAGAGAGAGAGAGAGAGAGAGAGAGAGAGAGAGAGAGAGAAGCAGAGAAGATGCATGGAACGCTTGTGTTAAATTATAATTCATTTTATGGGAGGTGAAGTTCAAAGCAGCCCAAATACATGGTCTATGGAAATTCAAGCACTGATATTTGGGTCTCCCCTAGGCAGCTTGGTACTGCTATTGAAGTGAGGGAAAGAAGATTATAAAACTGAAAAAAAAGTCTCCCCCAAATTAAGGCTTTTCCCCTGAATTGAGGCTGCTAATATGGGCTTAGAAAAATGGACCAAAAACAATTCATCTGACTAATGGCAGGGAAACCTCATATACTAAATAAAGCAATTTGGCCCACTCATTTCTGAATGACACCTTTTTTCAGTTCTTTCTCAGGCACTTTATCTGGATATCTTCCAGTCCCAGAAGATAAGAAAAGCTTGGCAAGGCTGAACAGGTTATTTGTATTTGGCATCCTTTTTTTATGCCTTTTCCATAAGCTAGTACACTGTGCTGGCCTGTTTCTCCTTGCACTTATGAGGGAATAATTTTTAATTATCAGGAAAGTGGCATTTAGGGCAATGAATCATCCTGCAGTAAATGAGGAATTCCAATCATCTGTAGAAGCAGTTGGAGCAGAACATCTGTAAACATGATTCAGAAAAATAGTTCCTAGTTTGGGATCATTTAGAAATTCAGAGACTAGTTTGATCTTCCATTTCTGCAAAAGTACTGTAGGTAGAAGCTTTATGATTTCCAGGGCATCCCACAAGGAATGTAAAATTAGTTTTGTTTTTTTTCCACTTGCAATTCTCATGAAATTTTGCAATAACTATAATGTTATACATATTAATTACCCTAAAAATAATTTCACAAGTGTGACTGATATCCTAACCTGAATTTCAAAGACCAGGTTAGGGTCTTAGCTTATGTTTTTATTATTTACTTATTTATTTTTAGGCAATTGGGGTTAAATGACTTGCCCAGGGTCACACAGCTAGTAAGTGTCAAGTGTTTGGTCAGAGGCTGGATTTGAACTCAGGTACTCCTGACTTCAGGGCTGATACTCTGTCCTCTGTGCCACCTAGCTGTCCCCTGGGTCTTAGCTTACAAAAATCAAAAGGATCACCTTTTGATCCTCTAGCCAAACTGCAATTCAGAGTAGTAATTAGGTTGGAGTGAGGGGGGAATTAGTCCCAGGGCATCAAAATTGAGCGCTGCTTCCTTTCCACAGTAGGCCACAAGCCCCACCTAGCATGGCAAACTGACTTCCATTCCCTCACCCTGCCATGAGCCAGTTCTTTTGGGGCTCCATCACTATAACTTTCCTTTTGAGAACAAATGTACCCTATTGAAAAAGAGGCCAGCATGTAAGCCACTTGGAGCACACTAATGATGAATCAATGGCTCAATCAATCAGCAAGCCTTTATTAAGAGTCTACTCCATGGCAGGCACCATGTTAGATGCTAAGGATATTAAATACAAAGAATGAACAATCACTTCTCCCAGGGAGCTTACACTCTTCCTGTAGAATTGCTGAGGTGGGATTCTGAAGCCTTCCCACACTGAAGGAGAGCTTTCTGGCCCAGGCCCACTAATTCGTTCATATTCTGCCTCAGATAATTCTTAGTTGTGTAACTCTAGGCAAGTTACCTCTTTGGACCTCAGTTTCCTCATCCCTAAAATGATGCTTTTGGATTTGAAGACCTCCAAAGCTTTTTTCACCAATTATAAGTCACTGCCCCTTTAACTGTGGCTATGGCCAAGAAATCTATTGAAAAGCCAGTCCATATCAGTCCATTACTCAGCTTGTACCTAAAACCTTTCTAGGTGAGTAAGGCCTTCCAGAGCTTGCCCTAAGGACTCTCCATGTCTTTTTCACTACAGAATAAAATGAGTGTAACTTGAGTAAAAGTGGCAAGGTCTGGCAAATTTCTTATGAGTTTTTCAATGATTAAGACATATTTGCAAACCTGGCTGTAGTTAAAAAGAAAGTGCCAAGTTTTCAGGGTATAGTAGGCATTAGGGGAAGGATGGAAAATAGAGCTGATTTTAGGCATGGAGAAGGTTTACAGTAGGAAAATGCTGAAGCTGGAAAAAAGAGCCTTCCTCCGGTCCTTTGCAGCTCCGAAAGCATAGTATTCCCCAGAGGTTTGTCGTTCTAAGCAGATACGTGACAATTGTCCATATGGTTTGATATCAGGGGTTCCAAGGAACACACCTTCTCCCACCAAGCTCCCAGCCGCCATACAAGCTGATTCCCTGAAACTGTGCTATTAGAGATTCATTCATTTCTCCTAAAGTTATCAAAATGCCAATGCCTTTAGGGAAGGTAATGCCTTAGGTAAACAGCCATTTACATCATGGGGGGAATGAACGATTTGAAAACTGGATTTTTTTTTTCTTAACAGAAAGGCTTGGACTTTTTGTTTGCTTTGAGTGTCGTTATTTTAATAGCATTGCACAACTTTGTTACCCTTTGAAATAATAAGGATAATATCAGATAACACTCACTAAGCACCTACTGTGTGCCTGGTACTTTACAATTATTATGTCATTTGATCCTCACAACAACCCTGGGAGGTAAGGGTTATTATTATCACCATTTTGTAATTGAGGAAACTGAGACAAACAGAAGTTAAGTGACTTGCCCAGGGTCACACAGATAGTGTCTGAAGCTAGATTTGAACTCAGGTCTTCCTGACTCCAGGCCCAGAGCCCTATCCCCTGCACCACCTAAGCACTTGTGCATTTTCTCATTAGAAGAGGATACCATTGTAGAAACGTATCATCTGAAAATGATCAATATATTAAATATATTCAAATATACATAAATATATTAACAATGTATTATTGTATTATATATGTACATATACATGTGCATATATGTACATAAACATATACATATATATATATATTAAAAGACCTCACAGAAGGAAGGAAACAAGCATTTTTTAAATGCCTAATGTATGTCAGGCACTGTGCTAAGTGGTTTACAAATATTTCATTTGATCCTCACAATAACCCTGAGAGGTAGGTACTATTATCATCTCCACTTTACAGTTTAGGAAACTGAGACTAATAGAGGTTAAGTGACTTGCCCAGGATCACATAGCTAGGAAGTATCTGGCCACAGTTGAACTCAGGTCTTCCTGACTCCAGGCACAGCGCTCTGTGCACTATGGCACCACCTAGTTGTGCTACCTCACTTCAGAAGACCTTCAGTGCTTTGAGTAAAATATATGGAGGATTTTATGGGAGGGCATAGACAAGAATCCTGGGATCCCAATGGTGTAGAGAACTCCTGGTATGGGAGCTTCCTTCACTGATACAAAGGAGCAAACTACTCTGTAGTTTATGCTCTTAGAGACTAGCCCATGGGCTTAAACCATTTGCCCAACATCACACATAGGATGTGTCAAAGTTAGGAATTTAACTTATGTCTTCCAGACTCCAAAGTCAGCCTTGTATCCAGTCTACCATGTTGCTTTTCCTACCTGCCCCCTCCCCTTCAAAATAAATAAACAATAGTGGCACAAAGTAAGAAAGCACAAATCCATTGGATTATCTGTATTGGAAAGCTCATCGCTCAATTGAATCAGTGAGAAAGAAAAAAAATAGATATAAAGAACTGGACTGATAATTTCATTGATAAAGGGCAGTGCCAGAGGAGAGAGGAGGAGACTCCCTTTACTAACATGTCAGCCCCTTTTCTGAAACATAGAGTCTCATAAGGCTGCTTAGAATCATACCTACACAACTAGAACATGCCAGAGTCCCACCTCTGAAGATCTTAATAAAGCATGACAATTTTTCCTGAAAAATTTTATAAAAAGTAAAATTCCCTCAGATTCTCAGACACATTCTGGGCATGATAGTGTACCCCTATAATCTCTGCTATTGAGAAGTCAAAGCCGGTGGATCTCTTGAGCTTGGGAGTTCTTCAGCTGCACTGGACTAAATTGGCACTAATATAGTGAGCCTCTTGGGAACACCAAGGTGCCTACAGTGGATTAACCCTCTAGGTCAGAAATAAAGCGTGTCAAAGCTCTTGCACTTATCAGTAGGGAAATTGGATATGGGAGTGGCCACTGTACTTTTGGCCTGGGTGATATACCTTGTCACAAAAAAAAAAAACCAAAACAAAAAAAAAAAAAAAAAAAAAAACAAATAAAAACCAAAACCCAATTACCAGTCTCAGTTATCTAATTTGAGATACCACCCTTTCTAAAGTGGTACGTTAATCTCTTGTATAAGGTGATTAGATGCTACATACCCCATCATGCCTTATAATACTTTGGGTACCTGAAGGGAGATACCTCCTCCAATGGTGTGCATGGCCAGGGTGTTTTCAGAAGCCGTGAACATGAAAGGGGCCTTTTTGTGTAATTTTACTTGAGGACCTGATATTTAAACTGACATTATTTCCTTTGCCAAGTCTCATTGTGTTTTGAGGATATGTTCCCGGAAAACCTCGAGAAATGTCCTTTATAGATGCAGTTATTATTGCAGAATGTGATTTGGTTCCAAACTGAGGGGAAGAAAAGGATTTTGACTCGCTTTCTCTTGTTGCCAATGCTACTTAAGAGCTGCAAAGGTCCCAAATAACTACCCCTGGTAGAGGTGGTCCCCTTGGTAGAAGGCAGAGGGCAGTGCCAAGGAGGGATCAAAGGGACCATTTATGTGCATCTCCTCGGGAGGTGGTGTGGACATCCCGGTGATGAGCTCTGGGAGGAAAGCCAAGTGTAGCAATATCTATGATGGAGCGGCAATGACAACCTGGTAATAACCTGAAAGAATGAATGCAGGCTCTGAAGGCATCTAGCTGAGAACCAGCACATTAGGCACTTTTCTAGTGCTGCCTGCTTATATTTATTTGACACTTATTAAGCCCTCATGGTAAACTCAGCCACCTTCTTCGCAGAGGTTTCCACACTTGCTTCTCCACCGGGATTTCCTCACTGTTATTGAGCCTCCTGTCACCTGTAAGATGAGGCTACTCAAACAGCGCCTTTGGGGAAACAGTGGCAGGGCCCTGTTCCCTTCACTGGAAGAACGTGCTTTGTCTTCACCACTGAGATTCACAATGTCAAGTTGATTTCAGGTCCATTAATGCACTGTACTAGTGTCTACATACAATTAGAATCAAGGCATCATGATTATAAAATTAAAAATAATAATAATAATAAAAATGATAACAGTTCACATTGGCATAGAACTTTAATGTTTATGAAGTTATTTTAATCTATTATCTCATTTAATCTTTTTAACAACCCTTTTAAGGTTATGTGTTAATCTTGTCCCCATTTTACAGATGAGAAAATTGAGACTACACAATCAGAATGTGACTGAAGCAGGATTCAAACTCAGGTCTTTCTTCCTCTTACTAGCTGAGTAGCCTTGGTCAAGTCACTTAATCTCTGTTTGCCTCAGTTTCCTCAACTGTAAAATGAGGATAATAATAGCACCTACCTTCCAGGATTGTTGTGAGGATCAAATGACTTTTTTTTTTTAAGGCAACCAGGGTTAAGTGATTTGAGTTGAGTGTCTGAGGCCAAATTTGAACTCAACTCCTTCTGACTCCAAGGCTGATGCTCTATCCACTGCACTACTTACCTTCCCCAAATGAGATAATATTTGTAAAGCACTTCGCACTTATTTTTATTCCTGACTTCAGGTCCATCTGCTATACTGCATTTCAAAGGTCATTTAGTCCAATCTCTCACCCATTTCTGGATTCCTTTCTATGGCATCCCTGACAGATGCTCTCCTGGGTTCTGCTTAAATTTCTTTAATGACAGGGAGCTCACTATTGTCCATGAAAAGTTCATGCTTAGACTGAGCTGACATAGCATTCCATTTGTTAGTCTATCCTCTGGAGCACCACAAAGCAAGTCTGTTGTCTCTTCACTTATTGAAGACAGTTATCATTTTGCTACCTACCCTTCTATACACACAAAGACAACTTTGGCATTCTCTCTCTCAAAGCCAAATCTCATTTTTCAATTGTTTCTCATAGTATATGGTTTCCAGACCCCCCTTGATAGCCTGCATTTTGGGAACTATGTGACTAAGTTGATAGAGGGCTGTGCCTGGAATCAGCATGGTCTGAGTTCAGATCTGGCCTCAGACACTAGCTGTGTGATCCTGGGCAAGTCACTTAAATGCTGTCTGCCTCATTTTCCCAAACTGTTAAATGAGGTTAATAAGGATCAAATGAGACAATATTTGTAAAGCAGTTTAAAGCACTATATAAATGCTATCTATTATGATTATGATTATTATTATTTTATTACTTTCCTTCTTTGACATGAATTCTTTTATTATTATGTCTTTTAACATATGGCCTACAGAAGTGGTCTCCAACATTTTTGTTTCATGAACTTCTTTCAGCAACAAAAAACATTTTATGACTCCTCAGGGTAACTGAACACAGTACTCATCACAGTTTGTAATTATTTACTGCATAAGGCATCATTAAAGAATTTTTAGCACAAAAGCCTGGACTATCTTTGTGAATCCCCAAGTTCACACATCACTAAATAAGAACCATTTAGAATTAAAGTTAATACTATAGATGTGGTCTCACCAAAGCAGAGCATGGGGGAACTGTTACCTCCTGCAATGTTTAATATATATTCATATGTATATATACACACATGTAGATATATGTATAATGCACATATTTACATGTATATACAAATATGCACATATGTACACATGTGTGTTGGATATTGAAATGAGGTACAGGCAGTTGGGTTAAGTGACTTGCCCAGGGTCACAGAGCTAGTAAGTGTCTGATGACAGATTTGAACTCGAGTCCTCCTGACTCCAGAGACAGTGCTCTATCCACTGTACCACCTTGCTGCCCCTGAATATGGAAATGTTCACTGTGAAAGGACAAAGGAAGGGTCTCATAAAAATCTTAACATCTCTACTGACCTCCAATCTTACATCCAACTGCCTCCTGAAAATCTCAAGCTGAATGCCCCACAACTCAACATGTCCAAAACTGAACTCTTTTATCTTTTCCCCATATCATTCTGTCTTCCTAACTTTCCTGTTACTCTTAAGGGTGTCACCATCTTCTCAGTCGCCCAGGCTTGCAACCTACGTGTGATCCTCAGCTCTGTTCCCTCTCATTCCCCATATCCAATCTCTTGCTAATACCTGGTGATTCTACCTTCATAAAATATTTCACATATAGCCCCTTCTCTCCTCTGACACTACCACTGCCTTGGTAAGGAACCTCGCTCCTGGAACACTGCGCTACCTGCTGGTCGGCCTCCCTGTCACAAGTCTCTCCCCACTCCAGTCCATCATCCATTTGGCTGCCAGAGTGACCTTCCTGAAATTCAAGTCTGATCGTGTCACTCCCCGTTTCAACTCCATAAACTCCACTGACTCCCTATTCCTTCCAGAATCAAATATAAAACCCTGTCTTTGACATTCAAAGCCCTTCAAAACTTCCCCACCTTTCTACTCTTCTTACACATTACTCCCCACCCCCTCCATGTACTCTGTTATCCAGTGACACTGAACTTCTCGCTGTTCCTTCCACAGGACCCTCTATCTCTGAACTCTGGGCATTTCCACTCACCATGCCTGGAATACTCTTCTTCTTTATCTCTGCCTCCTGGTTTCCCCAGTTTCCTTCAGACACCAGCTAAAATCCTGCCTTCTACAAGAAACCTTTCCCAGTCCCCTGTAATGTTAGTGCTCTCCCTCTGAGGATTATCTCTAATTTATCCCATATATTGCTTGTTTGTACATAGTTGTTTACATGTCATCTGTTCCATTTTGATTCTGAGACCTTTGAGAGCAGGGACTGTCTTTTGCCTTTCTTTGTATCCAGCTGTCACTTAGCACAGTGCCTGAGACATAGCAGGCACTTAATAAAAGTTTAGCGACTGACTGACTCCACCAGAAAACTTCTAGGATGACCCAGAGTCATACATCAGTCTTATTAGGATGCTACCTTTTAGCTAGTTATTATTCACAGCTAGGTTTCACAGTGGATAGAGTATGGGACTTGCAGTTAGGAAAATATGAATTTGAATCCTGTCAATTAATCTCTCAGGCTTGGTTTCCTCATCTGTAGAATGGGAGCAGTAATAATAACAACAAAGCTTGCAGAGTTGCTTTGAGGATCAAATGAGATAGTACTTCTAACGTGCTTTGCAAACTGCAAAGTGCTATATAAAGTCAGTTATTAGTATTATGACATAGAAGAACTATAATGTAAAACCATATTTCACTGTCTTTTTACAAGGTTATCATAGGAAACTTTGTCAAATGTTTAGCAGAAATTGAAATACTTTGTTTATAATAGTCCTTATCAACCCAATAACCCTATCAAAAATAATCTAGCTTAGCCTTATGTGACTTGTTCTTAATGAACACATGTTGATGTCTAATAGTCAACACATTTTTTTCCTACATCCCCACAAACCATCTGCTCAGTAATCTATTATAAAACTTTTTCTGGGAAATCAATGGTAATATCACTGATCTGGAAATCCTAGAGTCGATATTTACTCTCCTCCCCATTTGAAAACTTGGACACTGGCCTGTCTATAATCTTCAAGTACCACATTTTCTAAGACTACTCAAAAATTTCTCTTAGCAATTCAGAGATAACATCTGCAGATTCCCAAAGCACCAGGGTACTCATGGGAAGGTTGCTTTTAAAAGCTACTTGGCTTTTCTTCATAGCTGTGAACTTGCTACTGACTGTTAGTAATTAGCAAGGTGCCAGCCACTGTCAAGTATCAATTTATTTGACACTCAGGTCCCTCTTAGAGAGCACATAGGACACCCAATATAAACTTTCTTGCATCTCCTAGGGGCTCTTTCCCCTCATTCTTGATCAGTAGAAATATTCCTCATGATTCTCCTCATTTACTCCTAGGGGTTGCTGTGGCTGTTCATGGTAAGCAGTCAATGACATGCCTTAGAAACTGTAGCTCCTGCATCACAGCAGCTGTCTAAAAGTGGACATGGGTATCTCAGATCATTGTGAGTCCTCTGTCACTGGAGGTATTCAAGAAGAGGCTAAAGGGCCACTTGTCAAGATCATTTCAGGTTTCATACTCAGGTACAGGCTGGCTTAGATCAGCTTCGAAGCCCTTTTGATTCTGACATTCTAGCATTCTGATTCTGACACTAATAGCTTCTATAAGTAGAAACTCAAGGAGTGGTTGAAGATCCAACTGGACTCTGTTTTGATGCTTGACCATGATAGAGAGATTTCCCCAGTTTTATGCTGCTTGAGAACTTCCTTCTCCATTGTAAGAACATGACAGAGCCATCTCTGAACTAGGATTGGGTTTAAGGGGTTATAAGATCAACCTACTCCCCAATCCTTTCATCAAGGCACAACAATTCCCAACATCTCAGCCAACTCATTGGCTCCAACTAATTTGTATCCAAAGTCCTTTGTTAAAGTGCACCTATCTGAGAAAGCAAGTGACACAAATACCACCAAAAATTAGTTATAGCATTTGACCCAGATAAGCATCAAATCCTCTGATAAGATAGAACTCAAAGGGAAAGGGAGGAGCTTATAAGCACACTTTCATTTTTAAGGTACCCTTTAAAAGTACCTACTATGTGCCAAAGGTGGCACAACGGATAGAGAGCAGGGCTTGGAATCAGGAAGACTCATCTTCCTGAATTCAAATCTGGCCTCGAACACTTACTAGCTCTGTGACCCTGGAGAAGGAAATGACAAACCACTCTAGTGTCTTTGCCAAGAAAATCCCAAATGGAGTCATGAAGAGTCAGACAGGACTGAAACAACTGAACAACAACAACACCTATGCGCTCAGCATTGTGCTGAGCACTGGGAATACAAAAATGAAGAACACATCTCCTCCCCTCAAGGAGAAAAAATCTAATACAAAGAACACAGCTAAGTAAATCCAGCTTGGGGTAATAGATAGAAAGCCACCCCCAGAATCAGAAAGAGCCAGGTTCAAGTTCAGCTGCTCCATATTGATTATGTGTCCTTGAGCAAGTGACTTAACTTTTCAATGCCATATGCAATTTTCTAAGACTGTGAATTGCAGAGAAGATGCTGCTTTGCATTGGCACCTTCGTTATCTGAGAGTGTCCAGAGCATACGCGACAGCCCCAGTGAGGTGGGGAAGGGCAGCTGGGAGAAAGTAAGAGAACCCATGGGATGGAGTGGATAGGCAAATATAAACTTAGCTTAGACATTTGCCTGGTTGTGGCCCTCTACCCAGATATCTTATAGTCCTTTATTCTACAGGATTTCTTAAGATTTCTTGTTCAAGATAATAAAATACCCCTCCATTTTCTTGTTAGCAAGGTGGAGAAATACAAAGGGCAGAATTTCACATGCATTATTATGTGTGGTCACTGGCTCAGTTGCTTTTATCTAATTATTTTTCTTTGTTACATTATGGCAGAAGGGGAGCTGTTCCAGAATTAAGTTCTGGTGGAGGTGACATAGGGGTAGAATATGCATAAATGACTGTGTTACAAAAAAAAAAAAAGGGATCATCAATGCATCCCTCCGGATGTGTCTTGTTCAGTGTAAATGCCTTTCATAGAGTACAAAGTGTAGTGAGGCTGGTAATGGAAAAAGTCTTCGAAGCAGACTTGGGTCCCTGGAAATATATCACATTGATATATGGAGTGGGTTTCCTCTTATCACCGTGGCTGGCTCTCTCTGTATTTCACAGTGAGGAGAAAGGCTTCAAAATTGGTCATCTCACTCATCGACCTCGCATGGGGTCATAATATAATAATCATGGTAGTAATAATAATAACTAACATTTATATAGTACTTATTATGTGCCAGGAATTGTGCTAAAGACTTTATAATTATTTTCTCGTTTGGTCCTCACAACAACCCTGGGAGGCTGGTGCTATTATTTTCCTTATTTTACAGGTGAGGAAACTGAGGCAGAGACTAAGTGGCTTGCCCAGGGTTACACAGCTAGTAAGTGACTGAGGCCAAATTTGAACTCAGATCTTCCTGATGCCAGACCCAGTTCTCTATCTACTAGTCTAGAGCTAAAAGGAACCTGAGAGCTCAATGAGTCCAACTCCTTTTACAAAGGAAGAAACTGAGGTCCAGGCAGTTGAATTGATTGATTTGCTTAAAGTCACACAGATAGTAAGTGGCAGAGCCAGTATTCAAACCTGGGCACTCTGGCTCCAGATCTATAACTCAGTCTCTATACTGTGTTGCCTCTCATGGTTTTCCATAACAATCTTCCCTTTCAAATCAGGCTGCTCCATTCCTTGTAGCCCTTTCCAAACTCCTCTTTCTATCCCAGGGCAGCACTAATCCCCACCTCTGCCCTACCTGATTTTCTCATCAAACTCATCCTTCATGGCAGCTAGGTAGTGCAGTGAATAGATCACCAGTCCTGACTTGCCTCAGTTTTCTCATCTGTAAAATGTACTGGAGGAGGGAATGGCATACCCCTCCAGTATATTTGCCAAGAAAACCCAAAATGGGGTCATGAAGAGTCGGACATGATTAAAATAGCTGAAGAACAACTCATCCTTCAAGGCTCTGACATAACTATCCAGTTCTCAATGGTCCCCTCTGAATTCCCCCAGTCCACTTTAATATAATCTGAGGCACCATCTTCACTCCCAGCAGCTGCCTTCTTAATCATTGTCCAGCTTCAAGATGCTTAGGTCCTACAGCAGAACCTACAAGAACCAGCCCCCTCCCCAACCCAAAGTATATAATCATGATAATTACCCTGATCATTAAACCTAAAGGGAAACACCGTCAGTGTCTGTCCTAGATTGTAAACTCCTAGAGAATAGGTACCATGATAACGTGTGGCGCTTTGTATATTAACTAACAGTGTACATGCACAGATATTTGTTCAATGGTTACAATTGTAATAATGATAACTATAACAAAACTTGACATTTATATAGTGTTTTAAATTATATAGCACTTTTCAAACATTAGCTCCACTGATCATCACCATAACCTTGTGAAATAAATAGTTGCACCTATGATAATCTTTATTTTATTTTATAGGTATGGAGCTGAGAGGGGGAGCTAAGCAGAATAATCAATAGAGCACTGGACCTGGAGTCAGAAAGACTTGAGTTCAAATTTGACTGCAGACATTATTAGCTGTGTGACTCTAGGCCAGCCACTTAATTTCTATCTACCTCAATTTCCTCAACTGCAAAATAAGAATAATAGTAGCACTTACCTCCCAATGTTGTTGTGAGGATTGAGTGAAATAATAGTTGTAAAATGCTCAGCACATCCTTTGCCACATAGTAGGTTCTTAATAAATACTTGTTCCTTTCCTGCCCCTCCCCTAGAGAAATTGAATGACTTGCCCAAAGTCATATAGCTACTGAATAACCAAATTCTAGCATTTCCCCCTCCTGAGTCAAATAAAGCTAGAAAAGGAAAGGGGGCAAGTCAGTGAAATGATGTCCCAGAAAATATCCCCGCAAAAAATTACCACTTAAGAAATGTTTGTCTCACTGCCCTCCCATCTCTATCTATCTGTCGTCTGTCTGTCGCTCTCTCTCTTTTTCTGTCTCTCTCTGCCTCTCTGTCTCTGTGTGTCTGTGTGTCTGTGTGTCTCTGTCTGTCTGTCTGTCTCTCTCTCAACTGTTTTCTGTTCACTATGCTGACTGAGCAAGAAGAAAGGGACCTATATTGTAAATGAAGGGATTAAAACTTGATGCTATCTAAGGGAAAAATCCATAACAGTATACCCTGTAAGCACTGGAACAGATTTCTGAGGAAGGCCACGGGATTTCTCTGAAAATCATTTAGAATAGGACACCCACTCATCAGCCAGCAGAAATTTAGGTCCTATCCTACCTGAAGGCAGGGGAAGAGAGGAGGTAGTGTACTGAGGTCTTTTTAAGGCCATCTTTCTGTGTTTCTGTGATTGTGTGAGTGAAACAACAATTCTACCAAAGTACTACATGTCAGACATGTTAAAGAAATATAACCAGAATTACTCTGCCCTAAAGACAATTGACATACAGGTCCAAAGAAAAGGAACAGAGCATTGAGTGAGAAACGTTTTTGAAGAAGTCATTTAAAAGAAAAATCCTGTAACATATAACAATGCCTTTAGCTACTTGAGCTCTCTTATTTTCTTCATTTCTTAATATTTGTAGAAGATAGAGAGAGAAAGAGAGAAAAAGAGAAAGATAGAGAAAAATAGAGAATTTTATATATGTGTGTGTGTATATATATATATATATATATATATAAAGAGAGAGAGAGGGAGAGAGACAGAGACACACAGATACACAGAGAGGGAGAGAGAGAGAGAGAGAGAGAGAGAGAGAGAGAGAGAACTTGGTTAATTTGTTTTGTCTTAATTTGGTTAATATGTTTCCCAACCCAGTTGTATAAGACAAGGCAAGAGATGTTAACATACAGCCTGTCGTCTTATCCTACTGAGCCTGATTTCAAGATTCATTGACTTGCAAAAGCCAATCATTTTGTACTGTAGGTGTCATAGAGGCCTGGCTATCAACACAACAGATAATTTAAAACCAGCAGGGCTCCAATAAGGATGTCTTCTATCCCAACAGAAATGAAAACATATAAAATCAGGAACATGCAAGTGTGTGTGTGTGCCCTAGATACTTAAGGAGGACACAGGGCAATTTTGAGTGATTAGGTACCTTGAAAATGGGAGTGTATTTGGGTGAACTCAAATGGTGTTGGTGTACATGAAGGACAACCTTCACCTTGAAGCAAGAGGGCATTTCTACCTGTGCTGGTGGATGACTCATACATGAGTCAGGACAGAAGGAGTATTTCCTTTCGCTTACCCCGTCCCGTGCTGTAATGCTGCAGCTTATCACTATAGACGGCTTCTTTGCTATAAGCACGTTTCCTGAGAACAGAGAAAAAGATCTCTCTTAATTTAGTTAGGAATATTATTCCAATAGTTACAATAATACATAAGATCTCTTACATAGTCTTATATCAAAATGCTCAAAATCAAGGGACAGCTTCCAGGATTGTGAATCTGTACACAATTTATTTTCCAAGACTTTTAAAATACTTATTAAAGCTCTGGGCCGCCACCCATCGGTCACTCACTCAGGCAAAAAAAAAAAAGATCTAGGGTATGTAACAGTTTCTCAAAGATCAACAGAGGCCTTGACCTAGAATGAAAACTGGCTTGTAGATTTGACAAAACACTTCTCTGGGGCTGTCCATCGATCACAGCAATGCCCTGAAAAAACCAGCAAGGGCACCTAGCAGGTCATCAGCTTTGCATTATGGAATTGCCCTTGGCTATGGAGACTGGGGTGTTTAGCCTGGCGATATCTGTATGGCATGAGGGTGAAAATGATAAAAATAGTAATAAAAACTTTTAATGATTTCAGGGTCAATCCCATTTGTTCAGTGACTCAGGACCTTTGCTCCTCCTGTTCCCCCTGCTACCTGCCCCATAACATTTTTGTTTTCATTAGCACCCCAATCGTAAGACAAGACTTGGAAAGAGAGGGAGAGAAATGAAAATTGGCGAAGTACTGTTACGTGCTGGCAACCCTGAGAGGGAAAAAAGCACATTTAGTGGGGGAAGCAGTCAGTCTAGACTATTGACTGAAATGAGATTGTGTCAGGATAAAACTTTGATAAAAAGGTTTAAGGGTCTTCAGTCGTTCTCTAGTTCCCACCCTCGTGATGTCATTGGTCATTGGTCCTCTTCAAGAACAAAGGACTACAAACAATGAATAATTCAGTCTTCCTCCCAGTGTAGGAATTCTTTCAGTAACCTCTGGAATAGCTGATAGAGACTTCTATGGAATACTTTCCATGATGTCAAATTCATTCCCACATGAGATAGCCCAACCCATTTCTGAACAGCCTCAAAAGTTCTTTCTTTTTGGGGGCTAATACTGCTTTATTTTAACTTCTGTGCACATATCTTAGTTCTGTTTTCTGGGACCATGTACAATATAATAACAATTCACATTAATATAGTACATTCCAGTTTGCAATGATATGTCCTCAAAACTACCTTGAGATGAAGGCAGTACAGAATATTATTATTTCCATTTTAGAGATGAGAAAACTGAGGCTCAGATGACATAACATTTCCAAAATCAAACAAGTGGTAAGTAGCAAAATTAGTACTTGAACTCAGGCCTGATTCCAAGGCCAGAGTTCCTTCAACTTTACTTTATAACCACCCCAATCCTTCTTCTAGATGAGGTACTTTTATAAAATATTGTTCTGTAGTTTAAATGCCAACTCTTTCTTTTAGCTACCCTCCAGTGACATGATTTTGGAGCTTTTGCCATTCTGGCAACCTTCATCTATTTATATTTTTGGTTTTCAATGCCCCTCTTAAAACATGATTCTGAAAAAATAACACAATTTTCCAGATGTAGATTTGGTAGGATAAAAAGTACATTGGGAATAGTCCTCTGTTTTAGACATTACATTTCTATTAAAGTGCCCAAGATCGCATTAAGTATTTCAGTGGTCTCATATTATTGATTCATTTTAATCCTGTATTAACTGAATAAAACCTTTAGGTCTGATTTGTGTGAGTTGCTATCTAGTTGTGTTTCTCCCATCCTATCCTTCTGTAGTTAATTTTTTAAACCAAAATACCAAAGTTGTGTTGTTTTTTTTTTTTTTTTTGCCCTTATCCCTCTTATACTCTATTTAATTAGTTTCAGTCCACCAGTCCAATCCTTTGGGATCTTTCTGAATCTTGATTCTGTTATGTAATATATCAGCATACCTCCCTTTTTGGGTCATCTGAAAATGTGATAAGTATACCATCTATAGGGTTATTCAATTCATAAAAAAAGTATATATTTCTATGTCACACCATTACAACATCCCTGTCTGTTGACATTAATCCATTAACAAACAGTATTTGGATTTTGTCATTCAACCAGTTATGATTCTATTTAACTGTACTATAATTCAACTCATATATCTATCTTGTCCACCAGAAAAGAAAAATGAAAAATGTTGGAAAGGATATGCAAAAATCGAGATATAAACGCATTGGTACAACTGTTCTGGAGAACAATTTGGAACTATGCCCAGAGGCCTATAAAACTGTGCATTCCTTTTGACCCAACAATAAAACTACTAGGTCTGCACTCCCAAAAAGATCAAAGAAAAAGGAAAAAGACCTCTTTGTACAAAAACATTTATACCTGTTCTTTTCATGGTGGCAAAGAATTGGAAATTGAGGGAATGCCCATTAATGGGGGAATGGCTGAACAAGTTGTGGTATATGATTGTGATGAAATATTATTGTGCTATAAGAAATGATTAGCCGGATGATTAGGGAAAAAACTGGAAAAACTTATATAAACTAATGCAAAGTGAAAGGAGCAGAACCAGAAGAGCATCATACATAATAACAGCCACATTGTACGATGATTGACTTTCATAGACTCAACTCTTCTCAGCAATGCAAATGATCCAAGACAATTCAAAGGACTCATGATGAAAAATGCTATCTACCTCCAGAGAACGAACTAATGGAGTCTGAATTAATTTTTTACTTCATTTTTGTATGGGTTTCTTTTTTTTAGTCTGTTTTTTTCCCCACATCATTAATATGGAAATGTTTTGCATGATTACACACATATAACCTATATCAGATTGCTTACCATCTCAAGGAGGTGATAGGGGAGGGAAGGAGGGAGAGAATTTGGAATTCAAAAAAATTTTAAATGGATATTAAAAATTGTTTTTACATGTAATTGGGAAAGAATAAATATTATTTAAAAAATAAAATATTTATCTTATTCACAAGGATGTCAAGAAATATTTTGCCATATGTTTTACAAAAATCTAAATATATTATGTCTATAGCATTTCCCTAATTTTCCAGGTTCTTTTTTACCCACTGAAATTTATTAATATTTTAAAGCTTTTCAATACAATTGCATTCACAAATTGGATTTGCACTGTCCAGGTTCTTTTTGATAAATGAAATTAGGTTAGTGAATATAATGATGATAGCTAATTTTTATATAGCACCTACTATGTGCACTGTACTAATTGCTTCACAATCATTATCTCAGTTGATCCTCACAACAACCCTAGGAGGTATGTGCTATTATTATTTCCATTTTACAGATGAGGAAACTGAGGAAAACAAAGCTTAAGTGACTTGTCCAGGATCACACAGCTAACAAGTGTCTGAGGTCCGATTTGAACTTGATTCTTCTTGACTCAAAGGTCCAAATTGTGCCACCTAGCTGTTCCTACTGAACTCATGCTGTGTCCTAGGAAATTGAGCATGCTTCTTTTTCCAAGTGTTCACAGTTCGACTCTTGAACACCACCCAGAGGCAGCTAGGTGCGCACAGTGGATATATCACTGGGAAGGAAGACCTGAGTTCCAATATGACTTCAGACACTTACCATCTATGTGATTCTGGACAAGGCACTTAATCCGTTTCCTCAACTATATAATGGGGATGATAATAGTAGCACCTACCTCTCAGGGCTGCTGTGAGGATCAAATGAGATAATATTTATAAAGCTCTTAGCACAATGGCTGGTATATATTAGGTGCTTAATAAATGTCTGCTTCTTTCCCTTCATTTACCAGCAACTCAGTCCCTTTAAGACACATGAGGTGCTGTGGCCAGAATGCCAAAGTTCACTGTTAAAAAGAAGCCACGCAAAGGCATATGTTATTTGTTTCATGGCAAATTCTCTTTTTTTTATTTATCTATCTGAAATGAAAGCACCCCTGAGGGACTCCTCAGTTTATCTTTGTCAGCTCCTCTCCTCCCTTCTCTCTGCTCTTATTTACTCACAAGTCTTCGATGTCCCAGCTACCTGCCCTGTTTCTAGATTCTTTAGTTCCCAAAGTGGCCCCCTGATAATTCTTTGGCATCATGGCTCATACTCACCCCATTTCTGGACTCACTGTCTATAGGATGAATATATACATCCACTGATATTGTTCAGTTGTTTTTCAGTCATGTCTGACTCTTGATGACACCATTTGGGATTTTCTTGGCAAAGATACTGGAATGGTTAGCTATTTCCTTCTCCAGTTCATTTTATAGTTAGGGAAACTGAGGCAAACAGGGTTAAGTGACTTGCAAAGGTCACGCAGCCTGAGGCTGTATTTGAATTCAAGTCTTCCTGACTCCAGGCCTGGTGCCTTTAGATGAAGAAATTGAGACTCAAAGAATGTTTCTTGCCCAGGCCTAACCCCACAGTATCATTGCATTTCTGGAGGTGCATCTAGGAAAAAATGAAAAAGAAAAAAAAAAAAAAAGGAAAGCCACATACCTGCTACAGACAATGGAAATGGCCACCAGTGATACAATGAACACTACTCCAGCAGCCGCAGAACCAGCAATCAGTGGCAGCTGCTCCCTCAATTCTGACTTGTAATCATCTAGGAGAGAAAATGCCATTAGAAACCTTTGATCTATTTGTTGAGCTATACCAGCATAAGCTAATCTCTCCTTCCAACTGGGAAAACTAGACTTATCAGCAGCCCTCATTGCCAATATGTGGCTATACATCCAATAAACACTGACTTTCCTTGGTCAAAGAAGAACTGTCCTTTTTTTATAAAGCAACTGTGTTCTGAAGAGACCCTCACCCTAGCATTTTGTGAAATCAAAATCATCTTCTTAAAGTATGGGTCTGGCCACGTCAGTCCTCTACTCAAAAACTCTCTATCTCCTCTCTTAGGAAAATAGACTCCTCAGCCTGACTGAAAGGCCTGAATGATCTAGAGCCCACCTGCCTTTCTAAACACTTCACCTATCTGCTCTTCTCACATGTGAATTCCAAACAACCTAGAGTACCTGTTGTTCCAGGTTTTCCTTTCTGTTGCCTCCTCCTTCACACAGATTGCCTCCCCCTTCCCACTTCCCTATCCCTAGAATACACCGTACTCTCAAATCTACATCTTTTTTTTTTTGTGGTGAGGGCAATTGGGGTTAAGTGACTTGCCCAGAGTCACACAGCTAGTGAGCATTATGTGTCTGAGGCTGGATTTGAACTCAGGTCCTCCTGACTCCAGAACCAGTGCTCTATCCACTGTGCCACCTAGCTGCCCCTCAAGTCTACATCTTAAAACACTTAGTTTTCTTCCGGTTTCAGCTCAGGTGTTGCTAACCATGTGAAAGCTTTCCTGATTACCCACAACCTACCCCGAACAATTATCAGTGTGCCCCTCTTTCTCAAATTACATTTTCTTTACCTGTTTCCATGTTTTAACCAATACCACCTCCATTTTTAATGTAAGTTCCTTGAGCTGAGGAGCTGATTTATTTTTGTCATTGTATCCTCAATATCTAAAACAATGTGTATCACACAGTGGGTGAATATCCAAAATTCCACTTGAAATGCCACTAATTAGAGTTTCATCAGTTATCCAGTCAGAAACTCATATAGCAGCAGAGGCCTGCTGGGACCTGAACTTCCTAGCTTCTTTACATTATAATTCTTGTTCAGTGAGAGCAAGTGTCAAAGGTTTTGTTTTGTTTTGTTATTGTTGAGTTTTTTTAAATTTTATTTTGTAAATTTAAAAGTAGCACCATAGAATGTAGAACAGGAAGGGAATTAGAGATCTTCTAGTCTAATCATTTTATAAATAAAGGCTTTGACCAAATGAGATTAAATGACAAGCTCAAGATCTTGTGACCAATTGTGTATTGAAAAAAGTAAATGTGTTACTGTAGTTTTAGCCTATGTTATGAGCTGAGACTGAACTCCGATCTTTTGACACCTATCCCAGTCTTCTGTTCACTACATTTTGTCACCTCGCTAGTAATACCTTACATAGGGAGTATTGTGTCATGGATAGAAAGCCATTCTTAGACCCAGGATAACCTGGATTCACTATGGGTGATATATACTGGTTTTGTGATTCAGGTCAGGTCATGGAACCTCTCCATGCTCTACGTAACTCTCCACATCTGCAGAAAAGGTTGCAATCTGAATTTGTAGAGGGAATTTCCCTGCACCAATGAAATCCCAGGTCCAGTCCATTTCCCTCTATGATTCTATGGCTTGCAAAGTACTTTCCTCACAATCATCCTGTGAAGTAGCTATTACAAGGATTGTTCTTATTTATCAGTTCTGCAGCTATGGCTCAGAGAGGTTTACTAACCCTTTCAAAGTCATACAACTAATAATTTTAGAGGTGGGATTTGAACCCAGGTCTTTTCAACTTCAAGTCCAGTCCAAGTATCACTAGACACACTGCCACTCCTTGAGTCAGTCCCCCCCCAACAACTCCCTACACACAATTTTATGGACAATTGCATCAACTTCCAAATTGATTTTAACCAGCCACACTGACCATTACATGTAATTATAGGTGACCCATGTAAACTTCAGTAGTTAGTTCAATTCAACATATATATATATATATGTGTATATATATATATGTATGTATGTATACATATATATGTATATTTTTTTTTTTGAGAAGCGATTGGGGTTAAGTGACTTGCCTAGGGTCACACAGCTAGTGTCAAGTGTCTGAGGTCTGATTTGAACTCAGGTTCTCCTGACTCCAGGACCAGTGCTCTATCCACTACATCACCTAGTTGCCCCAACATACATTTTTTTATTTTAGATTTTAATTAATTTTTTTAAACATACATTTTCTAAGTACTTACCATGTGCCACGGATTTTGTTGGGTGCTCGAAATGCAAGGATGAAAAGCAACACAGCTCCTTCTATTGACGAATTTAAAATCTAATTGAAATTGCATGGGTAAGTAAATATAGAATAGGGCTTCTAGATAGAAAGTTGGCCTCAGAATCTGGAATCCTGCCTCTGACACATAATGGCTGTTTGACCCTAGGCAAGTCACTTAACCTCTCAATGCTCTAGGCATTTTTTAGATTCTGATTTAGATCTTAGATTCTGTCTAGTCTAAGACTGTAAATTGAAAAGAAAGTACTGATCTGAATTGAAAGAGGGAGTTTCCCCATCTTGGAGTTCCCTATACCAGTGAAATCACTGGGCTAGTTCCCTTTCCCTATTTCTATACAAAAGAAATATCCCTTCTGACACTTACTAGCCGTGTGATTTTAGGCCAGTCACTAAATCTCAGTTTCGTCATTTATGGAATAATGACATTGTACTAGATGGTCCCTTCCAACTCCAGAGCTTTGATCCTATTAAATGCAAATTTCATAGTAATTTCATGGAGAAGAGGGCAGGAACATTTGGGACAATCAGAAAAGGCCTCTTATAGAAGGTGATAATTCAAGTAATACAAGTAATGTTTGTGTAGTTGGGGAAGCTGATGAATTGAGAGATCAGGAAGGAAGAGAAGTCATATATCTGAATTCTGAATTCTCTGAGGATGGGGTTAGAATTCAGAGTAGAGAAGAAGACTGTAGTACTGAAATGATTGAGGAAGGGGAGAGATTCATTCTACTGCTTAATAGATAGCAGTGAGAAGAATCAAGCCTGAGTAATATAATCAATCGACATGAAGTTCAAAAAGAAATGGTTTAGTAGGACTAAGAATAATATCTCCACGTTAACCATTTTTCAGTTTTCTCCCTATTGACTTTATTCAACTTAGCTGCCAACTTTAAACCTTCTTGAGAGAAATGTGTTACTTTTTGATTTGTCTCATTTAATCTAGTAGAAAACAGTTCTTAGAGCATCCCTGCATCATATACTTGGCTTTGAATCCTACGTAATTCCTTGAAACCAATGTGTAAATAAAGGCCAAAGAATTCTGGGAGAGAAGGGGCTGGAACTTTCAACTTAGTGATTTGTCCAATTTCAGTTCTCCAGCCTTCCCTCCCCTCTTTTTTTTTTCTAAAGGGACAAAGTATTCACCTAAAATACATCTCAAAGAATATTAGATAAGAGTTGAAGATCAATATCTTTCCTTGGCTTTCTTTTCTGCTTTCTATGAAAGCTAAAATGCTTAAAGAATGAGGCTGATTGGACCTCAGTTGATTAATTTGAATATCTCAAAGGAAGACTCTGCTAAGTCTCTACTTAAGGAGAAGGCATCTGAACACACAAAATAACCATTGGCAAAGCTACAAAGAAAGAAAACAGCAACTAGGGAAATAAGACTTTAAGAATTATTAATAAGAACATTTACAAATCAAAGGGAAGAAAGTACTAGATTGAGAAAAAGCAAGGTGAGACTTTTTTTTTCTTTAGACACCTCATTGTTAGGATTGGGAATAGTTTCAATAGAAAAATCTCATAGTGGAAGTCTTTGAACTAAACCTTGGGTTACTGGGGAGTGAATTATAATAGCTAACATTTATATAGCATTATGTATTATTTATAATATTAAATATGTTATATATGACAGTGTATATTATATGTAATATTAAATACGTGTATAGATACTGTGTGTATATATGTATCTATAGATATTTAAAGTTTGCAAAGCAATTTACAAACATTACCTCATTTTATCCTCACAGCAATCCTGGGAATTAAGTGATAGCTGTTATTTGTCCAATTTTTTTTTAATAGATAAGGAAACTCAGGGAGGCAGTGGTGAAATGGCTTGCCCGGGATATTACAACTACTAAGTATCTGAAGCTGGATTTGAACTCTGTGTCACACCAGTCAGATCCCTAGGGAGTCAAATCTGCCTGCTCTTCCCTAGGGAATTGGGATTACTCAAGAAGGTTCTAGGTTCAGACAGCTAGGAGACATAGTGGATAGAATACTACACTTGACTTTAAGAAGACTTGAGTTCAAATTTGGCCTCAGATATTTACTAGCTGTGTGACCCTGGACAAGTCAAATAACCTCTGCCTGCCTCAACTCCCTTGACTGTAAAATGGGAATAATACTGGCACCCACCTTCAAGAGTGATTGTGTGGATAAAATGAAATAATATTTGTAAGACATTTCACAAATGTTAAAGTACTATACACATGCTGTTGTTGCGGTTGTTGTTATTATTATTGTTATCCACAGAACCATAACGAAGAGATGGATAATAGGATCAGAGCTCTGGAGCCAGAAAGAACTGAAGAAGTCATCTCATTCAAAACTCTCATTTTTACAGATGAAGAAAGTGAGTCCTGGGAATGTTAAATGATTTGCCCAATCTCATACAGGTAGCATCAGATAAAGTTTTGAACCAAGGTCCTCTGACTCTGCGGTTATCGTGGTATCCCATAAATGAGCAGTGATTTGAAGAATTAGGGTCAGGGTGACATTCGCTCAAAAGCCCCTACTCTAAAAGTGACCTTCTCCCCCATTTTATCTCTGCTTTATTGAATAGCAGGAGTGGTCAGGTCAGTTTTGATATACAAGTAAACAGATTCCCATATGTTCACCATGTGGAAACAAGCTTCAAACCCAAATTCAATTAGATGCTGGGGGTGAAGTGGGAGGGAGGAGAAACATAACTAAAAGATTGAAAACAGATTCCTCTTCCAGCTGGTGATTAATCAAATATCCCCACACACCACTAGGTCCTCTCCAAGTTGTCCTTTTGGGAAATGGACTCTGAAGAGAGAATTTAACTTAAACCCAATTACAGGTTGACATTTTAGCAGTCAGTGCAATTTCTCTCTGTCCTCTTCTGCGTTTTCTCCCCACCCTCTTCTTCCACTGGCCAAGCACCCCACTCACCATCTGTCAGTGTCTGGAAGCACATTTTCCCACTGTATTTGCCATAACCAGCAACTGTGCGAGCTCGCACTTGAACCACATAAACCATGCCAGGTCGAAGCCCGTCAATTCGAGCCGTATTGGTCTGACTCTTTGCCATTGAAGAGTTGTACTCGTTCTGTTCCTTCATAATATAGAGAGGAAGAAAAGTGTTCATTGGTCACACAGAGAAGCAAGAAATGTATCCACCCAACCAAAATTTGCATCAGACATCCTGTTCTCTTCTATAACACATAGGGTAAGATCACCATTTTGTCACCTCTTGCATGTGATAAATTGTAGAGATGGAGACTAGACCTGTGATTTCAGTAGTATAGGGAAATGCCACTAAGGAAGTTCCCTCTACCAATGCAGCTCAAGACCTCAGCCTTCATAGCATAGCATTTTAGAGACTTGCCTGGAGCATTGAGAAGTTAAATGACTTGCCTCATAAAAATAATTGGATCTATTCAAAGAGGAAGAACATTCTCTAATACTTTCCATAGATATTTCTGTTTTATTTTAATATAGGTTTTCCTTTTTGGTCAGAACTGTGATTACAATGGTATAGGGACTTTCTGATGAGAAAATCCTCTAGACCAATGCAGATCAGCCAGTGCTTTTAAAGATTTGCCTGAGAACACTGGAAGTTTAAGTGACTTTTTGGTCCAGACCTGTGATTACAATGGTATAGGGGCTTTCTGATGAGAAAATCCTCTAGACCAATGCAGATCAGCCAGTGCTTTTAAAGATTTGCCTGAGAACACTAGAAATTTAAGTGACTTGCCCAGGGTCACATAGCCAATATGTGGGACTTGAAGTCAAATCGTCCTCACCTGAGACTAGCTTGCTGTCCACTATGCCATGTTGCTTCAGCAAAGATATTATCTATGGGATAAAGGGAACTTAGGGAATTGGCTGAGTTATCTTGAGTACAGAGACGATTCATTCAAATATATATACATATATATTTCCTTATTGGGTAGGACAAAGAATATTTACATGAGTACTTAGTGCTTATCTGGTGATTTCAGTTTTTAAAAGGTGCTTTTCCACCTATTAAATCAAATGAGATAACATATCTAAAGCGCTTTGCAAACCTTAAAGAGATATATAAATGCTAGCTGTCATTTTTACTAAAAAAAAAAAAGATAAAACTATCTTAAATTTATGCCAACAAACTTCAACAACTTGGTTCTTAATACTTATAAATCATTTTGTTCTCTCTCTCTCTCTCTCTCTCAATCCCCCTCATACTTTGTCATAAAGACTGAAAACATTCTGTCACTTTGTACCCATATCTTTATCTCAACACACCGCTGTCCTTCTATCTCTCTAACATCTCCAATCCCTCCCTCTCTACTGGCCTTCGAACATGCATGATTCTTAAACTCAATGTTGAGCTCTACCCTTCAGGTCACTACTCTATCCCTTTTCTTTGAATGGATACTTGTCTTCTTGAATGATTTGACTACACCTGCATTCCCTCTCATCCATCCTGTCCAGATGGACACTTAGACACTTTTATAGATCGATAATTTCTCTGGCAGATATATTGCCTCACCCATTTCAGATCAGAATTCCACCAACTTCTTTATTTACTGCTATGAGGAGAGCTTAGAATCCACCCTTACCGTAGCTACAACTCCTATGTGTCTTTAAGTTTCATTTATAGCAAGAATGTCAATATAGATATAGTTCAGTGGCTTTAATAGTATATCAGATTACTGGTTGTTGGACAAAGGTTTCACATTATATATACCAGAAGTTAAATTAACATTTGTATGTGGTCTAGGAACTATGCAATTCTTAACACTGTTGAATTAAGGGACGGAGGGGGAAGAGATCAATAGATCACTTCTCCTAAAATACTTTCATTATGTTATTCTGATAAAAACTTAACAAACACTCCCTATTTTTTGATGGATTAGTTGTAAACTCTTGCATTTAACATTCAAGCCCCTTGGGCAGCCTCTTATCTATACAACCTTATTTCTATACTATTCCTAACATGGACTCTCTACCAGCCTCTTTACCATTCCCTTCTTCCCTCTTACTCGTTGCACCTTATAAATTCTCCTCTGGACTTTCCCTCCAATAGAGGAAATGCAATGCAATGTCCTTGAAGCTGGGGATTGTTTCATTTTTGTCTCTGTACTCTCACTGTATGGCACATGGTAGGCCCTTAAATGTTGGTTGTGTTTGGTTGTACTGGTTACTATTTCCACTTAATGACATTATCCCCCATCCCTGGAAAACTGTATCTTCTGTCCATGCAGTCCAATCCATCAATCCTTCAGATCCTACCTCAAACCCTTACCTCTTCTGTAAATCCTCCTCTCATTACTTGAGCTCACAGCAAGCACTTCTTCTCTAGCTCCTTTCATGCTTATTAGTTGTGCTGTAAAATCAGCACCTTATTAGACACTATCCTTTGAGCTAATTGTCTGTACTGCACAATTTAGTACCATGGCATAAATTATCTTGTTCTCTAATTGCTTCATGTGTATATCTTTTCTTCCTAAGTAAATCAGAAGCCTCTAGTGTACAGGGGCCATCATTTATATTTCTCATAATTTATACTTCTTTTGTCCTCTCAATCCTTCTCCTTAGCATGGGGACTAGCACGTGGGAAGGTTTGTACATCACCGAGATGTACATCACATCAGACCAATGGAGGTCTCACTTGGCATACCAAAGTCCTCTCAGGGCTCTTACTTTTCTTTCTGCTTAGCCTTTTAATGGGTAATTTAGCAGGAGATACACATGTAGAAGGACTGATCAATGCAGTTGCAGACAATATAGGAGGAATAGTTAATACCAGAGATGACAGAATCAAGATTCAAAATTTTTTCAATAAGTAAGACTGGATCCCTGGGCTAAAGCATATAAAATAAAATTCACTAGGAAATAAATACTAAGCCTGGGATTTAGGTTCTAAAATTCATTAATTACAGATCTTAGGATCAAGGAGGCCTGACTTGATCCCAAGACTTTTGTAAAAATGCTGGGGATGTAGAATGGCAAACTTAACATGAGTCAACAGTATGATATGGCTATATTAAAAAAAAATCTTGAAATTTTAAGCTTAATAGAATTATGATATCTACACTATATTTAGATTACAAGTCTATATTCTTAAATTACAAGTAGTTTAAGAATCCCTCTCTCTTTTGTTCTGGTCAGAATATATCTGAAATACAATATTTAATTCCTAGGTATTACATTTGAAGAGATACATTGGTAAATAAGAGAACATATAAAGGCCCCAGATTGTAAGGATCATGGAAATCATGTTCTGAGAGGAATAGTT
This sequence comes from Vombatus ursinus, assembly GCF_900497805.2. Taxonomy (NCBI): domain Eukaryota; kingdom Metazoa; phylum Chordata; class Mammalia; order Diprotodontia; family Vombatidae; genus Vombatus; species Vombatus ursinus. Next base: position 11,355,796 of record NW_020954737.1, on the reverse strand, counting down.
GAATAGACCAAGTGTGTTTCACTAGGAAAAGAGAAAAATAAGAGGAGATGATTTCTGTCTTCAAATATTTGAAGGACTGTTTTGTAGAAGAAGGAATTCACTTTGTTTATGCTATTCTCACTAAAGCAATGGTAAAATTTACAAAGAGATTAATTTGGGCTGAATATAAGGATGGATTTTCTAACAACCAGAGCTGTCCATCAGTGGAGTAAGCTGCTCGAGGTAGAAGTAAGGTCTTCACTGGGCATATTCCAGCAAAGGTTAGATAACTATAAGTCAGAAAGTCTATACTCACTGTGTAGGAGGTTGAACAAGGTGACCTCTGATAACTTCTAATTATAATTCTTGGCATCTATGAATCTCTCTTTACTATCATTAGCAACAGAGTCATTTTTGAAGCATCTATCATGTCCCTCTTTGTTCTAATCCAACAGATGAAGTGAAACTGAGAAAAATCATATGTAACCTTAAAAATACAAATTAAATTCCAATTAAGCAAAACTGAAGAACAGGTTAAGTTCTTTTGTTTTGATGGGATCTTGTTGAATCCAATATTTATTTGGATAAATGGAACATTATTTGAGATATGAGAGTCTTTTTATAGTCATTTGGTGTCATGGAATTTGCATTGATTACCAAACTTTTTGGTAGTGGGGACAAGTGGTAGACTGATGTCTATAGGGAACTCCTGGTGAAGAAAATCCCTCCTCCCAATACAGATTAGCTATGTCTCTGCAACTTACACTGATTAAGAATTGCATCTGCACTGAGAGTTTAAATGACTTGAATAGGACCACACAACTATCATGTGACAGAATTCAGAGACGAACCTAGATGTTCTTCATTCAATGTGTGCCTACTTAATCTATCATGCCTCATTACCTTTTACCAAACATTAGCCCACAATTTGTAATTAGCTCAGCCTTTCTTCCAAGTGTACTGGATTTAGACTAGAGACCAATGCTTGTACCCAACCAAATTGTATTTAGGGGTTGGATTTCATTTGTGTAGGGAATCCCCAGATGAGGAGACCCTCTTTACCAAGGGAGATCTTAGTGAATTGCCTAGAGCACTGAGGGTAAATGCTTTATTCAAGATTATATCACATCAAAGGTAGGATCTAAACAAAAGTCTTCCTGGATTTGAAGCCACCTCTCTCTACCCACTACACTGTACTGCCTCATACTGTTATTAGACTTGGGAAATGAAAGCAAATTGATTGGCAAGGCTATATCTGGCAAGGCTAGTTTCACAAACACATAAGAGTATACCATGCTCTAGAGTCTCATCATTTGATCCAACCTATCAAGCATAAGACATTATCATGCAATGAAATAGAGTTTCATTGGGAAAATGAGCTTGGAATTTAAGGGGTTGAAATTCCCAAAGCCAGAACCAGCCCAGACTAGTAGAGATTATTATGAAGATATATTATACCTTTAAATGCTTAATCTTTGAGGCAGCCAAGAGCAAATGTGGCTTCTCCATCCATGGCCTGCCTACAAGCACTGACATAAGGAGGGAAAAGTGTGACAAGAGTAAACAAAGGGGGAAAGACAAATGAAAATGTGTTAAAATGGGAAAGGAGATGAACAGGATGGAGCCACAGGGACTTTCATTAACTTGGTACCATTTGACTTCTTTATTAATGAGCTTGTAGGGAGGTGAGATGAATATTAATTCTGTTCAAGGGAGCTGAAACTGAGAGGTGACAAAGGCATAAGTGAAGAGAGAGCATCAGAGGGAGAAGGAAGCCTAGGAGATTAAAAATGGCAACAGGAGCATAACAACACAGGATTCAAAATAATAATAAAAAAAATCTATTCTTATAGAGGTAAGCTCCAAGCAGGGATAATTAATAAGGAAATCATGTGATATAATGGAAAAAACATTTGTCTTAGAGTCAAAAGACCTGCTTTAAGTCACATGATTGCCATTCATTAGCCATTAGGGGTTTTGAGTAAATCAAACTTCAACTTCTTAAGCCTCAGTTTCCTACAAATGTAGATAATAACACTTGCATTTATTTAATCATAGATCAGGCTTCACAGGCCCTCTAGTTTCAAGCCATATGGATTAAATGTCAGAAGGAAGATTTGAACCTGAGCCTTCTGATGTCCCAGCAGTAAGCCTTTTCCACTCTGCTATAACCTCCTCTCCTAAATCAAGATGCTCTTGTAGAGGTCCAATGAGACAATGCCTATAAAAGACAAAGCTACAAAGTGATATATAAAGGCATAAACATATATTATTAATAATAGGCAGGCACATAGAAACAAACTAACAGATTTAATCCTTCAGGGTAGCCTTCGGAATTTAGAACTAGACTCATGGGCATTTACTGAGCTGAACTTTGGGAATTTTAGACAGTCCTTTATAGTTAGGACTACAGGGTCAATTCAGAACATGGGGGTGGATACGATAATTTGGCTGATCCATTTGAAACAATGACTAAGACGCTCAGTATCAAAGGAATACTCACTTCCTCTCATGTTGAGGGATGGAAATATTGAAAGTGACAATATTATTAACAAAACTAATAGTATTGTTAAAACCAGTAGAATGTAATCTCCTGAATGACAAGGACTTCCATTTTTGTCTTTGTATCCTGGGTTCCTAGTATAGTGTTCATTCTTAATAAAGCCCATGGCTCATACTTAATAAATGTCCATTGAGCTTGAGTGAATTAGATTAATAATAATAATTAGATTAATAATAATAATTAATAATAATAGCACTTGTATGGCACCCACTATGTAACGGGAAGTATGCTAAGTGCTTTACAAATATTATCTCATTTGATACTCAATACAACTCTGGGACGTAGAAGCTATTATTATTATCCCCATTTACAGATGAGGAAACTGAGGCAGAAAACAACTAAGCTACTTGCCTAAGGTCATACAGTTATTAAGGACCTGAAGTAGGATTTGAACTCAGGTCTTCTTCATTCCTGGCTTAGTGATCACTGAGCTGACCAGGTGAATTGAGAATAATGATGAAGGTGAACTTTAGGCAGGTAAACTTGGTTTCGAGCTCCCTATGCCAACAGACTAATAGCTCTGCTTCTGCAAAGAATTCCAATATGGGCCAATGACAGCCTTTGTGTTTGTCCTCAGAAGACTAGTCTAGCCTAGCTCAGGAAAGCTCATTACCAGAAAGTTGGACACCAGCTGAGTACATTTTTTAGCAGCAATGGAGATTGTCAAATTAGATGTGGAGGACTAGTGATCTAACATCAGTGAAGGGAATGGCTACACCATTGAAATATTGGGTCTTTTGAAAGATCAAAATATTATTATTATTATTGTTGTTGTTAACAAAATAATACTAGTAATGTCAATAGTAATGCCACCACATTCTTTTACATAGCCCTTTGTATCTTTTTAAAGAACTTTCACCATATAATCCTTTCCTCTTACCACACTGGGGACAGTTAGGGACAGCTTCATGAATTTAATAGCCAAAGATTTTTATTTCAAAATGGAATCAAAAAGTTCCATAGTGACATAAAAAGGCATAACTTGCAGGACCATTTGCCAAAATACTGCTGAGCAGGCTGGTGCCTTGGCATAGAAATCCCCCTGCCTCTGAAGAAAGCTCCCCTATTCTCTGGAGTTTAGAGAAATAATGTGCTTCACTGAGGTGCAGAAACCGCCTCAGGCAGTGAGCTGTTGCATACCCATGTTGGTAATTAGTATAAATTATAGACAAACAGGAGAAGTTGCATTAACAGAGAAAATAAGCCTTCCTTCAGTAGCAGGAATTCATAGCAATTGCAATTTGCATCTGGAGGAGATTTTAACTTCTTTTAGGGTGGTGGGATAGTATAGAGGTGAGAAGGTGATGACAAATGTGAGTTTCATCATTTTGTTCAAGAATATGTCAGCTCTATTTATGGAGCACAGAGGAACCGGGCAAAAAAAAAAAGGAATTCAAGATTGGAAGGGAATTCAGAAAGCATTTAGTTTAACCTCTCCATTTCACAGATAAAGAAACTGAAGCCAATAGACAGGAATTTGGTTGTCCATGGTCACATAAAGCATAAGAAGGTGGGATTCAAACCCAAGTCCTCTGACTCCAGTGTCTTTTCCTCCAATACCACTCTTCTTCCATGCAATAAGCAAGGGTGTCTTCTTCCATGACCTTATGCTCTTCTTTCTACTTTCTTCCTCCCCTTCTCCCTCATACCCCAGCATAAGTAGTTGGTGCCATCTTGTTTTCTTCACTCTCCTCCTTTCAAAATTTGGCCCAATAAGCCAATTCACCTTAGTGGTAAAGGGTATTGGATAATTTCAGGAAAAGGTAGATTCAAATCCTATCTCAGACACTAACTGTGTGAACCTGGAAAAGTCATTTAACTTCATTTCAATTCCTCATCCATAAAATGAGAGGAATGGACTAGATGGCTTCTAAAGTTCTTTTTGAGGTCTAATATTGAGAGTTATTTTGGGTGGTAAAATGGGCAAATCCAATTGATTAGAAAAATCTGAGGTACCACATCATACCTATAAGATGATAAACATGATAAAACAGGAAAATGATAAATGTTGGAGAAGATGTGGGAAAACTGGAAAACTAATGCATTGTTAGTGGAGTTGTGAAATTATCCAACCATTTTGGAGAGCAATTTGGAACTATGCTCAAAGGGCTATAAAAATATGCATACCCTTTGACACAGCAATAGCACTTCTAGGGCTGTATCCCAAAGAGATCATACAAATAGGAAAAGGACCCACATGCACAAAAATATTTCTAGCAGCTCTTTTTGTAGTGATCAAGAATTGGAAATTGAGGGGATGCCCATCAATTGGGGAATGGCTGAACAAGTTGTGGTATATGAATGTAATAGAATACTATTGTGCTATAAGAAATGATGAGCAGACAGACTTCAGAAAAACCTTGAAAGACTTGTATCAACTGATGCTGAGTGAAGTGAGCAGAACCAGGAGAATGTTATACACAGTAACAGTCACGTTGCACAAGGACTGACTTTAATAGACAGCCTTTCTCAGCAATGCAAGGATCTAAGACATCTCCAAAAGTCTCATGATGGAAAATGTTATCCACATCCAAAGAAAGAACTATGGAGTTTGAACGCAGATGAAAGTATACTATTTGCTCTTTTTTTTTCTTCTGTTTTGCTTTGTTTCCTCTTTCTTGTGTTTCCTTCTATTGGTTCTAATTCTCCCTTACAACATGACTAATGTGAACATATGTTTAATAGGAATGTATATGTATAGCCTACATCAGATTGCATGCTGTCTTGGGGAGGGAGGTAGGAAGGGAGGGGGAGAAAAATTTAAAACTCAAAAGCTTATAGAAGTGATTGCTGATACATCAAAATAAATTAATTTTTAAAAAATGGGCAAATCCAAAGGAACAAATGGCTAATTATAGGATTGGGGAGAGGGAAGTTTTTTTGTTTTGTTTTGTTTTGTTTTGTTTTGTTTTGTTTGATTTTATTTTTTAGCTTGTTTGTATTTGGTGGGAGAATGAGGGGCAGGGAATAGGAGGAAAATTTTGTTTGTTTGTTTTTTGATACTACTGAAATTATCCCTGTAAGTTGCTGGTAATTTTGAAATGTGTAGATAATTGACTCAGAAGGTAGTGCTAGCCTAAATTCCATTTTTTCAAGCTCAGAAGGCTCTTTGCCTGTTTTGTTGTCAAATAAAGAAATCTCTAGCATATGCCAAAGAAGAAGAAGAAGAAGAAGAAAAAGAAGAAGATGATGATGATGATGATTCCAACCTTTTAGGGACCTCCTCCCTACCCCTATAGTGTTCTGTCACTTGGGCAACACTTAAGAATTATAGGTTCAACTCCATTCTAGCTTCTCCAAATCCCTTGAATAATTTGGATCAATTGTGCCTCCCGCCCCAGTTAAGCAGATTTTTAAAAATTCAGCAAACATTTATTAGGAACCTGCTATGTTCAGAGTCCTGTGATGGGCAAAATAACAAGTTTCAATCATATAAAGTCTCTTCTGGCCTTTGTAAAGTTTGTGTTTTAAAAATAATAAAAAGAGTTAGCATTTGTATACGGCTTTAAAGTTTGCAAGGTGCTGTAGGTAATAGCAGATAACCACCTAACCTTGTACGTTGCTCATGTTGTCTAGACATAGCTAAATTGCTCACTTCCTCATAAAATAATATCTTTTCATAAATTTCTCAAAAACTATAGATTTATGAGATTCCAGAGTTGGAAAGGATTTTGAGTAATTGTATGGTGCAGTCATTGCTTACCTCCCATAATTATGGGGTGACATAATAACATAAAATTACCTCTACTCTATAGATGAAGAAAATAAGATCTAGAGAAATAAAGTGACATGTCCAATGTCCTACATCTTGTTAGTTGTGGAATGGGATGGTGGGGGATCAAGAGGAGGGGGCTAGACCCTTAGGTCTTAGTTTCCTAATGCAGTACTTTTTCTTACTATATCACATTGGTATCAAGAAAATCTCAGAGCTAGAAGGAACCTTAGAGATAACTATCCAAGGCCCTCATTTTAAAGGCAAAGAAAATGAAGCCCATAGGAAATGAAGTGAGTTGCCCAAGGTCATACAACTCCTAAGTAATTTCATTCCCTTTCGTGTGTGTGTGTGTGTGTTTCTTTTGTTTTTCAAATAATTTGCTATTAGTATAGAAAGTGTAGTAGGAGCCATCCCATGGAGCATGTTCAAAGTTAACACTCCTGGTATAGGACAGCCCTAGCAACAGAAAAAAATTGCAAGCAATTTCACATATCTCACTTTTTGATGCCATTGTCCTAACAAATCTCCCCTATCAGTCAAGAGGCAATGATATAGCGATAGTCTCAATAAAACTATTGACTCTTCCTAGAGCGTTTTTGTAGCATTGAAACAGCTTTAACTAGTCAGTAGTGAAGTTGTTTCTACTTCAGTACATGATTTGAGATATATGATCCTTTCTCTACTGTCCCAGTGAATTAACCACAAGTAAAGTACATCAGAGTAGTCAGGGGTCTAGTAAGTATGTTACTGTGCCTGTAGAGAAAGCATGAAAGCACCATATCCCTCAGTTTTATATATGTATATGTGCATGTGTGTGTAGTTCACAAAATATGTAATATATATATAGTATATATGTGTATATATGTATAATGCATCCATGCACATTAATATATATTTACTATATAATATATTTATTTATGTTTATTATGTAAATAATATACAATAAATAGTTATATTTTATATCACATATGATTCTATATTACATCTATTTTAATATATTATATAAATGTTCATATGGATATATGGATACTTCATTTTTGCCAGTATAGAAATAGTTCTGCATCAAGAAATAATTCTAGAGGGCCTTAGGCCACTGCCTTTTCCCTCCTTCAGGAACTCTCCTCCAATCCCTCCCCTTTTCCCTTCTGATTATATTCAGGCTTACGGTGGCTGGTCTTGAGCCCACAGTGCTGCTAATGTCAGGAGTGCAGATCCGGCTCACCTTCTCATAATAACGGATCTCATAGTCCAGGATAATGCCATTGGGCTGCTCCGGCTGTGGCCATGACAGGGTGATGCTCCTCATGGTTGCACTTACCTGGTGCATGATGGGAACTGTGGAGGGAGCTGTGGAGAGAGGAGAGGACAGTATAGGTAGTGGAAGTGAGCACCTTTATAATGACAGATTAGACTCAGATGTTTGAACACAAGGAACAACAACAAAATTCTTCCCTCTCTTTCTTTCTCCTCCAGGACTATACTGGCATATCCAGAGTTTGGGGACAGTAGAATCTAGGAAGGGTTGGAATTATAGCTTTGATTCTACCCTGTCCTTTATCAGAAAGTTTTAGACAAAGTATTTGGTAGAATATTCTTCTCTTTCTTACAGAGAAATAGGCTTTTCATAGGATCCGTCATAGAATCATCAGATCTTTGATTCAGAATTGAAAGAACATTGCCACCAGCCTTTCAACAGATGGAGAAACTGAGGCCCAGAGAAATGAAATGACTTGCCCAAAGGTCAAACAGATAGCAAATGGCAAAGCTAGGATCCAAATCCAGGTCCTCTGACTCTACATTCAGTATCTTTTCCACTGCCCCTCACCACCCCCTCTAAATTCTTTTCTGCTACTTATCACCTCTAATATAAATACAAAATTTATCTAAAATATATTTCTACAGATACTTGAATTTGGGCAGCTGTGTACAGCTGCTACTGTTGTTGTTGAGACATGCCCAAGTCTTCACAACCTCATGTGGGTTTTCCTTGGCGAAGATACTGGAGTGGTTTACCATTTTTTTCTCCAGTGGAATAAGGCAAATAGAAATGAAGAGACTTGCTCATGTTCACACAGCTAGTGAGTGTCTGAGGTCCAATTTGAACTCAGGTCTTGCTGACTCCAGGTCCAACACTCTATCCACCCGGCCAGCTAGCTGACTGCTGCTGTAGCTAACGCTGCTACTAATGCTGGCAGTGCTTGAAGCAAGAGAAGGATAACCTTTTGCCCTCCCGGGCATCTGATCTCAATTTATCTGTTTCTGAACACTTGTTGGTTCTCTCCAGACAACCTGTTTAGGGCTCATACATTTCTCCATGTTCCCTACTCCCGTCCTACCCAACACACCTATATTAAAACTGTTTGTTGATGCCAGTTACTGGCCAGGAAGAGAAAAAGATTATAGGAATCATGCCTTGATATGGTCTCACCACAATTCATTTTTTAATATCAGCACTTCATAATCTCCCTGGTCAACAGATGAGTGAGATAGGTAAAGGTGAAAGAGTAGAATAAGGATGTCTGCTATAAAATGAGGAGAATTTAAGAATAAAGGGAAGGAAGAAGATAACTGTATAGCCAGCCTTAGGTCAACAGATGGGTCCAATTTGTTTTAACAAATATTCATTAAGTCAGTACTCTTTGAGAACGAAGGACAAACACAACAACAATTCTAATAGAGATCTCTCTCTCTCTTTTCTTCCCTCACTATTTCCATTCCTTCCCCATTGTTTCTATGAATCTATAGGTCCATACAAGTTACATGCAAAGTGTATGTATGTGTATATGCATATATATGTATATACACACTATACTATATGTAATCTATTATACTATATATTCACACATATTTGTATGTACCTACATGTATATATGTATATGTATCTATATGTGCGTGTGTGTGTGTGTGTTTAACTCAAAAGAAATGTGAGATATGCAAATTTAGAGAATCCACCCCAAATGTGCACATGGGCTATTTGTGCCTGACCTGTGCTAGTACATTCCAAGCTCATGTTGGTCTGATCAGCCACAGTCAGACACAGCATAACTTGATTCTAGCATAGTGATGTCATTTTTGTCCTCTTTGAGAACCAAGGGCAACAACCATATATATATGTGTATGTTGTTAAAAATGATTTCTTGAGGCAGCTAGGTGGCGCAGTGGATAGAGTTCTAGCCTTAGAGTTGGGAGTACTTGAGTTCAAATCTGACCTCAAACACATGACACTTACTAGCTGTGCAACCCTGGGCAAGTCACTTAACCCCAATTGCCTCACCAAAAAAAAAAAAAATTCTCTTGGTTATCTGTGTCTTGGAGACTCAGAGCTCTACCCTGCCAGTCTTCTGTCCAACATTGTTCAGAAGGATGTCACTGATGATGAGAATGCATTGAATCTTCTTATCTTGGTCAAACCCCAACCCAGACCTGAATTGATTTTATCTTGCTCAGGTTTGGAGGAGGGACAGACTTCCAGGACTGGGGATGGTATTTCCTTTGATGGCAGGTGATATCCTGTGTCTGAGGACTAAGTGATCTAAGGAACCCACCTTGTATGTCAACTACAGTTGATTGTCACCCCCTTGGGAACACCTACTCTTTGAAGGGCGTATAACCCTCAAGGGGGCCCAGTTTTGGACTAAACTCCCATGCAGTGCATGTCAAGCCACTTTGAGAAATTAAACTGTGGACACATGTACCCCAGTTTTGTTTGTCTCTTTCTTAGAGCAGACTGTTTCAAATTGGGGTTCATGGGGTTCATGGGGCTCAGGGTTCACAATGTACATGTGTATATACACATACATACACACGTAAGATATGTAAAGTAAAAACACAGTAACCCTCTGGGAGCCATCAGCATAAAAATAAGTGGATCATCAGGAGTTAATGGAATCATCAAGTGAGAGATTATAGAGAGAAAAGAAAAATGGGCTTAGCCCTAGACCAAGCCTTGGGAGATACCTCCATTTGCTGTTGTTCTGTGTCCTTTGTTGTCAAAGAAGACCAGGACCTCAGGGAGGTGATGCCATGACATGCAAGTGAATTGGATTTAAGTGAGGGAGGGCTGTGCAAGGTCACCAGCCTCACTTTCACCTCCAGATCCATCTGGGTCCAGTGGCAAGATCTAGATCAGGATGACTGGAGATGGCCCAGGATATCGCTCAGAGTGAATGTAAATAGTAACTGTTTCTCTTTTGGCCAGAAACATTGAGGGTCTTCCCTCCCAGTTTGATTTTTTTTTAAATTTTATTAAAGGGGACATCCCTTAACTCACTTTTTAAAGAGATCTCTTCACTGAATGGGCATAACCTCACTCAGAGATCCAGTCAAGGATATTGAGAAAGAATAGTCACACAGTAACCTGCGGAGTTAACTAGGAGAGAGGGGCATCACAAAAATATAAAGCAGAGGGATTATTTGGGAAGGGAAGGGGATCATTAAGGCAAAATGCTACAGGGAAGTCAAGAAAGAGGAGGTTTGAGAAGAGACCATTGGACAATGTAATTAATAAATCATTGGTAACTTGGGAGAAAGTACTTTAGATTGAATGATGAGGTTGGAAGTTGGATTGTAGAGGGCTCAGAAGAGAGTGAGAGGTAAGTGGTGGCGTTGAGTATAGGCTGATTTTTCAAGAAGTTTAGCCAAGAAGAAGAGAGATAAGTATGATAGAGTCAGTTGAGATGATAGGATTTAGTGAGGTATATCTAGCAATAAAAGCTTTGAAGAAGATTAGCCTGGGAGGGAAATATATGCACACACACATACACACATCTGTGTATACATATATGTATATACATATATATCTGTGTGTACATATATATATATATAACTTGCATATATATAGAGAGAGATATCTATACATATAGATATCTGTGTATCTCCTTGCCAAATGTGTGTGTATATATATGTGTGTGTGCATGCATGTGTATATGCATATATATGTATATGTATGTGTACATACACCTAGCAAGGATACACATATATACATATACATATATACCTATGTGTATACATAGATGCACACATACACACAAATTTATATATACATATGTGTGTGTTAGATAGGAGGAAATAAGGACCACAAAAGAAGAAACTTGTATGTCCTAAAATATAGCAGAGTAGGGAGAAATTTCCAGTAAAACAAAAACAAAACAAAGCAAAAAAAATCCTCTCTGATTTCTTAAGGTTGGACTTAGGGTTTCATTGTACTTCAAAGGAAAATTATCTCTTGAGAAAGCATTGTCACAATAGAACAGTTTCCACAATAAGACATTTGGCAATAATGAAGTTGAGAATGCAAATGAAGAAAAGATGGCATAAACAAAAGCACTTGAGAGGAAAAGGGTAATAATTTCAAAATCTGTAAGTGATTCAGAAATCTATGTTTGAAAATAATATTATTTCCTGTTTCAAATGTTTTTCATATAACATCATGAAATGAAAATGGTCTGGAAATAATAGATGTGTGTTGTCTTTCTCTTAGAGAAGGTGGTAATTGATGAGTCTTCAGTAAGTGTTCCAACACAGAAGGTTTTTCGGCTTGGTCCTGCCGCGTTAGCTGTGATGAAGGTCATTGCTTACATATTCTATACTGTGCCTTCAAAAACTTCATGGAATATATCTATGTGACACTGTTGTCACTTTATAAATTTAAGATTGCAAATTTGCTTTCAGCAGTTTTTTTCATCATTCAAAGAAATGAACATCAATTAGAGTATATTGTTATATGGTATTGGCAAATGCCTAACCATTTTTTTTGAGAGTTTTACATGCTTTCTCACTTATTTTTGTTAAAAGTATTATTAATGCAGCTAAATTTAACCAATACTTTATAATATTTTGTGGAGCAAATAAAAAAGTAAGTTTTTAAAGAATACAAAGCCCAAGGTACAATTTGGTACCTTTCTCACTCAGCATTGACTAGTATCAATCACAGTTTAAGGTAACCTTAAATTTTACCATCAAATGGAATTACAAAGCTTCTTTCTAACTCCTGGAGTATGCTTATCTTGGAATAAGACCACTCCCCAACTTGCCTGCATTTACATAACTTTAGGTCAAGTTGTCATCAAAAGCCCTTGTTTCTTCTACCTGCTGGCTACATGTTTCTTAGAATGAGTCCTCTGAACTGTGATGTGTGACCTTATTTAGAGAGGAGTTTCCAATCCCTTTTAGTCTGTGTAAGTGTAATGCCTGTCCCAAAGTCCATTAGTTTTGGACTCTCTCCTTATCAGTGGAGTGAGATGAAGGCCCTCTCCTACAAGAGGGTTGGAGAGGACTTGGTGGGAGCTGAGAGGGCTCCAGCCTTTGGGCTTTTTTGAGACCTTTCAGAACCAGTCCCCTTTGGGATTCATCAAGCTCCAAGTCCTCCAATATGGAGTCACTTTGGATCCTCCTAATTTTCATCTTTGAGAAGAAGGATGGAAGAGGCCAACTCCACTTGAAGCTACTGAAGGAAAAGTCTCTGGGAAGACATGAGGGGATCTGGCAGTCTCCATCATGGATCCATTCCTGGATTGCTACACTAGAGACTTTGGGGAGTTTCCCCTTGGGTGAAATCCAGGACCCTGCCTCAGCTGAGTTGAGTTGTCTCACTCCCAATGGAAAGATCCTTCACTCTGCATTGTCTGGTAAATATTCTCTTATTTGTATTTTTGCATGTCATGGCATCACCTCCCTGAGGTCCTGGTCCTCTTTGAGAACAAAGGACAAAGAACAACAGCAAATGGAGGTATCTCCCAAGGCTTGGTCTAGAGCTAAGCCCATTTCTCTTTTCTCTCTATAATCTCTCACTTGATGATCTCATCAACTCCTGATGATCCAGTTATTTTTATGCTGATGGCTCCCAGAAGGTTACTGTGTTTCTACTTTATATATCTTAAGTGTGTATGTATATGTATATACACATATGCATATAAATATTCTCTGTCTGCCATTTTGTATGATATGGATAAATGGGTTTCTTTGTTATTTACTATGTGTATTCATTGTAGAGGTAGTATTAGGTGGAGAAGGAATCAAGCCATCGACATAGATCTTAGGGTCCTCTTTCCCCCCAGAAATGACAAAACAATTAGAAGTTATAGAGAACCCAATCATATCACTTAGGGTAATATTCAAGAGTGTAAATAGATATACTTCTAGCCCAGTACCCCTCTCTCTGAGAATAGTACACTGGTCTCAGCCCCAACTTCCTGCTTCCCCTCCTGGCAGGAATGAAAATCTCCCTTGGAGAAAGGGGAATGGGAGAGGCTAGAGATGTCTATTCTGCCTCCCTTAGAGCTACACACAAAGGCCCCTCACCACACATGGGCCTCTTTACACATGCAGAACCCATTACTCTCTTTGCTATATAAGGAAGAAACCTCTGGTAGAAAAAGAAAGCTATGACCTCTCTGTTTTTATCCCCTTTCTATATGCCCTCCTTTGTTCTCCTTTGTGCCAATGAAAAAAAGGAAAAAAAAAGTCTCCGGAGAAAAATAAAACTCTGTGATTTCTTTTTTCCTCCAAATTGAAGAAAATCTTTCCTCTTTTGAAGAGAAATAGCTTCCCCAAACAATTTTCTAGTTTCAAACCAGTTACTGCTGAAAATTAAATACTATGTTTCTCTGAAGTCTATTGTCACATTCAATTTAATAATGCAATTCTTAAAAAAAATATTAAACGCATATTATGTGCTAGGCATTAGTGACATAAGACAAACAAGGAAAATAGTTCTTGACCTCAAACATGTTGGGGGTGGGATAAGAATATGCTCACAGGTAAGTAAATACAAAATGATCTGAGGGTGGAGAGAGCACAATACTTTGGGAGGAGGAGGGAAGTCTTCACATAGAAGAAGGCATCTGAACTGAGCCTTGAAGGAAATTAAGAATTCTAAGAGCTACTAGACTGAAAGGACTCAGAAAGTTCTGATTAATGGATTGATATCAGTCTAAAAAGAAGATAGAGTACTCTGCCCCCTCCTGCCGGGACTCCTGTGGTCCATTTCCATTCAATTTAACTCAACAACCATTTATTAAGTGCCTACTATATACAAGATAGCATGTTATCCCGAACAAGAGAAGGACTGGAGTCCAGGTAAAATGTGTAGTCTAAAAAATGTGCTCCTAGCCTTTCACATACATCAATTTTGTCATTTAGTCATAGACAAACAGAAAAGGATCAAAGCTAACTAATCAATCAATCAATCAGCAAGCTCTGATTAAAGTCCCTCTATGAGCCAGGCACCATGCCAGGCTCTTGTCATATGAAGTAAAAAATGAAACAAGCTTGATGTATGGTCAACTCGTGCTTATCTATGATTAGATTCCTAAGTCCTGCTTCTATGCCTCATCATAGGATGGGAATAACCTTGGATTCTCAAAGTCTAGCACTTTAAAGTATACACACACACACACACACACACACACACACACACACACACATATTATTTGTTGTTGTTCAGTTGTGTCCAAGTCATGTCCAACTGTTCATCACTTCATGGACCATACCATGCCAGGTACGCACATGCACACACTTGTGTGCATGCATACATTGTGCATATGCACATACATATGCACATATGTACACATGGTGTGATATATAAACATATATATATACATATTTATACATATATATCACAAATTTATTTATTTATACATCATGTATACATATACAAACATATATATACATCACACATCATATTTATGCAATGTACATATATACATACACACATATATATATACATCTGTGTGTTAGTGAGTGTCTGAGGTTAAATCATCAAATTCAACAACTCTACCCACTATACCATGCTGCCTCTGAAGTAGTAAGTTTGAAAGCTGGGTAGAAAGGCTTAGTGTATGGGTCTAGTGACTGCATAGTTCATGGAGCTTGGAAAGGCTCATTAGTTAGCAACCTGGTGGTGATTTTTTTTTTCATTTTAGCCAAGACAACTCATGAAAATGTCTACTGAGGCATGGAGTGGTAGTGATCTGCATTGGCAAAGGAACAGGCTACCTGAAACAGTGAAATTAAGTATCCTTTTTTTTCTTTTTCTTTTCCTTTTTTTTTTTTTTTTTTTTTTTGGTTAGGCAATGGGGTTAAGTGACTTGCCCAGGGTCACACACCTAGTAAGTGTCAAGTGTTTGGTCTGAGGCTGGATCTGAACTCAGGTCCTGACTTCAGGGCCAGTGCTCTATATACTATACCATCTAGCTGCCCCTTAAGTATCTTTTGAGACACAAAAATATTACTGGATTATCTGCTCTCCATTTTGCGGATCTTTTGGAGGGGAAATCTATTTTGTTCTGTTTTCTCATCTCCTCTTGATTTAAGTCGTTTCTAAATAAAACCACATTAAAAATTATATAGTAGAAAGAAAATGGGCTATAGGGTGAAAAGACTTGGGTTCCAAACTTGACTCTAGTGCTTATTACCTACGAGACTTTCAGCAAATTACTTAACCTCTCTAGGTCTCAGTTTCCTCATATGTAAAATGGGTTGCCCCATTAGTATTTTGTTGTCTCTAGTTTGAGTTAAAACCAGAGCCTTGTATCTGGTTTAGCCTTCAGGAAAGACTTCTTAAACTCAAATCATTTTATCACTGCTTTGCCTTGAGGAAAGATATGAGTCAGACAGACAGATTGGCCTCCAAAAGACTGAGGTAAGGAGCATCATTTTGAGAAGTGATGCTAACATACAACTTGGAACAAGGCAAGAATGAGGCAAGATGGAAAATGGTGCTGCTTTTCAATTACCAGGTCTTCATAATGTGGCTTCTTTATTTAGTTTAAATATTTAAAACTTCAGATAGACCCATAATGAAATGTAAATACTATTTTAAAATCATATATAAATTATTTTAGAATTATCTGAATTTCTGAATTATCTGAATTTCCCCTTCATTAAAATGAATCATTCATTCATTCATACAATACACATTTATTAAGCACTTATGCAGCACAAAGGAAATTCTTCCTGACCTGTGGTAGAAGCCTTCCAAACTAACATTGGTCTGATCAGCCACAGCCAAATGCAATGAACCTTGACCCCACAGTGATGTCATTGGTCCTCTTTGGAAATGAAGGATGAACAACAAGCATGTACTCCAGATAAGAAATTGTATTAATAATAATTGAAAGTTGACCCTATTTTGATTCTCTTCAAAAATATATCTTCAAATGAAGCTACACAAAAGTAGCCGGTATATGGTCTATACAAAATGGTAGTTGAAGTTTCATATACTCATATAACCCTAGAACAGACCATTAAAGTTATGGCTTTTGAGCCTTAGAATGTGCCAGTGATTATCACTACAACTCAGCATGAGTTCATTAAAAATGAAGATATGCCAGATTAACTCCATTTCCTTTTTTAAACGGGTCATTAGACTAGTAGGGGGGGAATTGCAGTGAACCTGGTATATGTTAGTTTAAACAAACCATTTAACAAGGTCTCTCACAATATCCTTGTGGACAAATTGGAGAGAAGCCAACTGGATCTTAAGAGGGGTAGCTTGATTTGGATTGAATGTCTCCAAGGAGTATTGATTAATGAATTAATCAATGTCTACCTGAAAGAAGGTCTTTCATGGACCAATGAGCCCCATGATTCTATCTCTGGCCCATTTCTGTTCAATTCAACAAACATTTCTTAAGTGTCTACTGTGAGGGACTGTCTGATGTTGGCAGCTACCAGGTTGCTGGGTGCTGTGGCAAGGGTAAGGTAAGATCTGGGTATTTTGGAAGTCGAGGCAGGGACTGTGGTAGGCAGAGTCGTGTGTACTGGGATGGGCTGGATACGGAGAAGCCATGAGGCAATTGGGCAGTGCTATGAGATAAGCTGGGTGCAAGGAAGTAGCCGAGCCTGAGCTCCTGAGGCAAGGGGCGGTGCCACGTGGGAGTGGGATGGCAGAGGACTGAGTTCCCTCTGCTTAGTCCCCTCCCTATATGCAACGTCATCTCCAGATGCCTCTTGTGACCTTCCTGACCTCCGGGTCCCTTTGTGCAGCACTGACCCAGTCCCCTCCTGAGTCTGACTTCCTAGGTCACGTACTCTTGTCCATGCGTCAATCCCAGATGCCTCCTTCCTGTATCCAATCCTGGCCTCCTACGTCACTCCCTCCCCCTTGGTGTGCTAAACTCAGACAGCCCCTTCCAGTATCTGACCCTACAATCATTGGCTAGTAGCGGGCTGGGGAGGAGGGGCTAAGTAGGTACGTAGGAACAAGCGTGGTCAGATCACACACGTGCGCTCTCCCCTGGCTCCTGCCCTGTTGCTCTGGCCTTGCTGCTTGGGCTTGCTATGATGGTTTGCTGTGTTGGCCTCTGAATAAAGCTCTGGTGTTGGTGCCTCCCGATGGCTCGTCTCTGTGTGGTGATCCGGCTCAGAACCGAAGACCCAGGCGTGGGTAAGACTCTGGTAGTGTACTTCTTTTAGGAGAAGTGGGTACTGGCGCATGACTGGCAGAAGGTCGGCGTGCGGCCCGTATAGTCTACTATATGTGAGGTACCATAACTAGCCAAGGACACAAAGGGAAAACAAAGAAGTGCTATCATCTACAAGCTTGTGAGTATTATATGGAGACTAGTGGATTCCTTAATCAATATAAGTTCTCCCAATCAACTTGCAGAGATTGCAGGAGGACACATCCCCTTCCATAGTGGTTAACCTGTGCCCTAGCCACTTGCTGAGAAAACAGAGGGAATTCCCCTGGTGGGTTCCCAGTGATCACTTCTGCCTTACGGGCATTGCTTGACTGAGAGTCAGAAAGGTGAATTCTTATAAGAGAAGCTGGCCTCTTCAGGGATTTTTTTATTTATTTTTTATTTATTTTGCTAAATACTACCCAATTATATATAAAATTTTTAACATTTTTAAAAATTTTGAGTTCTAAATTTTCTTTTCTTTTCTTTTTTTACCTTTTTCTTTTTCTTTCTTTTTTTTTTTTTTTTGGTGAGGCAATTGGGGTTAAGTGACTTGCCCAGGGTCACACAGCTAGTAAGTGTCTGGTCTGAGACCGGATTTGAACTCGAGTCCTCCTGACTCCAGGGTCAGTACTCTATCCACTGCGCCACTTATCTGCCCCCCAAATTTTCTCTCTCCCTCTTGCCCCTCCCCTATTCCTTGAGAAGGCAAGTAATGTGATATTGATTATGCAGGTGAAGTCATGTAAAATATATTCCATACTAGCCATGCTACAAAAGAAAATATACATGTACAAACAAGAAAAATAAAGAATTTTTTAAAACTATGCCTTAATCTGCGCAGAGTTTATAAGTTCTCTCTCTGGAAGTAGATAGTATTTTTCATTATGAGTTCTTTGGAATTGTCTTGGATTACTGTCTTAATCAGAGTAGCTAAGTCTTCCATAGTTGATCATTGTTACAATATTGCTGTTATTGTGTATAATGTTCTCCTGGTTCTGCTCATTTTACTTTGTATCAGTTCATATAAGTCCTCCCAGGTTTTCTTCTGAAACCATGCTGCTCATCATTTCTTATAGCACAACAATATTCCCTCACAATCATATACCACAACTTGATCAGTCATTCCCCAATTGATACGCATTCTCTAGACTTTCAATTCCTTGCCACCAAAAATAGCTGCTATAAGTATTTTTGCATAAATAGATCTTTTCCCCTTTTCTTTGATCTCTTTGGGATACAGACCTAGTAGTGGTATTGCTGAGTCAAAGGGTATGCACAGTATTACAGCCCTTGGCTATGCTTTTATATTGTTCTCCAGAATGGTTGGACTAATTCACAACTCCACTAGCAGTGCATTAGTGTCCCAATTTTTCCACATGCCCTCTAGCATTTATCATTTTCCTTTTCTGTCATGTTAGCCAAACTGATAAATGTGAGGTAGTATTTCAGACCTGTTTCAATTTGCATTTCTCTAATCAATAGTGATTTAGAGCACTTTTTCATGTGACTATTGATAGCTTTGATTTCTTCTTCTGAAACCACCTATGCATATCCTTTGACCATTTATCAATTGGGGAATGACTTGTAGTTTTATAAATTTGGCTCAGTTCTCTATATATTTGAGAAATAAAACTTTTATAAGAAAAATCTGATGTAAATTTTTTTTCAGTTTCCTATTTTTCTTCTAATTTTGGCTACGCTTTATTTTTATACAAAACCTTTATAATTTCATGTAATCAAAATTATCCATTTTACTTCTTATGATCTTCTCTATCTCTTGTTTTGGCCATAAATTTTGTCCTTGATAGATCTGACAGGTATATTTTTCCATGCTCCCCTAATTTACTTATGATATTACCCTTTATGTTTGAATCATTCATTAATTTTGACCTTATCTTGGTATGTGGTATGAGATGTCTCCCCCTTTAGATGGTAAGCTTGTTGAGGGCAGAGACTGTCTTTCTTTTTATTAAATGTATCCCTAGCACTTAGCACAGCTCCTGGCATGTTGTAGGCACTTAATAAATGTTTATTGGATTGGATTGATCAACTGGACAAGTCCCTAAGCATTACACCACTATGTAGATTAGGCTCTACATTCTCTCAGGCTGAAAGGGACTCAAATGACAAAGCTTTCCTCTTCCTCTTCCTCCTATACATTTTTTCCTGTTCTTCTGAGATTTATGCATAATTAAGAAACACGGTTTTCAAGCTCTGAAACAAGGCACAGCAAAAAGGTATAGTGCAGAGGTTTATCAACTACAGTTGATGGGTCAAATCCAGCCTGCTGCCTCTTTTTGTATAGCCTACGAACTAACAATTTTTAAAATTTACATTATTAGATAAAGACAATTAAAATAAAAAAAAAACTTTTGCTCCCTTTAAATAAGGAACCCCCCCCCCAACCCTGATGCTTATCCTTATTTTAAGGTATAGTAATTTTATAAGAGTATTTTAAAGTTTTAAAATGACACATAAACACTTATATGAGGAAAAAGAAGAAAGTTACTATTATTCAGGAAATAGAATACAGTTCACATTTTAAAATAAAGATGCAAAACCTATCCTTAGCTCACAGGCTATACAACCACATTCTCTGAGGCTGGTGGATTACTTGAACTGGAGAGTTCTGAGCTACAGTAGGGCAGAAGTCAATCAGGTGACTACACTAAGTCTGGCTCCAATAGAGTGAGCTCCCAGGAGAAGAGGGGCAGCTAGGTGATGCAGTGGATAGAACACCAGGTAAGTAGTCAGAAAGACTTATCTTCATGAGTTCAAATCTGGCTTCAGACACAGTAGCTGTGTGATCCTGGGCAAGTCATTTAACTGTGTTTGCCTCAGTTTCCTCATCTGTAAAGTGAGTTGAAGAAGGAAATGGCAAACCACTCCTGTATCTTTGCCAAGAAAACCCCAAATGGGGACACACAGTGTCAGACATGACTGAAACAACTGAACAACAACAGGAGAAGAGGACCACCAGAATAAGGAAGGATAAACTAGCACAAGTCAAAAAAATGGTGGAGGTCAAAGCTTCTGTACCCACTAGTGTTGGGTTGGGTCCTTGCTTGTTCACTTCACTTCTACGCTGGATGATATAAGGAAATCCATTCTCCAAAAAACAATTAAAAAGAGATCATCTTGCGTCCATTTGAAGACCTCAACTAAGAGGAAATCTATTACCACTTGAAGCAATTTTTAAAACTTTTGGATAACTCTAATTATTATGACATTTTTCTTTGCATTGAACCATAATCTGACTTTGCTTAACTCATCATTCGTTCTGTTCCTTCTTCCCCTCTCTCAGTGACTGGACCTCTCTGATATCTCTCTTCAATTTATTAACTCTCTTACCTATTTCCCTTCCAGATCTCATTTGCCCTGGTTTCTCCTTTGAACCTGTACTATAATTTTCGTGTCCTCTTTGAGAGGTTCTCTTTCTTGCCTTATATCTTCTCTGTCAAGACTGTATGTTTTTAGGGCTCTTTCAAAGGATCACCTTGTCCTGGTGATGAGACAATACTAAACTGTTCACTTTACCCCTCCTCAAGGAGTGATAGGGGATACAGTGGTCACCATTGTCTTTCTCCAAGCTGAATTAACCAAGCTTCAAGATATGAATAGGATCCTGTAGATATAGGTAGGCCTTCTGCTACTTAGGAATGTAATGTTGTGCAGGCAAACTACTGACTTTCAAAGTAGAAAATACCTAACTTGTAGGGCAAGCTTCATTGCCTACAGGAAAGGTATCAAACCTGTAGTCCAAATCAGACTAAAATGTCATTGGGAAATATTTTTAAAAATATAATACAACATAGATGATATTAAGTTGTGGTTTTCTAAGTCAATATTCAGCCTGCAGAGATCATTTCTATTTGAGTTTGACACCACTGGTCTACATCATGAGTTCTACATGAGGTCTATAGTCTTAGCACATCCCTTTTAGAAGCAAATTCTGGCCTGAAAGATGAATTGCATGCCCTCTTATTCCACATATAGAACTTTGGACTTTGGACTTTCCTACCCAGTAGGCTAAGGTCAGGTTTGTGTTAACATGGCTTGCAAATCAGATGAGCTTCTGACCTAAATTATGTGTAACTGGAATGAACTGGTAGTTAAATGATTGTGAAGATTTTATTGCTAGCTATATTAATCTAAACAAGTCACTTATAACATCTGTGGGTCTTAGTTTCCTTATCTATATAATGGGATTAATCACAGCACCTATTTCCTGGAATTGTTGTAAGGGTCAAATAAAATAATGTATATAAGGTGCTTCAATACTTTAAAACACTTTATAAGTATCTGTAACAACTACAACAACATTGTCAAATTCTTATTGGTTCCTGGCATCCCAATGCCTCGAATGCTGTAACATCTCACATCAGACTCAGGGGAGATCAATCTGCCGAGTCCTGTATCTCTGTGTGATTGGATCTTCCCCTGGCCCCCGGTCCCTGGGGAACCTTGATGTCAGAGGCAATGAATCACAAGAAAATCGATTTTAGAAGAATTTCCCCTGTTATTACAAATGACTAATTGTCTCACCAGGACCAATCAGAGGCAGTGTACCCATCCCTACAGCTTTCAGAAGGTAAATGTAATTGCTTCCTGCACCAGCTTAAGCTTATGGTAGTGACAGAATAATCAAAGGCCCCTTTGCTGGTAATTCTTATGTATGAGCAGAAGTGATTTCAGGTATTTTAAAATTTAACAATGAGACACAGTAACTTGTAGGA
This sequence comes from Vombatus ursinus, assembly GCF_900497805.2. Lineage (NCBI taxonomy): Eukaryota > Metazoa > Chordata > Mammalia > Diprotodontia > Vombatidae > Vombatus > Vombatus ursinus. Next base: position 11,333,398 of record NW_020954737.1, on the reverse strand, counting down.
GGAGAAAGAAGGAAGTCTCTATTACTACGAAAATAGGATGCAGTTTACATCTGATACTGTCTCATGTGCTTTGTTTATCAACAGCAATTACTGTGGTTGTTGCTTCTCCCAGTAAAAGTACCACCTCTGGATTTGGTTTTCTGTGTGCTATGAATAATTATAGAAAGTAAAAATAAAACTTTGTATTTATATAGTGTTTCAGGGTTTACCAAGAACTTGTACATATATATTACCTCATTTGATTCTCGCAAAAACTCCGTAAGGTAAATATTACAAGAAGTACCTGAATAACTAGAAGAATCTATGGCCCCACACTTCTATGGCTGTCTACTGTTATATAACTCCAATAAACTGCAGATTTAAATTGTATCTAGTTCCAGACAGAACTAGCTGCTAAAATTCTCTTATAAGCTTGCTGATACAGTGTAGTTAGAATTTAGTTCCTCCTCTCTTATTTTACTACTGACTCATGCTCTCTGACCCCATCACCTTACCAGCAACATGGCAGCTTCTACAGCAGGTCTTTTGTCTGTCTGAAAACCCTATGTAAGTGCAGGCCCCCAGGAGGTCTGAGCTTTCTTCCTTTTTTTTTTTTTTTGGCAACTGGGGTTAAGTGACTTGCCCAGGGTCACACAGTTAATAAGTGTCAAGTGTTCGGTCTGAGGCTGGATTTGAACTCAGGTCCTTCTGACTTCAGGGTAGGTGCTTTATCCACTGTGCCACCTAGCTGCCCCTGGGTCTGAACTTTCTACCAGGGAGCACATTTCATCATTGGTCCAGGTCCAACTTGCATGGAGTCCCATGCAATGATGGGGAAAAAAGGAGAGCATCTGTGGCTCTTTCCCTGACTGAATTGCTCTACCTTCCTATGCTATGCTTGGTAGTGAGTAACAATAAACCATTCTAACCCAACCCAGTGTAGCTCTGTGTCATTTGCTGGAATTCCAACCAAAATTTGCATGACAGTACCTAGAAGGTAGCTACAACAGGTATTATTATCTCTCTTATAAATAGCAAGCTGTGGTTCAGAGACATTGAGTTGCCCAGGGTCAGCTAGGTGGTACAGTAGATAGAGTACTGGGCTGGGAATCAGGGAGAATCATCTTCATGAGTTCAAATTTGGCCTCTGACACTTAGTAGCTGTGTGACCCTGAGCAGGACACTTAATCCCATTTGCCTCAGTTTCTCATGTGTAAAATGAGCTGGAGAAGGAAATGGCAAACCACTCCAGTATCTTTGCCAAGAAAACCTTAAAATGGGGTCACAAAGAATCATACATAACCGAACAAAAACAGTAGGGTCACACAGCTGGCAAGTGTCAGGAGAAGGATTGAAACCTAGTTTTCTCTCTTCTGATTCTGATTCTAGTGCTCTTGCCATCACACTATGGCTTACTGAGAACCCTTGAAACTGCTAAATAAAATCAAAGGCAGAAGTGACCTTGGGGTCTATCAAAAGATTAACTGCTTCAAGCAGAGTTCATTCAGATTTAGAATAAAAAGGCAAAACCAGAAAGAAGTGGCTCATCATGAAATATTTGTAGGTTCCTATTGAAGGTCTGAAGAAGCACCCAGGAAAAGAGAACCCTTTCCTCCTCACACCCCAACCCTCACTCATTGTTAGTTGAAATCTTTGAGAAGGCCTTATGGTTAAACAAAAAGCTTGAAAAAGACGAGACTCATTTCAGGCCTTTGGCATGAGCCATTGCAAGAGAGAAATTTAGAGCAATAAGACTAGGATCAGTCATTTCAAAGGTGCTGATAGGTAAGATACCTGATGTTCTGCTTGGTCAGTGTTCTGTAAGACAATCACAAGCAGATGATACTAGGGAGTGTATTCGGAGGGTCAGACATCAGCATTGTCACTCTCTGCTGATAAAAAGTTTGTAGTTTTTGCCTTAAGTCACTAACTCTCCAGTTAAAATGAGCACAGTCAATGAAGGCTTGTGGCAAAATACTTCTCCTCAAAAAATGGCTTTGAATCGAGGGAGAAAGACCTCTACTCCCTAATCAGAATGGGAGAAAATGAACCAAACAGGTGTGTGCATGTGTGTGTGTGTGTGTGTGTGTATTCATATACACATACACATATACATATATAATGTTCAATTAATGAAATCATTCAATTGATGAAAATATTTTAGTCTAAACTATCACACACACACACACACATATATACATATATATATATGAAAACAAGTATTTTAGTCTAAAATATTTTTATTAATTGAAGACAACGGTCTTCAGAATCATAGATCTAGAAATAGAAGGAACCTCAGGCCATCTAGTATAATTGCCTCATTTTCCAGATGAGGAAACTGAGGCCCAAATAGGTTAAGCAACTTGTTCAAGGCTATATAGGTAAAAATGTGAGAGCTGGGATATGAACCAAAGTCCTTTGACTCCAAAGGCAGCACTCTTATCATTGTACACTTTGTTACTGAGATCCATAAGACTGTCGCATTCCTAGAAAAAATGAGAAATTCTGAATGCCTAAAGTAGGGGTCAGGTTTTGTTTGTTTGTTTGTTTGTTTTTTTACCATTGATGAAATGTCCTAGTGTGGTAGAAAATATTCTACCCTCTCCCCACCCCCAATGATTAGTCTTCCAGGCAACTTCTTCCCTTCAAGTAACTGATAATGGATTATATTTTTTCTATCCTTAGAAATATCTCAAGTGTTTTTCCTTTTCTCCTAGCTTAGGAAAACAAAACAAAACAAACTTTCCATGTTCTAATGTGGAATCCTCTGAGATAATGACTTTTCCAGAAAGATAAACCAAATGAAAGGGAGAGTTGTAGAGTGTTCAGTAAGTAGATAAGACTATGGTGCAAATAAAATGACTTTCAATTCATTACAAAATGAAGGACCTTTGGCATGGGGGTGGCAAGTGGAGCACATAAAGGAAGGAGAGGCAACACCTGGACCATACAAAATATTAACCTTAAAAATTACAAAAGTGGAAGACCAGGTTTTTTTCTTTTTAATAGAGATTTGTGGAAAGTCAATCAAGCAATCAATCAACCAGCATTTATTAACTTATACTATATGTTGGACACTATGCTGGCATGAAGGATATAGAGACAAAGTGAAGTAGTCTCTGCTCTCAAAGTCCTTACATTCTACTGGAGGAAACAACTGTATTCAACTGAACTCAACAAATATTTTTTAAACCACCTACTATATACCAATCATTGTGCTGGAGAAACAAAGATAAAAATAGGAAAAAAATCTGTCTAGTAGAACTTCCTTTTTACTGGGAAAACATAACATAATCCAGGCCAGGCCTTCCTCAGTTCAGCCCAGTGACATTGACTTGGGACTGGAACAAAATTAAACATTTGTGGTACATAGTTTTTAAAAATCACTTATAATAAGAGATTAAAAGGAAATAATTAAAATAAATATTGCTACCCTTAGCCTCTGTATTCATCACGGTAGCATGATAGATAAGAAAGATGTCCCACAGGGCAGGAGGAATTTTGCTAAACCTCCAGTGTATCAGTTTCTCATAGGCTGGACTTTCTTGTAAACGACTCTTAAAGTCACTACTAAGTGGTTCCTTAAACACACTGAAAGCAAGAAGCCAACTTTTTGCTCATAGCACTTCTGCAATGAGAAAGAAAATAGCAGACGGACTCAAATCAATTCTTTACCTCAGCTTTGTTTTTTTGTTTGTTTATTTGTTTTGGTTTTTTTTTTTTTTTTTTTGTATTAGGTTACAAGGAAGTAATGCCAATGGTTCAGGCTCTAGTCTCCTGTACCAACCAAGTTTTGAGGATGGCCTCCTTAAAAGGACACTTTTGGCCTACACAAAAAAATGTGCTGAACCTACTATATGTATCCAGATAACTAAATGTAATATATGTATAAGCTAATACAAAGCAAATTCAAGGACAGAATAGTAACAACAGTAATTACAGAAGTTCTTATTAAAAGATAGTGCCTAAGCTGTACTTTGAAGAAAACGAGTTTTTTTTTTTTATTGTACATTAAGAAGAAATTTAATGACTAAGAAAAATCAATGAAATATCAAAATGGTATAGGCACCTTTTATTGTATATGGTACTATTATCATGGAAAACTAGAGATTTCAAGAAGAATCCAGAAACGGTAGATCGTCTTTGCAAAGGCATGAGAGTGGGAGCGGGAATGTCTTTACATGGAATAAGATATCACCCTCACAACGTCATTGGTTCTCTTAGAGTACAAAGGATGAACAACAACAACATAAAACAATTAACAGGACAACGTGACTAGACTGGAAACCATGTGGAGTGGTGTAATACAGAATGTCTGGAACATTCCATACCTGGGAGATCATGTGGGGGCTGTAAATGCCAGGATGAAAATATTGTATTTTATCCTAAAGACAAAAGGAACCACTGAAGACTTTTGAGGAGTAGAGTTATACAGTCAGAGTTGTGTTGTTAGGAATACCAATTTGGCAAACTGTGAAGGGCTCCTTGGAGAGGGGAGAGACTGGAGACAGGCAGACTGATTAAGAAGTTATTATAATAGCCCAGCCAAGAAGTGATGAGGCAACTGATAGGGGTGATGAAGGAAAGGGGTGACTTGAAAATTGTCAACCTGGTTGACTCCAAGGGTTGTGGTGACCTCAACAGGAATAAGGAAGTTTGAAGGAATGTGTTTGGGGAAAATATAATGAGTTTCATTTTAGACATATTGATTGAGTTAAGACTAAATAATGATGTGGATTAGTTGGAACTCTTTGTAGTAAATGAAAGACTTGACATAATTAGTAGAAGTGGATAACCCATAACATACATTGTTGCCAGGTTACCATTTCTGTAAGAGGGAAGAGAAAGTAACTAGAGAAGAGATGCATTACTATATGTGGGGGAAATCAAGAGTAACAATATCAAAATCTCATAGAACAAAGGAAATACTACAATCCCTTTGTGGATTTTTATTATTCTTAAATAAAAAAGTAGTCATGGTTTATCATGTATGCCACATAACTAATCTAAAAAACGTTAGTTGAAAATGTTAGGGGGGCGGAACCAAGATGGCGGAGGGAAAGCAGTGACTTGCTAGAACTCTCCCCCAAACCCCTCCAAATACCTACAAAAATGGCTCTAAACAAATTCTAAAGCAGCAGAACCCACAAAAAAAGAGAATAAAACAAATTCGCAGCCCAAGACAACCTGGATGGCTGATGGGAAAGGTATATCATGCTGGGTGGGGAGAGGAGCGCAGTTTGGCATGCACATGAAGGCTGCAGCGACCCTGGAGCAGGCCTCAGAAGACTGAATCACAGGCAGCTGTGGTGGTTTCCAGACTTCTCAACCCACAAACGCCAAAGACAACTTAGAAGGTCAGTAGGAAAAGTCTGTTACTGCAGTGAGAGAAGAAGCTAGATCTGAGGCACCCCAAGGGAAGTGGCTGCCTTCTGAGCTTCAGGCCCACAGACTGAGGGGGAATCTGATGGCTGATCTGAGCGGGATTGCAAGGATCTCTTTGCCAGGGCTGAGGCAGGAATCTCTTGCTTTACTGGTGCTTGGATCTGGATCACAGTTCTGAAGCGCGGTCCTGGGGTGAAGAGGAGCGCTAGCGTGGTGGAGCTTGTTGTGGCTGTGGAGAGGAAACACCTTGCCCCTTATCATAGCACCTTGGAAAAACTGACACTCTTCAGGTCCCTAGAAGTATCTCTGAAAACAGCTGTACAAACCCCTGAAGCGTGGGACAGTACATTCTTCCCACTGGAAACAGACTCTTACTTAACAAAGAGTTTAAAACTCAAGAAATTGGATGGGATCATGAGCAAGCAGCGCAGAAAGAGTCAGACTATATTATCTTACTTTGGTGACAAAGAAGATCAAAACATACAAACAGAAGAAGAAAACAAAGTCAAAGCTCCTACATTCAAAACTTCCAAGAAAAATATGAATCAGTCCCAGGCCTTGGAAGAGCTCAAAAGGGATTTTGAGAAGCAAGTAAGAGAAGTAAGGGAAAAACTGGGAAGAGAAATGAGAGTGATGCAAGAAAATCATGAAAAGCAAGTTAACAGCTTGCTAAAGGAGACCCAAAAAAATACTGAAGAAAATAACACCTTAAAAAATTGCCTAACCCAAATGGCAAAAGAGGTCCAAAAAGCCAATGAAGAAAAGAATGTCCTAAAGAGCGAAATTGGCCAAATGGAAAAGGAAGTCCAAAAGATTACTGAAGAAAATATTTCCTTAAAAATTAGAATAGAGCAATTGGAAGCTAGTGACTTTATGAGAAATCAAGACACTGTAAAACAAACCCAAAAGAATGAAAAATTAGAAAACAATGTGGAATATGTCATTGGAAAAACAACTGACCTGGAAAATAGATCCAGGAGAGAGAATTTAAAAATTATTGGACTATCTGAAAGCCATGATCAAAAAAAGAGCCTAGAATCATCTTTCAAAAAATTATCAAGGAAAACTGCCCTGATATTTTAGAAGCAGAGGGCAAAATAGAAATTGAAAGAATCCACTGAATCTCCTGAAAGAGATCCCCAAAGGAAAATTCCTAGGAATATTGTAGCTGAATTCCAGAGTTCCCAGGTCAAGGAGAAAATATTACAAGTAGACAGAAAAAAACAATTCAAGTACTGTGGAAACACAATCAGGATAACACAAGATTTAGCTGCTTCTACATTAAGGGACCACAGGGCATGGAATATAATATTCCAGAGGGCAAAGGAGAGAGGATTACAACCAAGAATCACCTACCCAGCAAAACAGAGTATAATCCTTCAGGGAAAAAAATAATCATTCAGTGAAATAGAGGACTTTCCAGCATTCTTGATGAAAAGACCAGAGCTGAATAGAAAATTTGACTTTCCAATACAACACTCAAGTGGAAAATGAAGAGGTAAACAGGAAAGAGAAATCACAAGAGACTTATTAAGGTTGAACTGTTTACATTCCTGCATGGAAACATGATATTTGTAACTCATGAGACCTTTGTTAGTATTAGGATAGTTGGAGGGAAAAAATTATATGTATGTAGATAGATAGATAGATAGATAGATAGATAGATAGATAGATAGATAGATGGATGGATGGATAGATAGAGGGCACAGGGTGAGTTGAATATGAAAGGGTCATATCTGGAGAATAAAATTAAGGGGTGAGAGAGGATTATACTAGGAGAAGGAGAAAGGGAAAGGTAGAACAGGGTAAATTATCTCACAAAAAAAAAAACAGAAAAGAAAAGGCTCTTACAGTAGAGGGGAACCGGGGGAAAGTGAGAGGAAATGAGCAAATCTTATTCTCATAGGATTTGACTTAAGGAGGGTATAACATACACACTCAATTGGGTATGGAAATATGTCTTACCCTACAGGAAAATAGGAGGGGAAGGGGACAAGAGAGTAGGGGGATGATAGAGAGGAGGGCAGATTGGGAAAGGGGGTAATCAGAAGCAAATACTTCTGAGGAGGGACAGGGTCAAAAGAAAGAATAGAATAAATGGGGGGGCGGGATAAGATTAGGGAAATAGAGTTAGTTTTTCACAGCATGTCTACTATGGAAATGTTTTGCATAACTGCACAAGTATAGCCTATATTGAGTTGCTTACCTTTTCAATGAGGGTGGGTGGGGAGGGAGGAAGGGAGAAAATTTGGAACCCAAAGTTTAAAAAAACATGTTTAAAAAAATGTTTTCATGTGCAACTGGGAAATAAGAAATACAGGAAATGGGGTACAGAAATCTATCCTGCCCTACAGGAAAACAGAAGGGGAAGGCGGGGACAGATAGCTGGGAAAGCAGACTAGGGGAAGGGGTATTCAGAATGCATACCACCTTGGGGTGGGGAGAGGGGTGAGATGGGGTGAAAATTTGGAACTCAAAATCTTGTGGAAGTAAATGTTGAAAACTAAAAATAAAAAAACATAAATTAAAAAAAAGGAAAATGTTAAACAAGATTGAAGAAGCTAAAAAATTAGACCAAAATAATAATTGATGAGAATTTCAAGTATTCACATTTAAATACTTCATTGTTTGGGGATAGCACATGGAAGCAAGGCTTTCTGATAGGCTGAGTAATTGTCTCCCAAGACATAAAGTTTTAAATTCCCTAGGGGAAGAAAGCAATGAGCTTCATTCTGAGTTGTGAACAGGAAGTAGTGAAGGAAGTATCCCTGGATGAACTGTAATGTAAGAAAGGTCACAAGTTGATGAAGTTCAAGATTCTGGCAGAAGGAAAACAAAACAAAAATTCTCCTGAAGTTTGTTTTTTTCTATTTTAGAAAAGGAAATTATAACAACATGAGGATACAGGATAAGAACCACCACCACCACCACCACCACCACCATCCCCCCCCAAAAAAAAGAAGTTAAAAAATCCAGCAGGAAATCATCAGAATATTATTTAAAAAAAAAAAAAAAAAGATTGCGTCAGTCCTGGAAAATAGGAGCCACTGATCCCAAAGACACCATCATGAACACTGGTGGCTAAGTGGCAAAGTCAAAGTAATCATTTTAAAAGGAAGAAACTAGCCCAAAACAAAGAGAAGAGAGAAATCCACAAAACATGCCAGGGCAGGCACAAAACAGAAACTAAAATAGGCCAAAAAGAATTTAAGCAGTTTCTTGCAAGGAATTCTAAAGTCAGTAGTAAGTGGTTCCTTAAATATGCCAAAAGCAAGAAGCTAACCATTTGCTCATGACGCTTCTGAAATGAAAAGAAGATAGCAGATGGACTCAAATGAATTCTGTGCCTCACTTTTAACTGGGGATGATGTGAGGGGTATTCCCATACTCCCAGAATGCTTTGGAAGCAGATGTGTTTTAGATTTGTATTGAATGAGATATAACCTCTGTGAAGACTTCTCAGGGTGGTGATGAAAAGACTGTCTCGAAACTAGAGATAGGCTCTGAGAGAACAAACAGGCCATAAGTTTAATTCGGCCCTAAACCCTCTCCTGATTGTCACTGCCACGTCAGCATTAGGTATACTAAATAAGGACATGTATGTTTGGATTGGTTATACCCTGTTTCCTTGTTCTTTGGGAATGGGAAAGATTTTCACATCTAGAATGTAAGCCTAGAATGTAAGCCCGACTCCCAGCCAATGGGAGGAAGGGATAGTGGCAGGGTGGGAGTTTCTTGTTTGCATTAAGATACATAACCTTGTTTTGTCCTTTGTGCCTCGCCTCTCTCCTGCTGGTAGTGTACTAGAGGAGTAGATGCCCCTTCTCGCGAGATTGCAATAAACAGTAATTTTTGCTTCTTTGAGAAATCTCTGAGTTTAATTGTGTTAGTGGCTGTACCCCACATTATTAAATACAGTTAAATAATGTGAAGGATATCTTAGATCTCATTGACAAATTATATGTATATATATGTATATATATTTATATATATGTATATATATATATTAATCACAGAGATAGGATGATATGAACCCAAGAATTTTCAAGGAACAGGGATTTACAAACTCAGACAACCCTAGGCCAGAAGAAGTAACCTGTGCTTGTAACTGGCTGTTGTCCCAGATGATCGAGAATTTGTCAAATGTGACTCATCCATAGGAGAGCTCTAAAGAGAATTACGGAGAACTGGAAATCAGCAAGTCTCATTTCAATGCTAGAGAAGCTAGTGGAATGTACTTCCAAGATAGATTCACTAAACATTTAAGCAAAGATGATCTAATAACGGGGGAAAGACTTCATGGTTCCTGTCAAGGGAAATCCTCTTTCCTTCCTTCCTTCCTTCCTTCCTTCCTTCCTTCCTTCCTTCCTTCTTTCTTTCCTTCCTTCCTTCTTTCCTTTATTATTTCCTTCTTTCCTTCCTTCCTCTCTCCATATCCCTATATATGAAATTTTGTGTCCCACCTACAGTTCATATTCTCCTTCTTACACAAGTCCTCTTCCCAGAGTTTCTTGAACATTGATCAGTTTTCAACCACTTATCAAGATTTTTAAAAGCCTTTGATCTTACCCTGTCTCCTTTATCAACCTACTCTTAGGTAAGAAATAACAAGGAATGCATTCCAGACCTTCCTAAGTTCAACACTCTTATGTGATGTCTCCTATTGATCCAAGCATCTTGGAAATTCATCCCTCCTATAGGTTGCTATTCAGTTCCCTGATATCTTCTTTCCATGGCATACAGGTCTCCTGGATCCTTTGGCCTCCACAGGCTGCAGGTTGGCAACACTGTGTGATTTCTTTCTGATGTAGGGCTCCAAAAGCCCTGATTACATCAGTTGATCCCCAAGATTGCTCATTAGTATACTGGTGGTCCCAGTCACCAATGCCTTAGGTATGAAGTTACAATGAGCGTAGCCAGTTAACATCCACTGGTCTCTCTCCTCTGTGTCTCTTAAGCTGATCTAGCCATTCTCTCTATAAGATCTTCCAATAGAATCACCCTTATGGACATCTCTAAAGCAGCTATGGAGTTTTTACAAACTCCTCTAAAAGAACTTTAGGAAGCTATGCATAGCCTTTTGTAAACTTAATACATATAATGCCACCATGTAATATCAGTCTTAGACTCCCAGCTTTTTCTCTCTGTCTCTTTCTATTTCTGTTTCTGTCTCTCTCTGTGTATCTGTACATCTGTCTTTGTCTCTATGTGGGTTTCTGTCTCCCTGTCTTATTTTCTCTCATTTGGAAAATGTCAGGTTATCTGTGATTTCATCAGAGTAGATAACTAGGGATAAGGTGGGAGCATCTTCCTTCAGTGATGTAAATCAGCCACTTGTGTATAATTGAATTCTTGGAGAGCTTCCTGGGGCAGCAAGGTGGAACAGTGGATAGAGTGTTGGGCCTGGGGTCAGAAAGGCTCATCTCTCTGAGTTCAAATCTGACCTCTGACATTTACTAGCTGTGTGACCCTGGGCAAGCCAGTTTACTCAGTTTCCTCATCTGTAAAATGAGCTGGAGAAGGAAATGGTAAACCATTCCAGGAGCTTTGCCAAGAAAACCCCAAATAAGGTCACGAAGAGTCTGACATGACTGAAATTACTGAAAAACAACAGCAAAAGAAAATTACCTGAGGACACTGCAGGTTGACTTGTCCATGGTCATATAGCTTAGGTAGGAGGATACAAACTCATTTCTTCTTAACTCCAAGGCCAGCCTAGTCCTTGGCAACATGCTATGCTTTTCAAGTCTCTAGTTGTACTTCTGTTGGGCACTAAGGTAGGGCTCAGGTTCATAGATACCAACTTAGTTCAGAACACATTCTCATATTTCTCAATGACGACTTCAGTGGTGAACATGGAGTCCATTATCTACAAGACTTGTCAATAGTTCAGCTTATTTTCTTCTGTGTTCCCCACAATGAAAATAACTAAAAGACCTCCAGGCACAACCCTGAGTCTCCCACAGTATCCCAATATTCATATGCAAATTGAGATTTTGTAATTCTCCTTGGTTACATCTGATTCATCTGCTATGATTCCCTGAGGGGCTAAATAAGTTTATGGACAAAAGGGGACCACTGGACAGAATTTATTTCCTCTTTCAAAAGACTTTTGCCAAGGTTTTTGCCAGAGGCTATTAAACAAATTGTGTCCCCATGGAATTGGAGGAAATATTTTGTCATGGAACTGACTTAGAGACAGAAAACAAAATTGGTTTCCCCCAGCATAGGCAATTGTAAACAGCTGGGTTCCCCAGGGATTCATGCTGAGATGAGCCTTAGTTAACATCTTTATAAAAGATTCGGACAAAGAGAGTGCAAAAGGAAATCTCCAAGTCTGCAGATGGCACTAAGGTCTTATGGGCAATGAAATATTAAGCAGATGAAGATAAGCTGCCTTGAGAGTTCAAACAACTATGGAAGTGGGCAGGAAAGTGACAGATAAGTACAAATAAGGGGTACAGATAAGGTAATGTAATGGATGATACACAATAGGGATAGGAATAGGCACTGAAGCTATGATGTCATTTGTCTGAAGAACCCCCAAGGGAGGAAACTCTCTCTAACAACTCATAATTTTAGGGAGATGCTTAGAACATTGATAGTTTATATCACTTACCCAGAGTCACACAGCTAGTGAATCTTAGATATGGGAATAGAACTCAGGTCCCCCAGGCTCTGAGGTTGGTTCTCCATCTACTACCCACGTTACTTCTTATATGATATATTAGTGTTCGTCATCTATGAAATGGAGTTGGACTAACAGGTCTCTTAAGGAATCCAAGTCTATGCTGAGTTCTGAACTACCAGACATGTCAGGAAAGGGATATAGGAGTATTTCATTTGAATGTCCCACCTTAAACACAGTATGTGTAAAACTGAAATGATCCTTTCCCCTTCAAAACCAGTACCCCTCTTTACTCTCTTCCCTATTTCTATCAATCACCATTCTTTCAGCCCTCCTTCCCACAACTCAGATCTTAAAACCTCAAAGTGTTATTTGTCTTCCTTTCCCCCTCATTTGTTATACTTAAATTAATCGCTGCCTTACTAATTTTCCTTTTGAAATGTTCCTTGCATCTAACCATTCATGTTCATTTCCAATGTCACTATCCATTTTCAAGTCCTTTCCCACTCAGTCTTTCATCTAAGTAATCTTTCTCTCTGCAAGCCCCCCCCATCTCTAATCCACATCACTATTCCTGAATACATCATCTCATGGTTGTGGAGGTTGTCTTCATTGGGACAAATCCCAGTCTATCTGTTCCTGCCTATCCTGTCAGTCAGTCAATCAACAAGGACTTATTAAGCTCTTACTCTGTATCAGGTACTCTGAAAAGTGCTGCGGATACAAATACAAGCAAAAAGAAAGACAATAAAAAGGTGGAGGGGGGATGAAGGTACCCAGTGCAGGGGCATGATGGAAAAGTCTAGATTGCAGCTTGGTGAGAAATGAAGAGATAGCTGGCTTGGGTGCCTTTCTTAAATGGAGATTCTGAGAGTAGCTACCCAATCAACGGGAAGCGCCCCAGGAACAGAAGGTATTTCTGAGGCATGAATCCAGGGCTGAAGTGATCTTCCAGCATGAAGAGGTTTCTGAGGCAGAGTGGAGAAGTCCAGAGTGCCTATCCTGTGTGGATTCTTGTCCATGCCCTCCCTTAAATCTACCACAGGAACTCCACCTCACATCCTAATACCTTCTTTAAATTCTGTGGACATATCATGAATACTAATGGAGCACCTAGGCATCAGTATTCCCTCATCCTCACTATGACTTGTCCATTTCCCTCTTTTGATTGTACATTTGTTTGGTGACATCCTTTACACTATTTCTCCATCTTAGTTCCCTGTTTGTAAAGTATTATTACAGGCACACACCTAGTGTTATAGGCGGGGACCTCTCTACTGTCCTTTGTGCAACACTCAGCATTAGTTTCTCAGAGATGGTTTTATTCCATGACTCAAAATCATACAGCATCATTTGAAGGAATTTGATATTCAAAAGATAGGCCTTGTTCTGAGGAGAAATGAGGTATTTAAGGAAATTCCTACCATAATCCAGCCTGTTCCCCTCTTTCTATTAAAATACAGCCCCAACTCATAGTCCATTTTTATTATCTATTTGAGCTCTATATACTGGTGGATGAGATTTTTCAGTTAATCTGGATAATAGGCATTCTTGATTCATTTGCTGTTGCTGTTTTCCTATGCAAATAGGTCAAATTCTTTGGAAAGAGCAGAAGAGAGATCATGTTTATTCTTGAAACAAAATGCCTTAGGTTAGAATGGTGTGAATCCATTAATTGAGTACACATGTAAACTAATGACCTAATGCCAGCTAATATTCACAGTAGTGAATAAACATTATGAAAATACATGAATCATGTTTCCGATTACATTTCCATTCCCAAACATAACTATATTCTGAATAGGATTATTAGTTCTTTGATTTTTAGTTCTGGCATGGTCAATGAAAATTGCATTCTACAAGTATGTTTGAATTTCAAAATCTTGGATTTCACACCAGGAAGCCTGGTTCAATAAACATTTTCATGTGATAACACTTCTGATCAAAGCAGATTAAACAAACAAATAATTAGCTTTGAGAGTAGGCGTGTATGCAAAAGCAGAATTAATTACTTGGGTAATTGTTGTTGCTGGGATTTTTTATCCTGATGTGGACAGTTAACTGTTATATTGTTGTTGCCTTTTTGCTGTTGTCATTACAGCAGATATAAACCATGGTTAAAAGGATAACTTTTACTCTGTCAAAATATGGCTTGCCTCACTGTCTGTGCAAGCATACCTAACTTGGGGTCCATAAACTTAAAAAAAAAAACCTATTTCAATATATTTCCCATGATAATTTTGTTGTATATTTGAAAGGAATAGCAAGTTGCGCATAGTAGATTTGCAGTTTCATGTGCCGTGATGTTTTCTTAATATTATACTATGTTATGGAAATGCTTGTTTAATTCCCTAAATTAAAAATAAAATTTGTGTGTGTATTTCCTTTGTAATCCTATACATTTTACTTTATGCATTTCAAAACATTCTGATAATAGGTCCATAAGATGATTCACCAAATTGCCAAAGGGGTCCTTGACATGAAAAAGGTTAAGAATCTCTTCTCTAGATTCACTTTGTACTTGGAGCCACTAAAGTTCTTCCTTCCTTCCTTCCTTCCAACTTTGCATACAGTTTGCATTATTATTTAATATGGGATTGTTTTAGCCAGTGAACTCAGTGATATGATACAGAAAGAATTCCAGTCCAGGTCTAATAGACTCAATTTATATCACACTGGTGAGGCAAGTCAGACACCCCTACACCAGGGAGAAGAGGACAGAAATACTCTTATCTTTTATCTGTTCACAGATTCTTTGATTCTAGGCCTAATGTCAACAAGGGATTGCCTAAAAGACATGGATGTTGAGGATCAGTCTATGAACAAGGTCCCATATTTCAAAGAACAGAAACACAAACCCACTCACCTTATGCTAAACTACAGAGTCTACTGATAGTCTGCAAAAAAACCAGTAGCTCACTCACCTGCACCAAAAGGATATGAGGAGACATGTGCTTTGGTCTCATCACCACCTTTTCAGTCCTAATCTTGGTCTAACTCTGTGAAATGAAGCAGTACATCTAAGCACACATTGAAAAGTGTCTCTTTACAGATTATCAACTGGGTGGCCTATAGACATTTAGGGCTGTTTAGCTTCATACTGCGGTAGACAAAGGGATCTGGAACCTTTTTACCAGTATGCTATTCTTGGGTAATTAGACCTCAGGTAACTCTGAATACATAGACAATTAATAGCTCAGATAAAGATAAATATAGGGGTTGGCAACATTCCTTTGGCATCAGGGCCAGCACTCAGGAATTCAGTTGGGATTCTGTCTGCTTCTATGCACATATCTTTTCTCATTTTTCTGGGGGAAAGAGTCTTGTCTAAACAGCATGCATCAATGAGGGTAAAGAAGGAATGCAAAGCCTGCAAAATAAATTGAAACTTACCTATGGAAAATAAAGGGGAAGCTATAAAATGTAATTAGATGCTAAAGAATTCCAAGTAAGAGAAAAATAGGGCAGTGCTTATTTGTTCATTCTTAGCCCAGTCTTGTACCCCTGTAAGGGCTTTATACATATTGGCTGGTCACATATACTCAAGTCTCATCCATCTGACCTTTGTCCTATTCTTGGTCTCTCAGCATATTTCATAAAGAAAGCTTAGGAGTTGACAGGGGCCTTGGCTCTTTGTAATCTTTCAAATTCTGGCTTTTCCCTGTGCATGTCAAATAGCTGCATCTAGTCAAAGGTGGTTTAAAAGTTGAAACATTAATGAATAGATATTTCCTCATCTATGCCCAACAAACACCTGATGAAGTTTCATTTTAGCTCAAGGAATGAACTTTATTTAAAAACCTGAAGGATGAAATGAAGTCTCATTCATTTCTAACTTCCTAAAATACTTTTTCTATCCTTGATTTGGCTCTTTTAAAGGATCATGTATATATGTATGTATGCATGTATATATGCATACGTGTATGTAATATCATGTGTTTTATGTGTTCTCTGATTCCACTCCTTATCTCTCTTGCATCTGGTTCTTCCACTTTGTTTTCATTGGCCTAAAAGACCTTGAAAGTCTGGCCCCTGTGTCTTCCTATCTTAATTATATAAAACACATAGAATTCTCTCAATAGAGGTAGCCATTGAAATGCCACACTGATTCATTATAATATTATGTGTCCTCATCATTCTGACATAGATTAATTTGGGCAAACTGTGACTACACATATGTCTATGGGATTCCAGATAACATAAGCCTTTTTTGATCTCCTTAGTTATTAATGTTCTCTAACTTTTCAAATTATATTGTATGTTTAAATATGATATTACCCATCAACTTTCCAGGAAAATGTAAACTCCATGATAGCAAGGTCAATGTTTTTCTTTTGTTTTTATATTCTTACATATAATAAAACATCTTGCTTACAGTTGATTGACCAGAGAGGCAGCTAGGTGGCTCAGTGGATAGACAGCTGGGCCTAGAATCAGGAAGACCTGAGTTCAAATTCAGTCTCAGACATCTACTTGCTTTGTGAGCCTGGGCATGTCACTTCACTTCCATTCACCTCAGTTTCCTCAACTATAAATAAGGAACATAACAATACCTATCCCTCAGGCATGTTGTGAGGATCAAATAAGATAATATTTCTAAAAATGGTCTAATACAGTGCTTGGTTCATAGTAGGCCCTACATAAATGCTTATTCCCTTCCCTCCCGTAGAATTGTACAGGCTTAGATCTAGAAGGCACTACAAAATGCCATTTAAGCTAATTAATTCCTTTTGGAGATGAGGAAACTGGTCCATAAACATTAAGTGAATTGTTCAAGGTTACACAGATACTGAATGACAGAAGAGATTTACCTCTGACTCCAGATGCTGTTGTTGTTGTTATTGTTTTGAAATCCTGAACTACAATAAATAATAATAATGTTTATTATAAAATATATTACTTTATTATTATTATTATTATAAATGATAAATTCTCATTAAATAAGAAATAGAATCTTAGACATATATAAGGAGTCATCTTCAAAAACATTGCTTTAAGGAACTTTTGTGTTTCCCATTTTTCAATCAACCAAGTATTTTATTAAGAGTCTCCCATGTAACCTGAACCAAGGTGGGCAAGAAGGAAGAAAAGCTTGCTATTGAATTGAGGAGACAAGGTTAAGAAACATGTAACAATGAGAGGATAGTCCAAGACAGAACCTCTTAGGTGCTAAATTATATGATTCATAAGACAGATTTTGTATAGGAGCTCATGAAAATGTATCTGTTTTGCATCAGTCTTCTGCCGTTATGTCTTTCTTTTATAATGTAATGTAGCAACTAGGAGAAATAATACATGAATGGCAACAATGGATCTATTCACTAATAAGCCAAGCTGTAGCAGAGTTCAACTGTACTTAGAAATTATCACATGCCCTTCCCAAAATTCCTTGACTTAGCTCCTTATCTGTGAATTCCAGAGCTAATGTTGATCCTGTTTCTGGGGTCCTGAGAAGAACATAGATTCCAAACTAGTAAAGGTTTTCCCAGTTTCTCCCTCGCACTGGGAGATGTTTGTGGTCCAGTATTGCCTTTATTTACCCAGCATATTTAATCTGCCTCCTTTAAAAAAAAATCTTTTCACATCCGCTCAGAGAAGATGTTAATTTTCTGAAATTAAACACTTAGCTTGATTACTGTTTTGTTAATTGCTACATTCAAAAACCCCTGGTGCTCCTGCCTGTTTAACATGGATAACGCTGTGAAAATGATAGGCACAAAATTGGCCTGCAGGTGGACAGACAACAGCTTTAAAAATCACCCACCAGCTCTCTACAGACTTCCAGGAACCAGCCAGCAGTGTTCCTTCAGACTGCGGACATGAGGTCATATAGTCTGAGAGTCCCCAACATGCCATGGTGGCATGAGGGGGCAGGAGAAAGAAACCTAGATTGAGTCTATTTCCGGACCCCTTGACATCAGAAATATGGGAGTCATTTGAAAACCTGTGAATGATTAAATCTAGCCAATGACCTATTGCCAGCCTTCCTTCTGTGGAAGCAAAGGAAGCAAAAGTGAACTGCTCCTTTCTTTTTTTTTTCTGTTTCCATGGAATCTTTAAAAAATTTATCAAGAGATTTAGATATAGATTCAGGTATACACAAATGTGTGTGTGGGCATAGATGCATGTCTATGTCTACAGCTATAACTATATCTAATTACCACATTTCCTGCATTGACAACTATTAAGAAGGTAGTTTTAGGCTAGTGTGATGTTGTGGACATGTTGGTTTTATTGTTTCTTTCCTCCTTGAAGTATAGAACTCATTTTTGTGTTCTATCCTAGGTTCTCTTCTCTTCTCCTCTCTTCTTTTCTCCTCTTTTCTCCTCTCTCCTCTCCTCTCCTCTATTCTCCTCTCTTGTTCTCTTTGCTCCTCTCCTCTCTTCTCCTGTTTTCTTCTCTCCTCTATTCTCCTCTCCTTTCCTCTCCTTTCCTCTTCTCTTCTCTTCTCTTCTCTTCTCTTCTCTTCTCTTCTCTTCTCTTCTCTTCTCTTCTCTTCTCTTCTCTTC
>NW_020954737.1:11200701-11314797 GCF_900497805.2 Vombatus ursinus | reverse complement strand
TCCCTTCTCTTCCCTTCTCTTCCCTTCCCTTCCCTTCCCTTCCCTTCTTCCCTTCCCTTCTTCCCTTCCCTTCCCTTCCCTTCTCTTCCCTTCCCTTCCCTTCCCTTCCCTTCCCTTCTCTCCTCTCCTCTTCATGAATTCTTTTCATTGGGGATCCCATTTACTGTTATGGGTTTGTTATTTCTATGCCAATGACTTTCAAACCTATATATTGAACCTGGTCTTTGTCCAGAACCTCAGTACCGTATTAGTAACTCCCTGTTAGGTAGACATCTCCAAATTCTTGACCTCTTAAACTCAATACACCCAAAACAGAACACATGATTTTTCTTCCCAAACCCTCTTCATTTCCTAACTTTTCTGTTTCTGTTGAAGGCATCACCAACCTTTCTGTCATGTAGATTTGCACCTTGGAGTCATCTTCAACTCTTCCTTCTCCTTCACCCTTCATATGACATTATACAGTCTCGACAATTCTATCTCTACAACATCTCCAATATCCTTTCCATTTCCTTCATTCACATAGCCACTATCCTGCTTCCTGTCTTCATTTCTTGTCACCTGGACTATTGTGATAGAATCTTAATTTCCCTGTCTCCAGTCTTTCTCTTTTCCAATCCACCCTTAACACAGCTACCAAATTAATGATCCTAAAGCATAGATTTGACCAAGTCACTCATCTGCTAAGAAACTCCCAAAGTCTCCTTCTTACCTCTAGGATCAAATAGAAATTTCTTTGTTTGTTCACTTTTTTAATCCTTTGGATTCCACTCTGCTGCCCTCCCTGGTTTAACTCCAGGAACAAGATGCCCCCAGCCAGGTAACCCCTGGTGCCACACACACACACATGCACACACACAAACACACACTCACTTTCCTGCCTCTTTTTTTGTGTTGTCTCTCCCTTTCGATTGTAATTCCTTGAGAGAATGGATTGCCTTTCTTTTTATCAGCTGTTTCCATAGTGCTGGTAGGAATTTAATAAATATTTATTGGATTGGATTAACAATATTTATTGGGTTAGAATCCACCTCCTGCTTACCTGCCAGGCTTACTATACCTTATTCTTCCTCACACACATTCCACTTGATGCTCATCATAGACAACATTCCATCTCCCACCTCCATCATTTGGCATAGGCTCTTGTCCATCCTTGGAATGTCCTCTCCTGCCCCTCATTTTTTAAAATTTCTTGCAATGCTCAATTCAAGTTCTACCTTCTACTGGAAGTTTATCGCAACTACACAGTTGCTACTGCTTCCTCCATGAAAATACTCTGCATCTACTTTGTATATATTTATTTTGTCATTCTCCCCACTAGAATTGAGACTTCTTTAGAGTACTGTTTTTATATTTCTATCCTAGACACCAAACAGTGCCTCGTGGGTAGTATACACCTAATAAATGCTTGTTGAAGAAATTAATATCTCCTTTAGATTCTAAGGCATTCATTCCTCAGACCAATTAAGTAAGCTCTGATCCTTGGCTTCAGACAGAGGCCACTACAATGAGAGTCAAGGACCCAATGCCATCTACTGCACTTTTTGTCTTGAGCAGCATTGGGATGAAACTTATTAAGAGTTCACCTGCAGGGTCATTATTTTCAAATACCTCAAACAATTCAGGCTGATATTTGCTAATATAGACCAGAGCACTTATCCAAGGGGGGAGCAACAAGGAAGGTTCCTAACAGCTTTGTTCAGCAGTACAACTATTTTCAATGTGGTGAAAAGCTACCTGATATACAATAAGAGTGATTTCAATTCTCCTGGCAAGCTGAAGGGGATAGCTCTGACATTTGAGTATAGTACCCAGCAAGAGATACAAACACCTGCTTCTTTTTTTTTGAATGTATATGACATCCAAACTGAGTAATATATTGAGGTGAGGAGGGGAAGGGATCAGTCAAACCAATATGTTGGCATTGCACAGCAACCCGAATCTTTGATGGTGGAGTTGATAATTTGGCTCTACTAGCTATGCTATTGTAGTTAAGATAGCATTTTAACACAAAGATACAGTCATGCTTTTTTTCCCATTATTCATTGAAGGTTTATTTTGGTCCATTCTACTTTTTATTGATAAACTAATTCTACCCAAAGGCAAAATGACTAGTCTTATGTTTATCAGTAATATGAATCATTCTATCTTGTCTTTAAGTATTTTAACTAAACGTTGTCCCCAACATGTTAAAATGGCAAAATAATCACTCATAACACATTTCACTTGTTTCTTTGGCTTTTACATCTCTGCTGGACTCTCCAGTCATCCTGTTTACTCTAGGGACATATTATGGAAAGATAGGGACAAGAATCATACAAGATGAGAAGGAGTGATAGGATTGTATCTGTCTTGGTGGAGAGACTATACACATACATGAGATTACAAATCCTTTCAAATAAGACAGCATGTAAGACAAAAAAATAACGTTTAAAAATATTTAAGTTTATTTCATTCTAGTTCCAAGAAGCAGATCATGAAAATAAATACATAATAAAATCATTAAAAATATTTAAGTCCATTTTATTCTAGTTCTAAGAGGTAGATCATGGAAATAAATAAATCAAATACTTAGGAAAGTAAGGAAGGAACACTTAAGTAGATAGTATCCTAATGTCCTTATGAGGAAACTGAGTCACAGAGAAGTTCAATATTTGCCTTTGGTCAAATGACAAATCTCTGAATAGTCTCAGCTTATAGAACCTTAATTACCTGATGATTAGTCTATCTTACATTACCATATCCTGTGTAAAATAGGTTATGACCTGCTTGAAATGTCTGACTCATCTTTAGATCTCCAGGTAAGACCTTGTAAATCTACAGGAAAGCTCAATTCAGGACTCAGGTCAAGAAACAATGAATTTAATTTAAAAAAAAATTGCATTGAGTTGAATAAATTCTGAATTTAAAAGCAATTACATTAGTAAAATACTTGCATGCAAAACCAGTGAGGCATTTATTTACATAATTATTTTTAAATCATATTTTTACTTCACTAAGTTTAAAAAAATTAATAACCTCAGTGGTTTTTAAAATACTGAATTGTGTACTTCCTTGTATTTTGGTAAGTATCATCTGTCAGCCTGAAGATAGGCCAGTCCACTAGGAAATGAACTGGTTTCTGCATCTCTGTCTTAATATAAATATTTAAATTGTGGCAATGTAAAATTGTTTTAATATTTAATTATTGGATTTACATAATATCTTTAACGCCAAAGAGCTCAATACATTACAACAGTATAAAACTTCTTTGCATGCCCAAAGATTATCCCTTATACATACATAGCCTATATTTAACCAAGGAATAATGCAAATTAGGTCATATATTCAAAGGTGCTAGTGGTTCCCACAAGTTTTTCTTTCTTTGTGTGAGAAAAATAATGTATTTGTTTCAATTTCTATTTGTGAGAACTTAGGATCATAGGACCGTATTGAAAGTGGATGTCAGAGGTCAAACTTCTCATTTTATAGACAAGGGAACTATAATCTTGAGAGACTGTGACTGTTCTAAGGTCATACAGGTAGTGTCAGAGGCAGAATTTGAACTTGGCTCATCTGACTCTAGAGCCAATTCTCTTCTATGCTGTATCTTGTTTTTAAAATGAACAGTCTAAATGGCATCACACCTAAGGTGAAAAGTGACAAGTTCATACAACAAATCTGGAGGAAAAAAGAATGTATATGTTTTTTGGCCACTGCTAATGTTAATGTCTCCTATGCCATTTGAATAATGAGTTAACTATGAATTTGTGTGTAAATAAATGTCAGATACAGGCTTGTTCTCTTTTATTTTTTGAAAGGAGTCATCAAACCAAAGGGAAGCTTATGCAAAATTAAATAGACTGATAGGCATTTTATAGACACAGCATCTTCTGTGCTTATCATATTCTGGATTCTGGGCTTCTTTCTCATCACCATTTATTTGTTTATATCAGTCAGTGATGGTACCTCCCCTTTTCTTTCTACATTATGGAGAAAACTCAACATGTTTCTGACCTCTAGGGGATGATATTAAACCTGAGACACAAATTATGGAAATTTGGAAGTTCTTAGGAGAAAAAGTCATTCCAAAATGTCCTATATTACAACAATGTTATTAGAAATTCAACATTTCCCCTGATCTGCACTATGAAGGGAAATATATATATATATATATATATATATATTTTTAAATGAGCATGTCATGATTGAATGAGTTGGGGAGAGAAAACAGGCCAAATTTTAAGACTCAAGTACTTCAGATTTGCTATCTAGATAGTTCTCAATTCATTGAATAATATTCACCTTTTTCCTCTACTTTGTTTATTTATTCTTGCTATCTTTTTAGAGAGGCACTTTACAGATATATGGCCATACCTCTATTTTTCCTTATTTTCCTTTCATTTCAATCTTTCAAAAATATTGCCTCTTGTTTTCTCTGAGTGATAGTGGATAGTGAGGTCATCCTCAAGACTTAAGCTACATCTATGAAGAACAAAATAAAGCAAAATCTCTAGCTCAATTTGATTGACACTAACAGACCACTTGGATAACCTAAAGCACAGCTGTTGTTGCATAGATAGAGCCTGGATGTTGGTCCAAAGCACCAGAGAATGAATGGATGAATGAGTATTGGTCATGCTGTTTCTGCTTTTTATTCACAACCCATCATTTTTTAAAAAAAAGTCACATTCAGGTATCATATTATCAGCTTTTATGTAGTGTTTTATGTACATACATACACATATATATACATATATGTATATAGACACACATATATACTACATATGCTATATATACATGTATATATACATGCTATATATAAATACTCCATGTGTGTATGTGTATAGACGTATCAGATGAGTTCCAGATCTATAGATGCAGCTCCAATCCCTCTCAAGTTCCAGTCTTGGGCATGCAACTGTCCACTGGACATTGGATGTCCCATAGGAATCTCAAACTCAACACATCCAAAACAAAACTTTTTTCCCTGAACCTATTCCTCTTCTAGACTCATATTATTGTCAAAAGTACCAACATCCTTCCATTTATCCAAGTCACAATCACTGTGTTATCCTTAACTGTTCACTGGCTTTCATTTTACATAAGCTAGCTTCCAAGTCTTGTCTTTTATTTTGATAATTATCACTTTATAATACAGTTTGAGATGTGGTATGGCTAAATTTCTGTAATCTCTTTGCTAGTACTTTATTTAAAATTCTTGCATCAATATTCATTAGAGAAATTGATCTATAATATTCTTTCTCTGTTTTGGTTTTTTCTGGCTTGGTTATCAGCACAATATTTATGTTGTAAAAGGAATTTGGTAGGACTCCATCTTTACCTATTTTCCCAAATAGTTTATATAGTATTGGGATTAATTATTCTTTAAATGCGTGGTAGAATTCACTTGTGAATCCATCTGGTACTGGGGATTTTTTCTTAGGAAGTTCATTGATGGCTTGTTCAATTTTTTTTCTGAGATTGGGTTATTTAAGTGTTTTATTTCTTCTGTTAATATAGGTAATTTGTATTTTTATAGATATTCATCCATTTCATTTAGTTTGTCAAATTTATTGGCATATAATTGGGCAGAATAGCTCCTAACAATTGTCTTTATTTCCTCTTCATTGGTGGTGAATTCACCCCTTTCATTTTTCATACTAGTAATTTGCTTTTCTTCTTTCCTTTTTTAAATCAAATTAACCAATGGTTTATCTATTTTATTGGTTTTTCATAAAAAAAACAGCTTGTAGTTTTATTTATTAGTTCAATGGTTTTCTCATTTTCAATTTTATTAATCTCTTCTTGGATTTTCAGGATTTTCAATTCGGGGATTTTTAATTTGTTCTTTTTTCTAGCTTTTTTAGTTGCATGCCCAATTCATTGATCTGCTTTTTCTCCATTTTATTGGTGTAAGCTATCAGAGACATAAATTTTCCCCTAAGTACTGCTTTGGCTGCATGCCATAAATGTTGGTATGTTGTCTCATTGTCATTTTCTTTAATGAAATTATTGATTATTTTTATGATTTGTTCTTTGACTCATGTTTTTTTTAGGATTAGATTATTTAATTTCCAATTAATTTTAAATCTCTTTCCATTGTCCATTATTAAATGTAATTTTTATTGCATTATGATCTGAAAAGGATGTATTTACTATTTCTGCTTTTCTGCATTTGGTTGTGAGGTTTTTATGTCCTAATATATGGTTAATTTTTGTGTAGGTGCCATGTACTGCTGAAAAAATAAAGGCATATTCTTGTCTATTCCCATTCAGTTTTCTCTAGAGGTCTGTCATATCTAACTTTTCCACAATTGTATTCACCTCCTTACCTTCTTTCTTGTTTATTTTTTGGTTAGATTTATCTAGTTCTGAGAGTAGAAAGTTGAGGTCCCCCACTAGTATAGTTTTATTATCTATTTCCTCCTGTAACTCATTCAACTTCTACTTCAAAAATTTAGATGCTATACCATTTGGTGCATATATGTTTAGTATTGCTATGACTTCATTGTTTACAGTACCTTCCAGCAAGATATAGTTTCCTTCTTTATCTCTTTTAACTAGATCTATTTTTGCTTTTCTCTATCTGAGATCATGATTGCTACCCCTGCTTTCTTTGCTTAACAGATTATAATAATAATAGGTTCTACTCCAGCCCCTTACCTTTACCCTGTGTGTATCTCTATGCTTCAAATGTGTATCTTGCAAACAATATATTGTAGGATTCTGGTTTTTAATCCATTTTGCTATCTGCATCTGTTTTATGGATGAGTTCATCCCATTCACATTTATAACTATGATAACTAAATGTGTTTTTCCCTCCATGTTATTTTTCGCTTGTTTATTTATTCTTTTTTTATTTTCTGAAGGGTAGGCTTGGCTTCTGCCTTGGACTAGGGTGCCTGCCTCTCTGTTGGCCTCCCCTGGGTGTAGTGTTTAACTGCTGGGCCAGCTTTGGGGGTGGGGCCTTGCTGCTGGGTTGCTATGGAAACAGGATCTCTCTGCTAGTAGGCCTCAGAGGTGGGGTCTTACTACTGACTAGCCATGGGAGGGGGCTTCACTACTGGTCAGGAATGGGGTCAAGGACTCCCTGCTGGCTTGTGCTGGGGGTGGGGTCACTGGGGTGGAGCCTTGCTGTAGTGCACAGACTGCTTACTTGCCTAGGGGGCTGCTGGTTAACAGGAGGGTGGGGCCCTGCTGTTGGATTTCCCCAATCTTGGAGCCTTGTTAAGGCCCAGGTGGGCTGCCACTGCAGCTGCTGCTCTTAGACCTCACTCCCCTCCCACTCCAGTGAGACAGACTTTTCCTGCCAGGCTGATAAGCTGCTTCCCTATTTCTAGATAAATTCTGAGGTGGTTTTCTAGTTGTTTAGAGAGAAATTTGGGAGGGCTTCAGAAAGTTCCTTCCTCACTTACCCATCTTGGCACCAGAAGTCCTGACTTCTTTGGGTAGCGAATCATACTTCTTCCCCTTAGAAGACCTCTGTCTTTGTTCTCCTGTGCCTGGTGGTCCCCACACAATCATGACAGCAACCCTGAGATTCCATCCAACTCCCAGGCCCACCTTCTCCACCATTCTCTGCTACCTCCCCACATTTTGTCTCCTTTCTAGACTTGGGGGTTTTCAGCTGCACCATGGAGTCTGGGACTGTCCTTCTGGAGGACAGGTTCTTTTAGCCTGACTTGAGCAGACTGTCCTCTGAGTCCTCCTCACCTCCAACTGAACTTGCCCAGTTGCTAGAATTTCTAGTTATGGTTTGGTTTCTTTTAGTTCACATCTTTGGTGATATAGAAATTCCTTCATATAGCTAACTTCAATGCATTAACACCAACAACAATAATACCCTCCATTCTGGCTCTGTAGTAGGAAAAAGAGTAACTGGCCCTCATCTGTCATGTAAAATGCAAATGAACCTTGGTCATTTGTTCACATCAGTATGGCATTGCTGGTTAACAATAAGATTGAAGAATACAAAAGCCATGAGGTAATCTACATGGTACAAACTTTATACTCAGCCATAAGTGACTTCAAGATATATATAGAGGGAGGGGCATCCAGGTGGCACAGTGGATAGAGAACTGACCCTAGAGTCTGGAGGACCTGAGTTCAAATCCAGCCTTAGACACTGGCTGTGTGACCTTGGGCAAGTCACTTAATCCTGATTGCCTCAAATATATATACATATATATATGTATGTATATATCTGAGGCCACATTTGAACTCGGTCCTTCTTGACTTATGTCAAGCTGTCAATAAATCCTGCCACCTAAATTCCTGCTGCCACAGAAATTTAGAGGGAGAAGGAACCTCAAAAACCATCTAATTCAATGCCTTCATTTTACAGATGAGGAAACTGAGGCTAAGAGGGATGCAGAGACTCACTAAATTCAAAGACAACCCCCAAGGGCTAAAGCCAGGCCTTAAGGTTCCAATGCCATGTTCTTTCCACTATTCCATGCTGCCTGTAATTGAACGAGGAAACTACATCAGGGGACTGAGAACAGCAGCAAAATGTGTCTGACATCAATAATGCAATGAGCTTCACTCCAAGCCAAAGGCCTATAAGGCAATCAGACTGTCCAACCCATTCCTGGGTATGAGATCAAGCAATGTGACACATACTGTATGAGATTCAGCTCTGGGCACTCACACCAATGTTCCTTTCCAATGTCAGGGAAAAGCCGTCCATGGTTTGAACTGTGCCACACAACAGATTGCAACTGTGGCAGCCAACAGGCTTCATTCACTCTCAGATGGGCCACATGGGTTGGCTCCATTTGAGGAGCTGCCTTGTGTGACCTAGGGTCTGTATGATTTTCAGATATTTAGAAGATAATATCGGATTGCGTCTTCCAGCTCCTGGAGCGGAGGATATAAAGGGAACAATAATGAGGACTAAGTACTTCAAGATTTACGTTTCACTTTACATATATTATTTCATTGATCCTCCCAATGGTAGGTACTATTATTATTATCCTCATTTCACAGATGCCAAAATTGAAACTGAGAGAGGTCAAGCAGCTTACCCAGGATCTCATAGCTAGTAACCATTTGAAGTATGATTTGAATCCAGGAATTCTTGACCTCAAGTTCAGTGCTTTACCCACTATGCATGCTGCCTCCCAAGGGGGTAAAAAAGTAACAGGCATTCTCTGTCAACTCTACCACTGTATCTGCAAGAGGTGTTTCAATTTACTGCCCCACTCACCAGCCCTAGAACTTTTCAGACAAAAGTGCCCCTTCCTCCTCTATGTGTAATGGTTCCCCTGTGGCATGTAACCTCCTAAGAGCAGGGACTGTCTTTGCTTTTGTATTTATATCCCTAGCAATTAGCACAGGTAGCACAGTTGGCCTTGTTAGCTTCACGGTGCCCTAGATCCATCCATTGTTTTCTCCTGGCCAATACTATGAGTGTAATAAACAAAAAATAAAGACTTCATTATTCAGAGATTACAGCTATTTGTATAGTTGCAGAGTTTATCAGAAACCATTTTATGGTGCCCTGCACTGTTATGAGCACATGGTTAGTTTTCAGTAAACACTTGTTTTACTTAACCATTGACTTAAGCAATAATTTTCTGTTATTTGCTCCTTGACTTTAAGTCAAGTTATTCACCCTTGGACTATCTATTTAGCCACATACTTATCAGAGCTATGAGAGTATCAATATTCTTCATTACACTGAAGAAAGAAAATAGCTGAGGTTAGGCGGGGTGGTAACATGGAAAAAGTACTAAATATGGAGTCAAACTACCTCAGTTCAAATCCTGGAGTTGTTGGTAATTACTTGAATGACCTTGAGCAAGTTCACCTTTCTGCCTCAGTTTCTTCATCTATAAAATAAAAGGTCTGGGCTGGTCTCTAAAACCCTTTTCAATACCATATCTATGATCTTATAACCCAATTCCATTCAGCGAGTAATTATTAAGACCTGTTACATGCAAATCATTTTGCTCGGAACAAGAAATGGAACAGCCCTAAAAAGGTGACCATTTAATGAGGGTAAAATATGTCCATGTGTAATTGACATAACAGGGTGTAAGATAAGAGCAAAGGAAAAGGTCATACAAACTATTACTGGGGGTCTAAAGAGTCAGTCAGTAAGTATTTATTAAACACTTACTATGTGTCAGGCACTGTGCTAAGTGCTGAGGATATAAAAAAAAAGTTAAAACAAAACAGATCCTTGCAGATGGAAGCATACTAACAAAAAAAAGATAGATCCTGCCCTCGAGGAGCTCACAGTCTAATGGAAGACAACTTGCAAACAACTATTTACAAACAAGTTACATGTTATATATAGGATAAATTGTAAATAATCAAGGGAAGGCATTAGAATTAAGAGAGATTGGGAAAGTCTTTGACTTTCTATTAGAGTTAGGGTTGGGGAGAGGTGGGGAGGCTTCATGGAACAAGTAGCAGCACCTGAGTTGGGCTTTAGTGATATGCTCCAGAAACGAATTTTGTGACCAGAAAAGTTTGGTGTCTTTAAACAGAGGTCTTGAGAGAGAGAAGTCAGATTGTACAGAGGCCCAAAGTGACTGATCATTAGGATGATGGGATTAAAGGGTCGTAGATTTATAGGACCTTGGAGATCTTCCAGTCCAAGTCTCTAATTTTACACATGAGTAAATCAAGGCCCAGAAAAGTTGAATAATTGGCCCTTGATTACTGTCTCTCTAGAAACTTTATTTCAGGAACCTCTTAGACATGCTTTACTTCACTTCCTCCTCTGTCTACCCCCAAAACTTCCTTGCCAATAGCCTTATCTTCTTACACTCCTACCCTTTCCTTCCCTATCCCAACCTGAAGTCTGTGACTTGGACCATGATCAAATCAACTCTGCCATTGCTCCTGGATGGGGTGTGTCAATTTACTGCCCCACTCACTAACCTATATGTGTAATGCCTTTCTCCTTTATGTGTAATGCCTCTCCTGTAAAATGTAAACTCCTCAAGAGCAGGGACTGCCTTTGTTTTTGTATTTGTTTGCCCACTCCTTGACACATAGTAAACTCCTAATAAATGTTTTTTTTGTTTTTATTATTCATTCATTTCTCATTCATTTATTACAAGCTGACATAGGTAATAAATGACAGAGCTGGGGTTTCAACCCAGGTCCCTTGACTCCAATTCCCAAACTCTTACCAATGCCTACAGCATGCAATAAATGCCTCCTAATCTCTAGCATTTCCCTTATGGAGAAACAAAGCAGTAATTTTAAGGTATGGTCATACAGGAAAATATCACAGCCCATGCACATGTACACCTCCTCACTTTTTGGATCTGAGCCAAGCAATGGATCTGAGGAAGTAGTTAGCCATTCCTACTCTTCAGTCTCTTCAAGCTGACACTCAGTCAAAACATTCAGCAACCAGTACCTAAATCTGAAGGTTACCAGTGCACAATACTAACCTGTCAATTATGTTTTGCAGAGGGTAATGCTGTAATATACAGCACAAATGAGGGGAAGATTAGGATAAGGATCTTTCTTTGTATATTATGAATATATATGCATACATTAGCTATATATTATGGCTAAAATACATTATAATCATCCTCAACATTTAGTGACAGCAAAACACAGTTATAAAACACTATGGTTAAGATGTACTTGAAATGAATCACCTTATTTGGATCCTTATAACTATACTGTAAGATAAGGAAGTCTAAGTATTACTGTATCCGTTTTGCAGATGAAGAAACAATGTCAGAGAGGTAAAGGGCTAAGAATGTTTCATTTTAGTAGTGATATGGCTGAAAATGACAATTTGGAATCCATTTAATAGAAGACACTGTTTATGAAATAAACTGTTTCATAAAGTAGACAGGCAGCATAGGAAAGCAGAAAAGTCGCTGTCCTCAAAACCAAAAAGGCCTGGGTTCAAGTCCCACTATGATGTACACTGTCACTTACTGGCTATGTGACTTCAGCAAGTTAGTTAAACTCTTAATGACCTTAGGCAGCTCTCTAACATGACTCTCAAAATGGGAGCTCTTTATATAAAGAAATCACAGGTCTAGAAAAAACAACAACAAAAAAACATAAAACAAAACAAAATATTCACTAAGTGGGTGGTGAAATTAAGTAATATGAAATCAAGACCAAAAAGCTATGTGGTGTTAGCACAAGAGTATTGGATTTGGAGAAGATCCCTAGTCCCAAGTCTATAACTTACTAGTTGTATGACCTTAGGCCATTCTCTTTGCCCCTTCCCACCCCTACCCCAGGTTTCCTCATCTATAAAATAAAGTTATTTGGCTAGATGATCTTCAAAGTTCTTTCCAGTTTGATCTCCTAAGCAACTTGCCCAAATGAGTTGAGGCAGCCTAGTATAAGGAATAGAATACTAGCTACATAGCCATGGGCCTCAAGTTCAGTCTTGGCACTGAGTCTAACTGAGGCTAGCTCTGTGATTATAATCCTCTGAACTTTCATTTTCTCATTTTTATAATAATAATAATTATATGTATTATTATTATTATAGCATTTACATAGTGGTTTAAAATTTGCAAAGCACTTTACTTATATTACCTCATTTGATCCTCACCACAACCCTGGGAGGTAGATACTGATAATTATGCCCATTTTACAAATGAGAAAACAAAAGCTCTAAGAGATGCAATCACCAAGCCTCCAAGGCAGGACTGACAGTCAAAGTCGTTGGCCTCAAGTCCAGCATGTTACCCAATGAGCCACCTACCTTCTTGGTGGATGTTAATAGTTATGCTACTACTTGCCTCACAGATGTATTGTGAGGATTAAGTATGATGAGGTTTGTAAAGTGCTTTCTAAACCTCCAAAGGCTACACAAATGTAAGCTATTCAGGGCTTCAACTCAAAGGAAATGATGTATTTTTAAAAGTACTTTGCAAATCTTAAATATACATGTCAAACGTTGTGATTGTTATTTTTTTTTATGTTCTCCCAGGATATACAATAAGTGGTGGAATCAGAATTCAAATCCTACCTCTAGTACTTTTTGTTCCTGTTATTTTGGACAAGTTACTGAACCTCCCTGGGACTTAGTTCCCTCAAGTGCAAAATCAGGAAGTTGGTCTAGAATGGACTCTGAGGTTCCTTCCAGCTCCCAAGACCTCTGAACTCAAACCTAGGGTTTTTTGATTTCTACTTCAGAGAACATTCCACTTTACCATTAAACGGAATTAAATAATGAGCAATCACTGACAAAGAAGAGCAGATAAAACACATCTATGACTGTTTCCTAGAAACCCCTAGAAAGGGCGGGGTATGAGATGTTCAGAAGGACTAGCATCTTTTTTCTGTCCCCCAGACCGGCATTCTCATATATACCCAGTTGGCACACATCTTTGTGTTCAGCCAACAAATAACTATTTTCTATTTGTAGTGGGTTATCCAAGTGTCACAGTTGAGCAATGGTGGAACTCTCTTTAAGGGCAAACGTTCCTATGGTAATATTCAGTATTTCAAAAGAAAGATGGCATTGAAAGTAGAGAAGGACATGGAGAGCTGGAGAAAGGTACAGTTGACTGGGAACAAAGGACGGTAGAGGTGGATGGAGAACAAAGAATTTGAGAAATGTATCAATGCACAAGCAGGTGGATAGAGATTAAAAATAAGTATTTAGAATACTCATGTATTTCTTCAGATTCAGCATGGAAGGCAGATGCATAGATAAGCAGATGGGCAGGTTTGGGAATAACAGAGAAAAAAAGTAGAGGGGAGGAGCAAGAATAAAAGCTAATCGATCTAAGTGGCAGGTTTGTTAGCACATGGTTAGAAAGTTCGAAATGACGGCCAAGCACCAACATAACATGACAGTCTGACAGAATTCTTATTCCCAGAAGCCGGGATACTAAAATATTTAAGCCAGTTTTCTGCCATAAACTCTCCAGGGGAAATACTGTTAACAAAGGCTGCCTGTGTTACATGTTCAACATAATGCAGGAATTATCATTTCCTTTTCTTTTCTCAAGACAGATTGTAATGACCTTTGTCTCCATGACACTGGAGGCCATGGTCACCAACTGGAGGCTTCCACACTTTTACCTTTATTTTATCACTCCACATGTATGCAGAAAAATGCGTGACCATACACATACATACAAATATGCACACATGAACACACACACACACACACACTCCACCCCAAAGCAGCCATCTGGACAGCCAAAACTCTCCTATAACACCTCTTTTTCTTCTCCATCTTGACAATCAATTGCCAAGAATCATCTGCTATCAAAGATGCTTGGCATTTAAATAGGCAGAAAGAGACCTTGATGGGGGAAGGGGAGCAAAAGAGAAGAGAAATTAAGAGGAGTGTAGGGGAGAATAGAGGAAAGAAAGGAAAAGTGTAGTGGGAAAGTAGGGAATAAGAGGGGAAAGAAAAGAAAAAAGGTGGAAGAAAAGAGGGAAAGATGAATGGAGGGAAGGAGGAAGGAAACCCCTGTACTATAATATTTCCTCCATCTTAGAATGCCTCCCTCCCCCATTTCTCTCCATTGAAATCCTGCTTATTTTCCAAGGACTAATTCAAGCCATGGCCTACAGGAAGGTCTTCCATGATCATTCCTCATTTCCTATCATGGAAAATAGGTAGGGATACAAACTGCTCAGAGCTGAATCTCATATGTGTCACAGTAAGTCAATCAGTCAATCAAGATAGTTGGTGCTGTGGATGGAGTACCAGGCTTAGAGTCAAGAAGACTCATCCTGAGTTTAAATCAGGCCTTAGATACTTACCAGCTGTGTGACCCTGGGCAAGCCACTTAACCCTGTTAGCCTCAGTTTCCTCTCACGTAAAAAGAACTGGAGAAGGAAATGACAAAACATCCCAGTGTCTTTGCCAAGAAAACCCCAAAATGGGGTCATGAAGTTAGATGCAGCTGAAAACAACTGAACAACATGTGCCAAAGAAGTAGATTTCATATTTGGGGATTGGGTTGAATAGTTTTATTGACTTGTAGGTCTTTGGGTTGGTGTAAACCTTAATTTACTCTTGATATCATCATTAACCACTTTGACTCTCATTATAGTCCTTAAATTATATCCTCCTTTGTTTCATAGTTATTTCATTATCTGTCTCTATAAATCTTTCCACTTAGAATACGAGGTCCTAGAGGACAATGAATATGTCTTATATAATGTTCTATAATTATTTTTGTCTTGAAAATATCCAGAACAGCTTCTTGTATACAGTACTATACAGTATATACTCCATAAACATTTTTGAATGAATGAGTGACTGAATAAATGGATTCAATGGAAAAGAAAATAGCTGGATTATGGGCAGAAAATGAGAAAAAAGAAGACAAGTATAATCAGTCATAGTAAGCAAAAGAGATATGGAAATAGAAAGCAGAAAAAGAAGATGTTTTATGATTTCATTTTAAAAGAAAAATTTGAGGTAATATGGTTTCATAATTTGAGTACTCCATGGACAATGCCAAATTCCTTACATGTAACATATGAAGACAGTGTTATCTATTTATCTTAGGTTTCTCTGGAGACTATCTTTGGTTGTATTTCTATTAAAGTAGGGTTTATGTACCTGTGATTAGAATCTCTTAATCAATGCATACACATGCACACTTAGCATATTGCTTCACACCTAGTAAGTGCTTGCTAAGTCATTCATTTACTTGTTTAACACATATACATTGAGCTTCATAATATGCCAGAAATTGTGCTAAATTCCAGACCCTGCATATTCTACTTTCTCTTTGTTTCCTCCTGACTTTCATGCTTGGAAAGACGATACCCTCTCATTCCTTCAGCTTGGAAATATAAGTGAAATATAGGTGTAGTGTCTTCTGCAACATGAATATGTTGCTTTGCTACCCCAGTCCATTGCTGGTGGAAAGTCTGATGCCACATTGTCATGTAGGCTATTTGTGTATCCAGACATGTGCAAGAAAAAGTCTTATTTTGAATGTTACTTCTCCTGACTAGTCAGATGAAACAAACCAATTTTCCATAGCCACATAGATAGAAAGACAGACAGTAAGACAGGACAGCAAAGAGTCACAACATGTGTCTCTGGGACTCACCAGCTTGGTTTGTAGTGATGTTGACTGATACATGCTGTGGGGGGAAAGGACTCTTCCCAGACACTCCATTGATTGCTTGGATGTCAAACGTATAGGGAGTGTGGGCCCAAAGGCTGCTGATGAAAACCCGGCTCTCAGTCAGACCCAGCTGCCTGGGCACAAACTCCACATTGTCATCACAACGGGAACAGCTTCGGCGATCTGCCCTGCATTTTTTACAGACAATGTTGTAAGTTACATCGTCGCGCCCTCCTGTTTCTCGTGGTGGGTGCCACTCCAGAATAATAGATGTCTCATTGACGATGGAGATGACATTTCGGGGACCTGAAGGAACGCCTGTGGGAGGAAAGGATTGCTCAATGATTATTCCTTTGAATAGACATTGTTTTTCAAGTTTTCATAACTACACTTTTTGTATGATTACATAGTTAGTACACCTCCCCCAAGAACCCCTCACACTGTCTCCTTTGTTTCTTCCTATCTAAAAAAAAAAATCTAAGTCTTCACTATGCCTTCCATATTAAGGAGGGGTAAGGAGAGGCTATCCAGTCATTCCCAAGTACCATATTAAATTCTGAGACCCTTCTCCTCCTTGCACCCCTAAAATCTATAATACAATGACTGCTGCTAGTTCCCTGTTCAATAAAACTCAACCCATACCTTAGCCATAAAATTGTAAAGGACATATAAACTGATCCATCTTGTTACCTTCATAGTATAAAATTCTTGAAGGTAAGATTTTCTGCTCTAAGGAACATATATATATATATATATATATATGCTTACTAAATGATAGGAAATTAGAGCATAACTCTGGATCAGTGGTTCTAATTTTTTTTGTCTTAAGACTATTTTACATTCTTAAAAATTATTTGAGGATCCCAAAGAACTTTTGTTTACAGGAGTTATATTATCTATTGATATTTGCTGTAGAAATTAAAACTGATAAGTTTTAAATTCTTATTTAATAATTCATTTAAAATAAAAATAACATTAACATAACACATTTTTATTAGAAGCAACTATATTTTCAAAAGCAAAAAAATTGGTGAGAAGAGTGAAGTAGTTTTATTTATTTTTGCAAATCACTTTAATGTCTGGTTTAATAGAAGACAGCTTGATTTTCATATCTGTTTCCATAATCAAACTGTTGTGATATATTGTTTTGGTTAAAGCATATGAAAAAAAATCTATCCTTCTACAGATATGTAGTTGAAAAAGGGAGGATTTTTTTAAATAAGCACATAACATCTTAGTAATATTATGAAATTAGTTTGGATCTCAAAGTCCCTCTGAAAGGATTACAGAGACCTGCAGGGGTCCATGGACCACATTTTGAGAAGTGATCTAGAAACATACATTTTCATTGCCCTATTGTGATATATGGGTTTTCCTTTCCCCTCTCCCTCCTTTTCCTTTACCTCATCATAATTTTGCTTTCTCAGAGCTATAAAATGGCTTCGGATAGAATCACCCAGTCACAGATCCATAAAGAACTATAGAAATTATCTAACCATAGAACCAATTAATTCACACACTTTTTTTTATACCTACAATATGCTAGACACTGAGAATACAAGGACAAAAAAGAAAGTAGTTTTGCCCTCAAGAAGGTTGAATTCCATGGTGGGTGGGGGTGTGAGGCAACATATACATATATAGATAAATACAAAATTGGGTGCTGGGCATAGGAACTAGATCTATGATTTTATTGATAGGGAGCTTCCAGTAAGGAACTTCCTACCAAAGCAGGTTAGGCAGTAACTTCTCTGTAATTTATAGTCTGAGAGTTGCCTGTATGCTGAAATTGAAATGCCTTGCCCAATGTCTTCTTGTACCTTACTCCGTGACACATACTTTTCAACCCAGTGACAGTGATTTTCTGGCTATTCCATAAATAAGACACACCATCTTGGCTGTAGGTATTCTCTCTATCTGTCCCCTATGCCTGGAACGCTCTCCCTCCTCTGCTCTGATTACTGACCTCCCTGCTTCCTTTAAGGCCTAACTAAAATACCACTTTCTACAGGAAGCCTTCCCCTGCTCCTTTTAATTCTAGGGTCTTCTCTCAGTTAATTATTTCCTATTTATCCTGTGTGTAGCTTGCTTTTTATATATTTGTTTGTATGTTGTCTATCCCATCCCTATATGTAGCTTGATTTTTATGTATTTGTTTGTATGTTGCCTATCCCATGTAAGGTCCTTGAGGACAGGGACTGTCTTTTGCTTCTTTTTATTTCCCCAGTGCTTAGTGCAGTGCCTTGTACATAGTAGGTGCTTAATAAATGTTTATTAATCAATTGATTAATATAGTTAGTATATGTTAGAGATCAGATGTCAGCTAAGATCTTTTTGGCCCCAAGACTAGTTTTCTGTTCACTTTGCCACGTTACTGCTCTATACAAAATATCTGCAAAATAAATATAAATACAGCTAATTTTTTTTAGAAATAAAATGGTAGTGGGCAGGAATGGTGGGAGGTGGGGGGAGATGGAGATCAAGAAAGACCTTGTGTAAAAGGTGGCACTACAGCTGAGCTTTGAAGGAACCTAGGAATCCTAAGGGGTGGAAGTGAAGACACAGTTCACTCCAGGCACAGGGACAGCATCTCCAAAGGCTCAGAGATCTGATATTCAAGGTTATGTGTGAGGAGCAGCAAAAAGGCCAGAGTCATGGACTTTACAGAATGTTATAGTTGGAAGGCAATTTGAGATCACGTAAGTTTTTTTTTTCTTTAGAAATGAACAAACTGAGGCCCAGAGGAGTAAGATGACTTAATTTAGGTCAATATAGATAGTGGATAACAGAACCTAATCCATCTATTATCCCATCTACACCTTTGGCTTCTAGGTGAGAAGAAGAAGAGCGTGCTTGGTCTCCTTCTCCAAGGGAGTCATAGACCAACCTCCCCAAGCACAGAGGACCAGGTGACACTGCTCTTTCTTTTCTCTCTTACCCCTTACAGCCATATTGTAGGAAAAGTTGTTGCTCATGCCCAGGTAATAATAATAACAGTAAAAGATAACATATATATAGGACTTTAAGTTTTACAAAGTGTTTTACAAATATTACTTCATTTTATCCTTGCAATAACTCTGAGAGTTAAGTACTATTATTACCCTCATTTTATAGATGAGGAAACTAAGGTTAAATGACTTGCCTAGGGTGACACAGCTAGGAAGCATCTAAGGCTAGATTTGAACTCAGGTCTTTCTGTATCGAGGCCCAATGTTCTATTTATGGCAACACCAGCTGCCTATTATAGTCTTTTATGTTTATGTCTTATGGCATGGTCAGTCAAACTACCAGCACCACTTTGACCACAACTTCTCCTCAGATTCTAATCAAGATGGCCCAAGACATTGAAACCAAGAACTTTGGAAATGGTAGCCTGCTCTATACTCCCAGTCTGGCTTCTAGCCTGGGCCTCACATTCATCACTGAGGAAATCACTGTGGAAAAGGATGCATTTTCTTGCCTTCACCCCATACTAACAGCTGGACAGCTATTCTTGATAAGCAGGTAAGTCCAAGAGTCTGGGGAATGGCAACACAACGCTTCCCCATCAATTCTGCTTCTAGCCCAGCCATCATCCTGGGAAGCCACCTCTTTGGAGATGCAGCCTGGCAACTGCTCCTGCAGGTACTATAGCCATAGCTACCCAACATCCAGAGAAGAAAATTGTTGCCACCAAAATCCTTGGCGTTGCCAAGTGGTTCAACATCAGAACCCGATGTGATTTTATCAGTGGAAATGACATTAAAGAATAAGCATTAACATCTGCTTTGCTTCTGGAGCTCTAAGAGTCATGCAATCTTTCTCTTTGACTTACAACTGAAACCATCTATGTGTTGTCTCATTGTTAGAATATGAGATCCTCAGAGAACAGGGGGCAATCCTGCTTTTCTGTTTGTATCCAAAGCACTTAGCACAGCGCTAAACACATAATTACTTAATATTTTTTTTAAAAAAAATATTCATTCATTCATTCATTTATGCCAAGCATCATTAGGTATGTGAGGAAATTAGAGGGTGGAACTCTGCATTATATTTATCCATGCTTACTTCCCCAGAATCTGGCCAGGGTATACTACCTTAGCTCTTAAAGGTCTGTCTACACAGTTCAACCAGATATTAACATGTTCTCCTAAGGGGGAGGGAAAGAGGGAGAGGAAGTGAATGAGCATTTATTAAGCATCTAATATGTGCCAGACACTTTGCTAAGTGCTTTACAAATATCTCCTTTGATCCTCACAACAACTCTGGGAGGTGGGTGCTATTATTATCCTCAAGGAAGAAAACCAATGTCTATGAGATCTATGATGTTAAACTGGAATCCTGAAATTATCCATCAAATCTCACACAATTTGGTGCCTCCTCAAAATTGAGAGTGGGGAGAGAAAGTGAATTCGTAGAGACAGAAGATGGTGCTCCTAACACCCTTGAGAACTTACCTCTATAGAAACAGAAGGAGTTCCAGTGTTTGGGGAACTCTTGAACAGGAAGATCAAAAGCAAGGATATAACCAAGGTGTTTTATGGATGGTCCCAAGTTGCTTATAGACAATGATATTAATGAAGAAATGGTTGGCTTGTGAGACGAGGGTTAGGGAAAATATATTGAAATCTACTCCCTTGAGGATAGAAGACATTGTAAGTGCATGTTGGTCCTACCCAGTAATAGATTTTGAACTCCCAAGCTATTCTGTCCAGACTTCCCAGGTAAGATGAGTAATAGAATTCATCTCTGATGATTTATCAGCAGGGCCTTCTCACCTGGAACAGACATTAGCAAAGTGAACTTCTTTCTGTGCCTAAGAGTATGAATGCAGGAATGCCCTCAATAACAACCCCAACGAGTGGCCATTTGGTAGTCTAGTGCCTTTTGGAAAGCAGTGTGTCCTAATGAATAGAAAACTGGCTTAGAAACCTGAAAGACCTGAGTTTAAGTCTTGCCTCTGATATATACTATGACCCTGGGCAAATCACTTAACCACCTATGCAACTCTGCAAACTTTAAGTTGTGGAGAAGTTGCCAACTGCAACTTGTAGTAGTAGATGGAGTTAACCTTACTTGGGAATTTTTTTTTAATGAATTCACAAATCTGGTCCCTATCCCTGTCTCTGTGAAGGGTTATTTGTAGAAGTATTCTTTGTCAGTAGCATCCATAAGGAAACAGTAATCTGCTCAACCTGCCACATTACCAAACCAGTGGACATGGTCTCAAGAGACGAACTCTTTTTTCACAGAAGAAAAAAGGAAATTCAGCCATGAGTAACAGGTCCCTGAATTTTCTCACTGTTTAGTGAACAGAGAAACAATATCTTCTGAAAAAAACATCTTTAGACAGGAAGGATTTGCTCAAGCAGATGTTGATATTAGTAATGCATTTGGAATCAATTCACATGACACTCTGCAACTGAATGAGGATGTGTGTAAAGTGGTTTATACTGGAGACAGGAATCAAATGCCAATGTATAAAATGAGGGAATAACAACCAGGGCATGGGCACTGGGGAAGGATTATATGTTGAATCAGTCAACGACAAAACATTGTAGTAGAAAGCTAGTGTTAGATAGGATTCTGTTAAAACATGAAAGAAAATCAGTCAAGTACTCTATGCAGCCCATTAGACCTGAGCTAAAGTACAATTTTCAGGTTTGCTTCTGACAGGGCAGAATTCATGAAGAATTTTTATCAGAATCTTACAAATAGCTTTCAAGAATTTCCCACCCATCTACATAACAATAAACAGAAAGATGTCTGTGAAGTAATAAATGGTGAATAACTATTTAGAAAGTCCAGTAAGTTCATTGTGGTGCTCTAGATTTATAGGGAAAATCTTTGATCAGAGCTTATACATGCTTGTTTATTTTAACTAATACTTGTCTTGGAGATGATGGTATCATGACTGTTAGTCTTAGATTAGAAGTTCCAAAAGTTAGACACCAATACCACGGGGTGTTAGGTTTCCTGTGTTTGATCCATAAAATAGGAATAGAAGTAGAGCCACAAAGTAGGA
The DNA here is from genome assembly GCF_900497805.2 of Vombatus ursinus. NCBI lineage: Eukaryota > Metazoa > Chordata > Mammalia > Diprotodontia > Vombatidae > Vombatus > Vombatus ursinus. The sequence goes on along the minus strand of NW_020954737.1, from coordinate 11,292,762 downwards.
GTTGGAAATTTAAGGGAGGTGGATTTTGACTCAGTATGAAGAATTATAACCATATTAAAATGGACTGAGTTCTCTTCTACTGGTGTTCTTCAGGTGAAGGTTAAATAACCACTTGCCAGAGATGTTACATGGGATTCACATTCTGGATAAGAGGCTAGATCAGATAATCTTAGTTTTCTTCTTCCTCTGGGATGACATTTATTTAAACTCAGTTTTTATAGTGCATAGCCTAACTCCATTCAAATAAACTACTCTACTGCATTTCAGAGAAGGCATTGTCAGAAGTAGTTATTAACTGTTCAGCACTGGGTTATAAGCAGAAGAAGGCCTGAACAGGTAGAGGAGAGCCTAAGACTAACTGTAGCCCAAGCCAGAAGGATATAGGAGATGTAATCACACAGCTACATACAGGGGTGACTTTGCATTTTGGTAGCAGTAGGGATAGGAAGAAACAAGCATTTATTAATTACCTATCATGTTCCAGGTACTATGCTAAGCACTTTACAAATATCATCTCATTTGATCTTCACAACAGCCCTGGGAGGTAGGTGCTGTTATTATCCCCATTTTATAGATGAGGAGACTGAGGTCAGCAAAGGGCATGTAACTTGTCCAGAGTCACACAGCTGGGAACTGAGGTTAGATTTGAACTCAGGTCTTTGTAACACTAGGCACAGGGCACTATCTGCTGTGCCATAGATAGGAAGGATAAAAAAAGAGGATGTATGCATGTAGGTACCGGAAGGGAAGCTCTCCGAGGGAAGGGCCTGGTTTCCATTTGTACCTAATGCAGTACTTAATGCTTTGGACTCTTGGGAGAGGGGGCAAGGAGGTGGACCTATGATTCACCAGGAGATACTGTTATAGAAACTCCCCTCAAAAATGCAGCATTTCGATTCAATAAGTTATTCCTACAAAAAATAGCAAAGTCTCATAGGCCCAGGTCTTGAAAGAATTATACCAGACTAAAAAGCAATCCCAACATCTAGAGTTAAAGTGACCTTAGAAGTTTTTTAGACCACACTGCCTTATTTTATAGATGAGAAAATGGTGACCCAGAGAGGTAAATTAACCTGGCCAAGCTCACCTGTATGGTAACTAACAGAGCTAGGATTTAAATTCAGATCCTTTGACCCCAAATTCAATGCCTAGCTGAGTGTTATTTTCTAGGTCTTAGGCAGATCAGAACTTGAAAAACATTTAAAACAGAATTAGTACTTACTTAGATCATGGACAATATCATTTACTTTTTTGGGTCTGGACCTTAAAGTTTCATTATAGTATGGAACCACCTGTGAAAAAAATACCCCTTCTAATGCAGATCAACAACTGCTCTGCAGTATATAGTATTACAAAATCGACCAGGGTACTGAGAAAGGTTGAGTGATTTGCCCAGTCACACAACCAGCATGTGGCAATATGTAAGATGAACCCAGGTCTTGCTAACTCTGAGAAACTGGATTTCAAACTACCATACCATAGTGTCTCCTCATTAACTGTCTTAATATTATGAAAAGAGATTATTGTTATTGGAAGGGCTGTGAAATGGTACAGCACATTTGCTAAAATGTGGCTTGGCTTAGAAATTCTTATTTACGGGATTCTTCCCATTGTCTCTTAGAGGTAAAGGTCAACAGCTTCAAACAGAAATTTCAACCCCAACTAAGACCTGATATCACAGAATTTAGAATTATAAGGGACCTTAAAGATTTACCATTTCCATTATTATTTTACAGATGAAGACATCAAGGGCCCAACCGTAGGAGGTGAAATAATTTATCCAAAGAAACATAGATAGAAAGTGATAGCTGTAACCCAAATCCAGGTCTTTTGAACCCAAATTCAGTGTTTTCTTAATTGCGTCAGGTTGTCATTTAAAGAACTTATATGATGCATATCTATTTCCACTCCTTCCTTGACCTTTTTGCCTTAGACAAAAATTAATATTATGAACAACTCAATGGAGCTCAAAATAAACTTCTCCAGAAAAAGACTCCAGCCTTGTTCCTATTATTTTGTATTTGTGAGACCCTTCTTTTCTTGGTTTATGCCTCTGCTTAAGAGAAGACAGAGGATGTTAATTCAGAAATGGTACCTCTAGTCACCTTCCCTAGACGTGAGAGCAGCCAAGATGACTGAGTTACAGGAGAGAGGGGGATTGAGAGAGACGGACAGACGGACAGACAGAGATGGAGAGACAGAGACAAAGGCACAGAGACAGAGGGAGAGAGAGAGGGAGAGAGAGACAGAGAACTTTGCTGCTTTTCTCAGATAAAGCCTTAAAGAAATACAATAAGAAGGATTTCGAGTCATTGTCTCCACAGGTCTAAGCTCCTTAATATCATGTTCTCTTCCTCTTTTTTCTTAATTATGTACAGACGGGCTTTTTTGAGAATCTCTCTGATCTGTTGCCAGGGTTACTGCAGATAAAAGCACTCCATTAAAATGGCTAGGAAAACTCTGTCCTTCTTAAAAAAGGAAGAAGACATTTATCTATTTTCCTTTGGGGTAATGTCCAGAGTTTTCTCCAATAAAGGAAAGGCACCTCCCATGAGTTGACCACTAAGAATGATTTTTAATGAAATAGTGGAGAAGGCACTACTGCACCTAAGAGGTTAAAACAGCAACAACAAAATGAACACTTGATAAGAAACAGTGCAGAGGCTTAAGGCTGTTACCATGTTGAGATAATATCTCTGTCTCTTTAAATGTGATTTGATAGAGATGATATTTTAAGAGAATGGAGAGACAATGGAATAGGTGGGAAGGAACTTGTGAGTTTATTTGTAGGCATTAGGCTGGAAATGGGAGCACTCTTGAGTAATCAGAATGATAGCTCAGGAAAGCCAATTCATTTATCAGGAATCTTAATAAAGCAAACTGTCCACATCCTGATGGGTCAGAGCCTTTTACAATAATTTGGAAGTGAATTTCATGCTGGTCCAAAATGCCAAAAAGCCTGATTGTGCTTGATAAGCCTGGAATGCTTTTAGCACAATGTTATGTGCTTCTAAGGGCTGTCTAAATGACTTTCGATGCTACTACTAATGATGGTAGTGGCAGTGATCAATGATGTTTGCAATGACGTTTGCAGGTGAGGATTTCCTTATTCTCTTTGAGGAGAGTTCAAGTTCTGTCCCACATGGTCCTCCTCCAGTGCCCAAAGAATGATTCAAGCTCAATCTCTATCCATTTGGATTCAATTCAACAAATACTGAGTACATGACAGTATTAGGCATGAAACATTGTATTAAAGCCTGATGGGGGAAGGGGCACAGAAGAAAAATAAATTATGATCCTTGAACTTAAGAAACTAAATGTCTCCTAAAGGAGACAAGGTAAAGATATTTAAGAGTTAGAATGCATGAAAAATATGATGATGTATAATTAAGTAGCCAAGTGAGTGATATAGACCATAAGATCCATAGGTCGAAGAAGAAGGATATTTCTATGTGCCAGAAGGCTGGGGAAGACTTCGGGGGTGAAACTTGAACTATACTTTGAAATAACAGGTAGTATTCAGTAATGGAGAGGGTGGGGTTAGGGGAAAAGAGCAAGGAAAAATCATCTAAGTGGGGAATGCAAAGGTGAGGTTGAAAATGAAAGATATGAAAGGCAATGAGGAGATTAGCTGTGAAGAGAGATTATTGGGGAGCTTGGATTATATCCTTCAATAAGTGGAGTGCCAAAAGGGATTTTCTATCAGTGGAATTGCATGATGAAAGCAGCCCTGAAGGCACATGAAGCTGGCAGTAATTTGCAGGATTGATGCACTGTAGTAGGCTGTAACATCAGCTAAGGAACATATTCCCTTAATTATACACCATCATCATATGTTTCTATGCATTCTAACTCTTAAATGATTTTACTGTCTCTCCTCAATGAGAGTTTTAGTTTCTTGAGTTCAAGGACCATGCTTTATTCTTCTTCTGTATTCCTTCCTCCATCAAGGCTTAAGATAATAAGTAGGGTTTAACTGTCCTACCTGCTTCCAGCCAATGCTGAAGGACTCAAGAGGTTTAAGGTTTATGGCCACTGACTGGATGGACCTTTAAAAGGGAGTGAACCACACTTAGTCAAAAATTGTGTTTTTTTGAGATGAGGGATGGACCACCTTTCCCTCTCCCCATCACCCCTAGCCACATGCCATATAAAGCACAGGGCTTGCCTGATACTGTATCCCAGAACCCTAGCTACTTCTTCTGCTTTGCATTTCTTTGTCTGATTATAGGTGATCAAGCAGCATTTATAAGATGGAAATTTCCAGTCTTGAAGACTTCTTGAGAGTTTACTCCCAAGATATCATGGGTCCCTTTATCAGAGCTGATTGATGTCAGGAGGAGGAGTTTCTGCACTGAAAATGAACAGTGATAAGAGAACAAGCCCAAGTCCTGTCCTGTCAGAAGACAAAGACATAGAAAGAATTGCTTGGACAGTGTAGTGCTAAGGTGAAATATAAAATTCCATTCAGCAGTCTGGGCAAATGCTTTATTTTTTTTTTTCCATGATTTTAAGTGTCAACCTCCCAGAAGACTATAAAAGTAGTTGTTACTGTCACTTATTTAAGTTCTTATTAATGAATGCTTGTGAAAGTCTTTTGTGGTAAGCTTTAACGCAGCTACCATCACTGGCTAATGAGGAGCCATGGATCTTTTCTTCTCCAACTAGTCCTTATGGTCACATTGCCCAGTTCCTACCAAACATAGGATACCCACTGTTAAAGCTGACTCTCCCTCCCCTCCCCCTCTTCCCCCCCCCCACATCCTTCCTTCAGCTGGAAATACTCTAAGTCCTACTACATTCTGACCCTTGGAATTGCTCTCCTCTTGATTAGAGACCATCTGTCCTTCCATTGCTTCCCAAGGTCCTTGGGGCATTGCTAAAGCCCCATTACTTTCCCTGACAGAATTTAAATACTAACTGGCCTTCCCATCTGCCATGAACTGAATATGAACATGAATCCTCTTTTGCATGCTGTCTCCACCAATTAGAATACGAACCCCTTGAGTGCAGGGACTGTCTCTTTTCTATTTGCATCCTGAGTACTTAGTATAGTGCTTGGCATGTAATAATAATATATATATATATACTTACATATTATAATAATATAATTTATTATATAATATATACTTAATTATATACTTAAGTAATATCATATATATATATGTATATATGTGTATATATATATGTATATATATATACTTAATAAATGCCTTTCCATTTCAATTTCAAGCTTAGATATGAGTCAAACCTAAGCTTCAAGTATTCTTTCCCCAGGGTACTGAGATTGAGACATGATGAGACAAATTACATGAGAAAATGAGTCTGATCCTTATTTTAGGTGGCCAGACTTTCTGAAAATTAAACTCAGTCACCACACACATGGAACCAGGGTGAGAATTCCTTGATTGAGGGAGAAGACATATGTGCAACAGTTATAACTATTAGATGTTGAGTGCCTCATCTCTCTTGGAGAGTAATCCATGTCCTTAGGGCTCAACTTACTTTGTTTACTGACTTGTTAAATAAAACCTTATTGTCTTGGCATTGGATGAAATCAGATCTCCATTTGGATTGTCCTTTACATTGACAGTGACCCACTGAAGAAAAGTAGTGTGTCTTCTGAACATGTAGAGAGGTGAGAAAACTGGGGAACCGGGTGGAGGAGAGACTTTTTAGAAGGGTATGTAGATTGAGACTTGGGAGGATAAGGGGAAAGGATAGAGGGACTTTTGGATTGAGATTGGGAGGGGATGGGAGGACTCTTAGAGGGTGAAGGAGAAGATAAGGTAACAGGGAAAGGGTAAAAAGAGAGGCTAAGAAAGAAAATGGTAAAAATAAGATGAAGGGAATGTCACAAGTAGTAGTTACAACTTTTAATGTGAATGGGATGCTTAAAGCAGCTCTTTGTGGTGGCAAAGAAATGGAAATTGCAGGGATCCCCATGAACTGGGGAATGAGTGAACAAGTTGTGGTGTATGGTTGTGATACAATACTACTATGCTGCAAGAAATGATGGACTCAATGGCCTTAGAAAGGCATGGAAAAACTTGCATGAAACGATGAAGAGTGAAATGAGCAGAATCAAGAGAAGTTGTGAACAGTAACAGCAATATTATTTTAAGAATGACTTAGAATGACTAAGTCATTTTGACTATTATAAATATAGAGATTAAAAATAAAAGACATATGAAAAAGACACTATCTGCATCCAGAGAAAGAACTGTTAAATAGGAGTATGTATAAAATAATTTTACATATCTATATACATATGTATATATGTATGTATACATGTGTATATACACACTTACATCTTATATACATATATTTGTGTCAAATGGTAGCCATCTCTAGGGAGAGTGGGGGAGGGGAGAAAGGAAAAAAAGAAATTTACATGATAACTTTGTTGTATATCTGGAAGGAATAGCAAGTTGTACATGGTAGATTTGCAGTTTTATGTGTCATCATCTTTTTTATTGTACTGTGTTATGGAAATGCTTGTTTTGTTCCATGAATCGAAAATAAAATAATTTTTTTTTTAAAATTATGTGTCCTGTGTTTGGCAAGATTTTGTCTAAACCTCTATCTAGGTGACTCTTGCATTGTCAGGGAATCTATCATTATTACAAGTGCTGCAGGGAACATGGAAGCATTTTCACTTAGGGTAGTTTTGTTTCTCACATAACAGTACATAAATAATTTCTGTTTAACCACAGGTCACAAGTGTCTGTGAGAAGAGCCCCACATCTTCTGGGAACTCATTTAGAACCAGAATTAATTTTTGAGGGGAAGGTCATTTTCCCTCTCTCTTTTGTTAATTGTTTTCTCCCCCCTCCCCCACTTTTGTCTCTGTTTGCTTAAATCAAGACAATAAGAGTAAAGGATACTTTGGTAAGCCATGAATGAACGGATGAAGATCTTAACTACCATGCTGGCATGTAATGGGAAGGATGTGTTAAGTTTGAGAGACATTTGCAATGACAAGTAAAAAAGGTCCAAGTGATCGATTGGATGAATATATAGGATTAAGAGGATGAATTTGTGACTGATAGCATCCATATTTAAACCTGAATGCCTGGAACAATGGTAACATCATTGACAGAAATGAGAAATCTGAAAAACGCATTAAGTTTATCTGTGATGTTTAGCAGTAAAGCTTATCATGTTTGATTTTGGACATTTTCTATCTGGTATGATCACTGGGACATACAAGAAGAAATGATTATTAGGCAATGTAAGATATGGGAGTGAAGCTCAGGAGAGAAGACAGGCCTGGAGATGTAGATTTGTTACAGATTATCACATATGTGCTTGTTTATGCCATGGGACTGAATGAGCTCTGAGGGAAACAATGAACAGAAAAAGAAGCAGGAGGCAAAAAGATCTCCTAAGACTTAGGTACCTGTAAGTGCTCCCCCACCCCCAATCATACCTTTTGTGAAAGTACACAGATTGGAGATAGGAGAAGAAAGAGGATTTATAAATGAAAACACAGAAAGTCCAATTTAAGAGGTGGGAAAAGATTCAAAGGAGTAAAATATAAGATATGCCAAGGGAAGAAAGGAATTTCATGAGGAAAATAATGTCAATTATTGCAGACAATGAAGAGTGAATTCAGTTCCATATGCAACACTTTGACTCTCCTGGATGAGGTGGTACTCTGAAGTAGAGCCCTATGACTATGGTGCACTTTGTATGTGTAAGGGGGCATGATTCCTGATTGGTGGAGAGATCTCTGAGCCCAGGATATTATACTCAGCATACACAAGAGAGATGTAACTTCAGATGACTGAAGGACTTCGAGAGAGCCAAGTATAGACTTTGAAATGATTAATTAGAGATCTTCCTTGGAGCTGCAGACATGAGGGGAGCAAACCTGCATGTTCCTTATTTTTAGTGCTTACAACTCTCGAGATTGCTAAGAGGGGCAACCCCCTTCTATGAAATCATTTTCTTCTTGGTTGAGCTCAAACTTTTTGATGTTCTTCCCAAGTGGAAGGGCTCAATTAATGTTACACTAATCTGTATAACTTCTTTAACGTCTGTTTACTGGTTTTTTTGAGAAAGAAGTTTATTAGTTATTCATGATATAGTATTTAGTATGGCCAGAATTTTGTGAGAGCCAGATAAGCTGATGATAATAATCTAAATATTACCTTTGCCTTGAGAGTGATCATGGAAAGTGGCATGTATCCTGAGCATCAAACTATCATATCCCCATGCTACCAACATGTGAAGTATAGTAAGGAGATATAATTCTATCCTCAAACCCCCTTTTGGAGATAAGTAAGGGAAGAAGCAAATGCCCAGCTATGGGCATTGGCCTGCTACCCAAAAAAGGAGAAATCACAGCTTCTCTTAGAGGCAGATGGGGGAAAGATCCCAGATCAGATATCTACTCTTGAGTCAAGCTATCTTTACATTTAAAGCCTAACCACCAATATATTCTATATGTAAAGGAACATAGTTACAATACTTTTTTGTGGTAGAAAAAAATAAAAAGAGAAGGAGTGCCTATCAGTTAGGGAGTGGCTGAATAATTTTTACTTTAGAAATATTTTTAACAAGTATAGGGCCAGAAGCAAGTTTACAAATGATTAAAGACAAAGTAAGTGTGTGTTAATCATTTGAGAAGTTTGAAAGTGAGAGGGAGGAATAAGTATAAGATGGCAACTTGGAAGAGCAGTAAAAGGTTTATTCAAGATAGGGAAGACATTAATCTGTTCATTAAACTTTGCAAACCATAAAGATAAACATGCATGTATGTATACACATATATACTCATATATGTTGTTATATTTTATGTGTGTGTAGAGTTGTTCAATTGTTTCAGTTGTGTCTGACTCTTTGTGACTCCATTTGGGGTTTTCTTAGCAAAGATGCTGGAGTGGTTTGCCATTTCCCTCTCCAGCTTATTTTACAGATGAGGAAACTGAGGCAAACAAGGTTAAATGATTTGTCCAGAGTCACACAGCTAGGAAAGGTCTGAGGCCTGATTTGAACTCAGGTCTTCCTGACTACAGGTCTGGAGCTCTATCCACTGTGCCACCTAGCTGCATCTAATGTGTATATTTACATACACACACACACATACATATACATATACACATATATACACATACATACACATTATATATAATGTATATATGTATTGCACAATATATACACACATATGTTTAAGTAATCACATATATGTTTGCATGTACATGTATCTATACATGTGTATATGTATATACATGCACAAGTATATGTATATATGGACATATGTGTGTATATGTTATTAATATTTTAGTCGGTCTACTAACAAAGAAGGGCATTGATCCCTCCCTACCTTTTAATTGTTCTGAGAGTCAGAAGACACAGGTTCTAATCCCCCTGTGGGACCAAAGACAAATCCATTCCCCAATCTGGGAGAGGAATTGCCTGTGCCTCACTTTCTTCTTTAAAATAAAGATGTTGCACAACCTCTAATCTTTCAGAACTCTTCTAGTATTAACATTCTATAATTGTGGGAATCTTCCAAGTAGCATCCATTTTGGTCCTTCACCAATTTACTAAATTTGTATGATTTGAGATTCTCAAGAACCTAACCTAACCAAAATTTCAAGGCAAAGCAGGTTTGGAGAATTTGGAATTATTTATGGAAATATTTCTGTGCAGGCCTGTTCAGTTTTACATAGTTGGAAATGACTTAAGTTGGCTCCCTTACTTTGCCTGTTGGCCTCACTAGTGATCCTATTAACAGAATTCAGCAAGTCTCCTACATAGGTTTCTCAGTTCAGAAAGAGCAAAGGAGCCTCTGGCTGTCTGCTGTGGCTCTGATAAGGATAGAATTCATTTTCTGCAAGACATTCTTGTGTCTAACTTTGCAGAACAAAGGATGTTATAGAGTGAAAGGGTAAAAACCATAAAGTAAAAATGTAGACAAGTTCTAGAAATGAATGCTGGTTAACTCAGCAGAATACTAAAATGCATAGTGAAAGAGAGTATGGAAATGTGGAACTATATATTTAGTATATTTTGTATTAGCCATTTGTGTGCATGTGTGTGAGCATGTGCTCTGTGTATGTATGTGTCCAGACTGAACAATTTTTATTCCTGTGGGGAAATCCCTGGTATGGAAACTGCTTACATTAAGGAAGATTAGCAATGCTTGTGTAACCCAATCTTAGACTGGGACATTGAGAGAGTGATTACCTTGCCCAGTGTTACACAACTAATATATCTGAGGCCAGACTTAAAACCAGTTCTTCCTGATTCCTAGATAGAACAAATATTAATTATAAAATATTACAGTCAAGTTTCAATTGCATCCATTAATGGATTGGAAGAATGGTACTCAAAATGCAGGAAGTCATTTATATTTGAATTGGGGAGGCATTTTTTACTGACATTTGAACACATGTGAGTCTTTTGTTCTGAGGAGTCCCTGAAAACAAAACAATAATGCCGAACATTTAAGACCTTACTAAGAAAGAGTTCAGAAGCTATTTGGTATGGCTGGATCAGTCCAGGTGACTCTCTTGTTTACCTATACAGCTCACATCTTTTTCTTGAACTCCAGTCCCACATCAACCATTACTTGCTGAACATCTTCACTTTAATATCTCACTGGAATCTTAAACTGGAAATGTCTAAAATAGTACTTATCATCTTCCCCTCAAAACTTACCCTTCCTGCAAAGACCCCTATTTTTGCTGAGTTTTTCCAGTCAGTCACTCATGTCAGTAGCCTTGGAATCATTCTTTACTTTCCCTCATTCTGCCCCACCCCCATAATAAACATAGTCAGTTTCCAGTCTTGTCAAATCTACTTCCACAACATCTCTTGTTTCTATTACCTTTTCTCCACTTATATGGTCACTCTTACTCATATGACCACCGTACTAGAAAAGGACCTCATCATGTCTCTCTTGGTACACTGAAATGGCCTCCTATTGAATCTTCTTGCTTCTAGCACCTCCCCTTTCCAACCTAACTTCTACACAGCTGTCAAAATAATCTTTCTAATTATAGATCCAACCATGTAATCCTCCTTGCTCAAGAGTTTTCAGAAGCTCCCTATTGCCTCTAGGATAAAATGAAAATTCCTCAGATTAGTATCTAAAACCCTTCACAATATGGCTCCAATCAGGCTTCTTTCACTTTACTTTTCTTTATACAGTCTATAGTCTACCCAAACTGGCTTAGTTACCATTCCCTGAGCAAGACATTTCACATCTTTCCTTTGTTCTCTCTATCTAGAATGCACTTAATCCTCACCTTCTTCTCTTAGAATTCTTATTTTTTTTTTATAGAGTACTGTGCCAATCACTTACATACATTAGTACTTGTGGAATGGAGTCCTTACATATTTTGGAGAATATTTGCATTTGATTGTAAACTATTGGAAAACATGTAAGCAATTAGAAGTCCTTACATAATGCCATATAATCTGTGGGTTGTCAACAAATGTAATATAAAATAGTACTAGTGTTGATAATAGCTAATGTGTATACACACACACACTTACATATATAACTTTAAGGTTTTCAAAGCACTTTACAAATATCTCATTTTATCCTTTCAACAACCCTGGGAGATAAGTATTATTATTATCCCCATTTTACAGATGAGGAAACTGAGGAAAACAAAGGTTAAGTGATTTGCCCAGGGTCACACAGCTAGTGTGAAGCTGGATTTTAACTCAGGTCTCTTTGATTCAAAGCCCAACACTCTAAATAACATGCCAGCTAGCTACTTCTAACCAAAGGAGGTAGTAGAGAAAGAGAATCACAAAATGTCTAATATCTGGTGAGATTTGGTTCAGACAAGCTTCCACACCTCCAAAGGAAGGAGAACGGCATCTACTTTTTTGGTTTTTCCCCACTGGCCAAAAAAGACACTTCAAAGATGCTTCTTCAGTGACTGTCCCTCTGCAGTTTCCATGGCTGTTGCTCATAGTCCTATTAAAAATGTAGGTTTGTGATGCACAGAAGTGGATCATATCTCTAAGGCCTGAAAGAAGTTAGGTATGGGTGAAAATAACTTAGGCTAAAAAATATGTATTTTTAAAATTTTGGCTTGTGTATTTTCATGGGAACCTACATCTGAGGTGAAGCTATAACTATGCCAAATGATACCAATTTTACTATATTAATTGGTTAATTCGGTAGGAAAAAACAAACAAACAAAACAAAACTGGTTAATTCAGTGGCAGAATCCACAAATTAGTTTTTGGCATCATATAAACAAACAAACAAAAAAAAGATCTCATTTCTTTTCAATTGAATTGTTCATTCTTCCATGCATGGAATTCTGAAGCCATGGTCTATGAGTAGGAATACTGTGGATAGAGATCCATGTTCTCTTAGTAAGCATCAAGAGGTTGAACTTTCTAGGTTGGGTTGGGTTTCTAGCGAGCCAGAGATATTTAGAAATTTATTACCAAGCCACCAAATGTTTGTTGTACTTCCCCAGAGACTTTCCTAGGCAGGTTCACCCCAAGAAATGAGTCCTTCCTTCCTTGGGGAACTGATTCCATCAGCCACAAATTTTCTATATTCCTAGTCACCCCTCACATCCTTCCTGTGGATGTGAGTGCCTCAAATGTCACCTTCATAAAGCCTCCTTTGTTCCTCTGGTAAGTAATAATTTTTCTTCTAGGAACCTCACAGATCATTTTTGTGTCGCAGCTCTCTGATAAACATGTCATGCAATACTGTGTATTACACTCATTTGTGTGTGTGTGTGTGTGTGTGTGTGTGTACTTGTATGTGTGTGATTCCTGTCTTCTAGATTGTATGTTCCAAAAGAGCAGGAACTGGCTTTTATTTAAACATTGTATCTCCCAGAGAACATAGCACAGTACTCTGCATGCAACAGGTTCTTTAAAATGTTTATTGAATGAATGAATTTACGTGGCTCTCTATAACTGCCAAGATTAATATTGCTTTGTATTTAACTCTGCAGCAAAATTTTGGTTGGTAATAAGTTTCTACTGGGAGAACTTTTTGTGTAATCTCATAGAAGAGGCATTTTAATAGATAGAAAAGGTGCTCAATTTTTAATACTTTCAAAAGCTGTGTTCACACATCAAATGTATGTGTGTATTAAATATATTTTAAATTGTCATTTTTTTGTCATTGCTTAAATAGTTAGCATAGATGTAACTCTGGGGACCATGGTAGAACTATTCTTTGAGTGGCAGAGAGCAGGAAATATAGGTAGAGTAAGCTTTTAGGAGGGCAGTCTCCATGTGATATTATTGTCAGAACTATTAGGAATGTTCCTTTAAAAATAAATTTTTCTCTACTTCCTCCTTAGTGCTACAATTCTTTACATAGTAACTTGTACATAAAAACAACTTGTTTTAAAAGCACGTTAAGTTTTACAAAATGTTTCCCCCCTCACAATAACCCTGTGAGGTAGATAGAACAAGTATTAAGATCCCCAGTTTAGAGATGAGGAAACTGAGGATCTTGAAAAGGTTAAGTACCTTGCCCATGGTCATGCAGGTGACCAGTATCTGAGGCAGAATTCAAATCCAGGTCTCCTGATGCCTCAGGTCAAGGGTTTCACCTATTATATCACACTTCCCCTAGTAGACATTTATTCACAAAGTAGGGATTCATTCAATAAATGTTTGATTAATTGAATTGAATTAACCCTGAACAATGTCAGTATCGGCTCTGTTGCAATGAGGTTCCAGAAACTATAGGTATTGTTTCACCCTATTAAAATATAAGCTACTTGAGGGCAAACACTGTCTTGTTTTTTTTTGTTTTGTTTTGTATTTGTCTCCAGCACTTAGCACAGTACTTGGCACATAGGAGGTGCTTAACAATTTCATCCATCCATCCATCCATTCTTCCAATCCATCCATCCGACCATTCATATTTTTTTTTCAACCATGACCTTTCTGACCTACCCTAAGCTACATTGTTCCTTTATAATGGACTTGGATGCCTCCAGTGTTATTCTATGGACAATTATTTCCCGAGAACAACCTGCACACAACATTTCCTCATGCCTGCATGTTTGTTCCCCAAAACTCTCTGCATAGCGTCATAACACAATTACATAAACTGAGACAAGAAAATGCTTGCACAAAAAGGCAAACTTCAAGAGCTGATTCCATCACTAGGAAGGAGTCCAGTCTGATATCCTGTTATTATACAACATTCAATCACAACCTAAAACACCCCAATTCATCCTCTGACCTAAACTAGTAGTAGGTCTGGTGGTCCTGATGGGGTATAGGCCCATCATTCAGTTTCAGAAGCCAAGACCTTTGCCCCTTTTCACCAAAAGGAATTTGGCTCCCTTTTGTTTACAGACCCCCGGAAGACCCTTAAACTTTTAGATTCCTTATGTACTGCCCTTATCTCCCTTTGAAAGCCCTAGCCCACCTTTTGATCTTATTCAGATGCACCTTTGCCCCTAGCCCTAAAAAGAATCTGGCTCCCGTTTGTCTACAGGCCCCAGAAAACCCTTAAACATTTTTTACTCTGGTCTAACTCTCCTTATCTCCCTTTGGAAGCCCTAGCCCCACCTTCTGATCCTTTCAAACTTCTACCTTCCAGTTCCCTTCATTATCTATTCCGATTGTTCATTCAATCTCTCAGATCTTCCAATCTGAATTCTCACCTAGACCCTTTTCCCAACCACCCCCCCTTTCCTCTGGCCACCCAAAGTTACTTTAGTGTATATAAGACTCACCCTGACCCCCATTCAAAGGCTGAGACTTTCTCATGCCCAAAAGGCTGAGACTCTCATGCCCGCTCATCCCTACGGGCATTACTAATTTTCAGATTCCTTAAGAAACTGGCCTATATGATTTATCTCTAATAAACTTTTTCTCTGGCTGGAAGAAGATTTGAGTTGAATTCATTCAGGCAGGGCCCGTGTCACAATCTTGGGGTTTCAAGCACCCCAAAACCTCTACACCTCTTCAGTCCCTTTTCTTTGTCAGAACGTGTGGGCCCAAGATGTGTTATAAGAACCTGAGTACAGAGATTCCAAATGAAGGCCGCCCCAAATCTTCATAAATCTATAACCAGGAAGCTACATAGTAGTTGATCCCATTTGGAAATGGCTGAGTGCTTATTGCAATTCCAGAAATAATAAGATATATATCTATATAGATATATATGTATATGTATACGTATACACACACATACACATACACATACATATACATATTTACACATACACAACTAACCCTCCAGGAACATTCCATTCCCTAACAGCTATGAGATTGCCTCCATTCTTTCCTACACAAATTCCTTGGCAAAGACCTGCCACTTACTACCAGTGTGACCTTGGGTCAGTCATTTAAATGCTTTGGGTCACAATTTCTTCATCTATAAAAAGTATGGTTTTGAGCTTGATGACCCCAAGTTTTCTTCTAACACTAAATTTATCGGCATGAGGAATTCCCTCTGCCAAGGAAACCAAAGGTCCAGACTCTGTTCCCACTCTTATGTACAAGTTGATTCCCCTGACAGAAAGTAAACTTTTTGAAAATAAGATTTGCTTATTTATTATTTATCCATTCATTTATCAATTTATTTATTTGTTAGTTTATTTTGTCATTGTAGCCCTAGGACCTAGCACAGTGCCTATCTCAGCATAGATACTCGATAAATGCTGGTTGATTAATTGACTTCACCTCTCCAAGACTCATTTTCTTCATCTGTCAAATGTGGCAAATAAAGCTTGCATTACATACCTCACAGGGTTGTTGTGAGGAAAGGGCATTGTAATCCATAAAGTCCTACATAAGTTTGAGCTGCTGTTGCTACTTCCATTTGATAATCTGAATTAGATTTCAGAGCTTTGCTAGATTTCTGATAACAACATAGGTGAGTTGATGTATTTGGCAGACTGGGAAGGCTATAGACCCCCAAAGCATACATGGGAGTCTGACTGGAAGCAGCATGTCAGAGAGCTAGTCCATTCTTTCTACCAACAGTATCTGAACAAGCCTGGTCTTCAGAGGTCAGGGCAGCCTTCCAGGAGGAAGAATGGTGTCAATGCTGCTGATGCTCATTCACTTTGCTTGGGCCAAGAAAGCTTGAAAAGCACAGAGTCCTTGAGCAAACAAAATATGAATCCACTGAATGCACATCACAAAATTTGATGCAGGCCTGTTTAATTTCCCAATTCTCTTGGCCTCTTGCTTGGCTAATTGCTTTGATCCTTTCTTGGCACTTTGCATCCATATTCTCCCTTTCCCCTCTTCATGGGTTGATTCCCAGTGAAAGACTATGAATTGGTCTTGTGAATGACCCTGCTCCTTCTCCTCATTGCTTCTCACTTCTATTTGTCTCTGCTGCTTCCCACTCAGTACTCTGCTGGCCAAAGCGGCTTGGTCAGCTGTGACAAACTCTTTCTTTCCACAATTGGAAATGTCTTAAAATTTAAACACCCCCTCTGGGAAAAGTAGTTCATTTATTTAAATTTTGCATTCTCATTGGAATGCAAACTATTAAGATGAGATCTTTTCCTTGAAGTTGGTTTTAATAGTGAGAAAAGCAGAATAAGCGTAGAGGTATTTCTAGATTACAGTAAGAAAGATACCCAAGGATGGGAAAGAAAGGAAAATGGAGTTAAAAGCATAAAAGACAAACTTTTCCTATTTCTTAACTCTGTCTGGGGCAGCAGTTCTCACACTTTTTGGTCTCAGGACCTTTACACTCTTAAAAATCATTGAGGATCCCCCAAAGAGTTTTTATTTACATGTGTTATGTCTATTGATATTTATTAGAAAGAAATATGACCATATTAGAAATTAAAATGTCTTAGTATTATTTTGAAAAAATGGTTTTGACCTCATGACCCCCCCCCCCGAAAGGGGCTTAAAAATCCAAAGCTTTGGCAAAAGGATGAATTAGATTACTCAAATATTCTTAGAATCATAGAAAACTGTATTCAGGGATGTGCTGGAGCCAAATCACACCATTTCCCAGGAGCCAATTGTTAAATTTTCAGTGTGAGTATGTACACCTCAGAAATCAGCAAATGTTATAAATCAGGGCTTGACTTATTATTTTGTTGATTTTCTAGACTTAAGAAAGTGTTGGATAAAATGTTAATAAAGCAGATTAAATCGAAAGTATTTCATGTGCAAATGTTTTCCCTCCAGAGGATAAATGTTATTAAACATTTATCAGCACATCCCTAATTGTATCAATAAGGGGCCCTCAGGATAATTTAGCCTAATCAATTCACTTCACTTAAAAATGTACAAAGAAAAAATGACTTGCTTAAGTTTACACAGCTGTAGTGGTAGCATCTAGCCTAGAATGTAACTTTCCTCACTCCTTATCCAGTGGTCTATACATCATAACACACTGCCCCATGATTTCTTACTACAATCACCTTCCATATGAGGTTGCTATAAGGGCCTGCATTTTATACTGCTGAGACCCCAACCACATTCACACTGATGGAAAAATGAAACAAACAAATTAAAAAAAAAAGCTTCTCCCTCTTGTCTTTCAATAGAATTAAGCTATGGTCATTATTAAGGACATACAGAAACAATCACAGAATTGGAGAATTGGAAGGGATCTCAGAGGCCGTTCAGCTTTTGTATAGGAATTGCTTTTATAATATCTTCAAGAAGTAGGTGGTCACTCAGTTTTCCATTTGGAGATCTTTAGTCAGGGAGAACCCCCTAACCTCTTTCTTAAGGCAGTCCATGCTACTGTGAGATAGTCTAATTGATTGGAAATTCCACCACCATTACCCACCTTATATGGAGCCTAAATATTCTTCACAGCAATTCTACTTATCACTCCTAGTTATGCCCTCTGGAGTAAAATGGCCCAATTCTAATCAATAGTCCAAATGATATCCCTTCAAATTCCTTTTTTTTTTTTTGGCAAGGCAATTGGGGTTAAGTGATTTGCCCAGGGTCTTACAGCTATTAAGTGTCAAGTGTCTGGTCTGAGACCGGATTTGAACTCGGGTCCTCCTGACTCCAGGGCCAGTGCTCTATCCACTGCACCTCCTAGCTGCCTATAATGGAATATAGAAAATAGGTAGTTTTCTAAGCTAATATGTTGTGGCAGGCATTCTTATGTATGGTTTAGTGTGGCCTCTGTTTCTATTTGAATTTGATATCATTGGTCTAGAGACTTAAGAAAGTGATGGAGACAATGTTAATTCAGATTAAACTTAAAAGTGTGGTGTGTGTGTTTTTTTTTTCCCCAGAGAGCCAATTGTTCAACATTGACCAGCAAACTCTTGTTTTCAAGACACTAAAACATCCAAATCCTTTTTTGAGTCAAACTATTATTTAGCCATACCTCCCCACATTGTAATTTGTAAGTTGACATTTTTAACCCAAGTATAGGGCTTTAAATTTATCCTTAAGAAGTCACATCTTATTAGATTTGGCCTGACATTCTAGGCTATCAGAATCTTTCTAGATTTGACTCTGTTATCCAATAGATTAGAAATCACTCTAGCTTTATGCCATCTGCAAATCTGGTAAGCATGACATCTATGCTTTTATCCAAGTCATCAATTAAAAATATTAAATACATTGGGCCAAGCTTAAGTAGTAGTGACTCTCCATTACAGACCAATCAATCAACCAACAGGAATTTATCAAACACTTACTATGTGCCAGACACTGGAAAGACAATCCTCCAGGTTCACATCAACACATTAATGACTACTTTTGGGGTTCAATCATGCTACCAGTTTCAGATCTAACTAGCTGTAATGTCTTGCATGCATCTGTCTCTCTTCTTTGTTCACAAGGATATTGATATAATGTCAAATGCTTTCCTGAAATTCAGGCAAATAATATCTATCACTTTTCACTTATCAGTCGATCTTTAGTCAGAGGGCTCTAAATTGTGGTTTCTGTGATAGTACCAATTCTAGATCCTTTGTCGTTAATTTATTATGAACTTTCAAGTGAAAATTTGAATTCTTCTCTCTGAATTATGCTTTGGCAGGATGAGAATGGATCTAAATGCCTTCCTCTGCCTGTGGTTCACTTGGTCTTTTTTTGTGGCAGGAAATTTTATTTTCTTTCACAGCCACTATGATTTTCTTGTAGTAATACTGTGCCTACACTTATCATACGGCATGAATCCAAACACACTGCTCATTAAAGGTCTGGAAATTCAGGGTCTGTGCAAAAGTAATTCTCCTAATCATAACAGTCAGTAATAAAAAGAAATGATTAGTCAAAACAAGGTGGGACCCTGCTGAGATGCTCTGTTTTACTTGGGTTTTCCATAACATCAAAGAATGTGGTATTACATACTTCACAAAACACTAATATTTGTTAAAGTTCTTCTTGCTTCTCCCATTCAGAGCAGCTAATTGTGAGAAGAAAGGAATAGACCAACCTTTCCTGGAAAAGAAATATCCTATATTCTTAGGCTAGGATAGATGCATGACTGCCTAAAGGCAAAGAACTCAGCCTCCAACCAGGTACTAGGAACCAGCCAAGCAGGCTCATTTTCAGAACCAAAGGGTATGGTGAGGCTAAGGCCACTAAAGTCTGTCAAAGTGGTACTTTTTATTGCACAATATGAGTCAATTCCAATTGCCTCTGATTTTCCAACCTTGAATTCAGCAGTGTAGCTTGTTTCATGTTCTAACCTGACCTGCAATGCCAGATTTCCCTCTCTGCTTGGTTCCTACCCTATACCACCTTGCATAGTATAGGAAACACAATCTAAAGCTAGAATGAGGTCTCAGAAGCCAACTAATCCAACCCCCATATTTAAAGATGAAGAAACTGAGGTATTCATTGCCCAAGGTCATGCATATAGTAATCTTCAGAAGCTTACTTTGAACCCGTATGCTCTGATGCCACAACCAGTGCTCTTTACACTATGTCACACATATTTGGCATCCAACAACCGTTCCACCAATCTAGGAAAACCTCCCTGCTGCTATCCCTAAAGAGTTTAATTCTCTTCTGTCACATATTTGATATTGTTGGTATATTGGTTTAATTTCAATTTATTGGTTTAATTTCAATTTTCCTAGCCCTGTAACTCTCACATTCTTGGATTAAAACAATAGGGAGCTCTGGAAGGCCTACTACTTCCCAGATAGATTGTCTATCTTGAGAGTTTTCAAAAATCTTTGGTTATGTGTGCTAACAGAGGATAGCCCATTTTCATGCTCCAGTTGTGGCTAAAGGAACTGAAAACTTCAATAGTACATGATGGTATGTTCAAAGATTTGAAGGGATATGGAAGGAGAATTATATCTGTTCCTCAGTCTCAGAAGGAAGGATTAGTAGATATGAATTGAAGTTTCAATGAGACAAATTTATGCTAAATGTAAGGAAAAGCTTCTTAATAGAATTATCCCCAAAGAGAGTGGACTACATTGGCAGATGATGGATTTCCCTTCACTGAAAGTCTTTAAGCAAAGATTGGGGACCACATGATAACATGGGGATCAAACCAGAAGTGGGAGAGGTCCCAAATGCTAATTAACTTAGGAGCTGCAGGTAACTATATCTTAACCCTGGATTACTAGGTGGGAATCACACCAAGGGATTTTTAGCTACATTGGGAGCAATCTCAAAAAACAAATTTGAAAATAACCTGAGGTGGATGAGATGGTAACTCACAGTGGTGGGGAAGATGAACTATCTGACTTTTATTTTTATTTCTGTGTGACCTTATTTCTCTCTCTTCTACCAAAGAGAATGAACTGTGAGCCAAGTCAGTTATTTTGTTTAGGACAATATCAAAGCCTTTTTGGATAAGCTGAATCATTGTGGATATGATTAGATGACCTACACTGGGAGAGTTTAAGAAGAAGGAAGAGCAGATCATGTCTTTGGTATTTAAGCTAACTGCTATTGTGGAGTTTTACGTAGTTTCTGTAACCTTCAGGAGGTGATTCAGACCCAGGTAAGCCTTCCAGGCTCTAGAAGGGCATTGTTGGAATCCTTAAGAAAGTTCCTTACTGTAATCATGCTATTAGATCTCCCCTAGGATGCCAGTCCTTGTGAATATGGTTAATGGTGCAGTATGTGTGTCTGTGTGCTTGTGTGGACTAAGGCCCATAGAAGTAAAATGATTTTTCCAAGGTCATACAGTAATTAGCAGAGTAAAGCTTTGAGTTTAGTCCCTCTCTTTCCAAATATAATGCTATTTTTGCGACACATAGCCTTAGTTATTCATTTTTGAAGAGGTTGCTACTGGTCAAGACCTGTATCTGTGTGAGGCTGTGAATATTCTGATATTCCAATATATCTGTCATCTTGTTGATGGGGTGGCAGGGTCCTTCCTCCAGTGATACAGATTATTATTGATCTATGTCTGCCCCTTCTTTAAAGATCTTTCCGAGTCTTTCTATAAATCGATCACATCCCACATTCTGAAGACCTTCCTTCAGTTCTCTTGGCAATGTATGGGTACCAGTGGAGTACATGGGCTATTCTTCATCCCTCGTTTCCACTATATTACACTATACTACACCTCTTCACACCTGGGTTTCCTTTGTATTGTGATTATGGTTAATAATTAGCTATGAATCTGTCTTCTGATATTAGGTAAGTCTATAATAACAAGGCCTAGAGGCAAGGTGCATAAGATGACATATCAAGGTCCCATCCAGAATGATAATTCTAGGATCTTTTATGAAAATGATCAAAGAGAATACTGAGGGAAATATTTATGTACCCTTTTTTCTTCTTTATGAAAAACTAGAAACAATTTTTCTCTGAATGTTCAGTTTTTTTCTTTAAGTTTCTCAAGTGCTCTGCTCATAAATCAGAATAGGATCTAGGTAACAAGTGTGAAAAGACTATGGGTCAAATTTTCATAGACTTCATCAGACTTTCCTTGGGAATGCACAGTAATGTCAATGAGAAATGTCACACAACTACAAAAGAGATCTACACTGCCAATCTCCAAGTGCAAATGGATGGCCCTTCAAAGTATAGGTATACATTTAAGTTGGATTTTTCAAGGCAGTGTCAGAAATCATTCAACAGAAGGGGAAAGGGGAGGGGGAGAAGTAAAGAAAAATCTACGCAGGGTCTTCTGTAAGGAGTCCTAGCTGCTTTTTTTCCCCTAGGGCAACATTGTGTGGTTCTCAACATAGGAAGCTTTCTTACCACTGTATGAAGGAGAAGTTGTCCAAAAAGTGGATACAAGTAGCATATGAACCCTTAGCAAAATTGCTTTCTGTACTCAAAGTAACTATGTCCAAGGTAAAGAAAATAACTTTAAAATACAGAATCAGAGTATTTAGTATTTGAAGGATATTTAAAAATAATCTATTTCAATATCCCCCATCCCCGCCCCTGCAATTTTACAGATGAAGAGACTAAGGCCTACAGGTTTTTTTTTTTTAATCTGCAAAATGATTTTTTCCAAGGTTACACAGTAAATAGCAGAGTAAAGCTTTGAATTCAGGTCCTCTGTTTCCAAATACAGTACTCTTTCCACCACATATAGTCTTAGACATTCTTATTTAAAAAGGTTGCCACTGGTAGAGATCTTTATCTGTGTGAGGCTATGAATACTATGATACTCTAACGTATCTGTCATCTCATTGATGGGGGATGCTTCCATCCAATAATATGGATGACAATTAATCCATGTCTGCAGCTCTTTTATAGCTCTTATCCATGTCCTTCTATAAACCAACTGCAGAATCCATCCATCATGCCAGAGGACTTCCCCTAGCTCTCTTAACAATGTACAGATACCAATGAAGCATGTCATCTATCAGTTAACCCTCATTCTCACTACATTACTAATTTACCTTTTTATTCTGTGCATACACTTCTTTGACGATGTCCTTTATAATACTTCCTCTGAATCCTTCCTCATATGTAATGTGTTACAGCCTATTCATCACTGCAATGCAACTCTCTACTGCCCTTTCAGGAAACTTCAGAGTCAGTTATTTGTAGACTGTACTATTCCAGGAATTGCAGCCATACAACATCGCCACAAGATTATGTCTTCAAAAGATGGACCTTTGTTTCAGAGATAACCTTGGGGTCTTTACAAAGAACTGCACTGTTTCCCTAAGACAGTCTTGCTCGTTCTCCTCCTGTTTAATTTTGAGCCAAGCTCATTATCTATTTATAGCATCTAAGATTTATGAACTAATTGCCAAGTTCTATGACCTGTCTGCCCAATTGACTATCATAATTCGAATAATGGCCATTTTTTTTCTTGTATGAACAGTTAAACTTAGCTCTTTGAATGAATATGGACACATTTGGGAAGCCATGTAATATTTCAGGGCTCGATGTTGTTGTCACAATAATATTTGCAAATAGGAGCATCTGGAAGACCTTACTGTCTATTGGGAACATAGGGAACACTTCTTCGACTTGAGTTCTGCATTAGACATCTTTCATGACAGTGGCAAACTCCTTTTGTGAGCATATCTCTCCCAATTTTATGCCTTGCTTGATATTGATCATCAGAAAGTTTAATGGAGTTATCTCTGTTGTTTCCAATATTGTATATGATTTATGATTTTGACATATATATGGTAGACATCATTTTGGAGACGAGCCTTTACAGTGGTATCTTGTACTATTGAACTCAATTTATTTTTATAGTCAACAACCAATAAGCACAATGTGATCTTGAATTTTCTATACTTTTCAGTCAATTCCATAACTGTAAAGATGTGGTCTGCTGTAAAATATCTCTTGCAAAAGCTTGAATTTTCCCTTCCCATAGCTTCATAAAGGATGCCCTCAATGCATGTGTATATGGCTTTAATAAAAAAAAATTTAGACATGGAATGCAAACGTATGTGTTGGTACTTATTAATATTCCCACAGATGTCTTTTTGCAGTAATCAAGCCTGAGATTTCTTCTGTCTGTTTGGTATGTTTTTTTTTTCTCTTTTAAATACTTTGAGACTTTATTCCTCAATGTGCTAAAAATAACATAGAATAGGTCTTCTCCGTATACTTTGTATAATTCAGTTGCTCTCCTATTTTTTTAAATGCTATTTCTACTTTGTCATACAGTACATTTGGGATTGTTATGTTAGCATCCAAATGTAGTTCTACTGTCTTTGAAGGAGAATTAGGGTGTTGTAAAAATATTTATAGATTTTTTTTAGGTTTTTTTGTCCTCTTTTTAATTTGATTTTCAAATGCTCCCAGGATGACATTTTTGTTAAATCTTTTGCTGTGGTTCTTCTCACTGTTTTGCAAAATGTTGCTGTCAATTATCCTCCATTGTTTTTTTCCATAAGATTTCACAAATGAGTTGATATTCTAAACAGATGATGAGATGATGTCCTTTGCTGACATAGCTCTCTGTTTGTCAAGTAGTATAAGAGTTTGCTAGATGAGTTACATTTTAGGATCTTCTTGTCTCCACATTATGGTGACTGATTGAGTTAACTTTCTGTATAAGCATGGTAATAGTCTGAGTTGATATCCATTCTTCCATCCATTTTTTTTTTACTTTAATAGGTTGTAGAAATAGGTCAAATTGGATTTGTTTTAATTGTATACTAGGTCATTTCCCTTATTTTTATTCTTTCTTCTACTTTTGTATTAGTTTTCATCTTTGTTCTCACAAGTAGGTGGTCTGATTATATACAGACAGATCATTTGGAATGACTTTCACATAAGTAACATGTTGTTTACTGCCCGTGAAAATACAATCAATTTCATTTTGCTCTGTTATTTGGTGCTCACCAGGTCCATCGCCTCCTATCTCTTTTTTTTTTGAAAGCCTGTGGATAAAAGGACCACAACTGTCATGCTCGGAGCACTTTTCATACCCCATGCATGTGAAGACTGCCCAGTAGTTTACAGCTACAGTTGCTTCTCTCTGAGTCCAGGGTTATTTGCAAACTTCCCTCTTTGCCTCACTGTCAGGCAAAAGTCTTTGTTGGAAAAGCACTCCCCTAACTCTGAAGCTGCACTCACCGGGCTGAATTGTCTGCTGCTATCATTTCCTGGTCACCCATTGCCATATCATTTACAGCTCACTCTACAGCAGCTGCTTGATTACCCCACTGTCATCCATTCTTCCTATGAACCCAGCCCAGTGGATCTGTGAAGCAGCAAGCATCATTTCCCTTCAATACCAGCAGACTGGCCACATGCCAGGGCCTTGTGGTTGATGATGCTGTCTCACTACATTAATGCTCAGGAGGGATCATGGGTGACACTGATGAAGCTGCTCCAAAAGTCAGATGTGGCATCCATTGCAGGGTTAAGTCCCATAGCAATAAAGAATGTCAGAGACTATGATTATCATCCTATATGCCTTCAATTTGGCATATTAAGGGAAACAGAGGGGGAGAGCTGCTAGGATGGCATTGATGCCACTCAGGCTCTAGGCTCTATCTTTCAGACTTTCTGAAGAAATTTTGGCCTTTTGATTCTAAGCCTTTGGCATATTGCTTAACCTTTCTGAGTCTCAGTTTTTTCTTCTATAAAATGGGGTAGTAATATTTGCAATTACCATCCTCACAGGGTTATTGTGACAAAAACAATAGGTAAACCTTAAAGGACTATGTAAATGTGTTATTATTTTTCCTAAACACTTACCACATTCTGTGTTTTGTCATAATTATTTATACACATGTCTTGTTCCTTTTCTCAGGTTGTAAGCTCCTTGAGGGTAAGGTATGTAATTTATTTCATTTTTATATCCCCAGTAACTAGCATAATGTTGTGCACATTGTAGATGCTACATAAATATTTGGACAATTGAATTATAATCATCAGTGTCAATTGATGTATCCTAAAAATAGGGAATCTGGAACCTGAGGACTTTATGGAAGAGGTAGAAAGAGGAAGGAGGGTAGATAAAATATAGGAGGGTTGTGATGGTGCCATGAAGCAGAAGCATCATGGAGAAGGAGAGGGATTCCCAAGCTAGGGAGGTGTGAGGAGCACTGAGGATTTTTAGAGAGCTTTGGGGAGTTTCTAGGAGCACCACAGAGCTGTGGAGAGCATTGCAGAGCCAGGGCAAGCGTCAGGAGGTGGTAGGAGCTTCTGGAAGCTCTACAAAACAGAGCAAAGGATAGCTGGCAGTGACTAGAGAAATACTTCTAAGTAGGAAGAGAATCATCAAATTCATATGAGGAACAATTAAAGTCAGACTCTATCTGCAGTGAGTGAAATCAGACAGTGTGCGTGAGAGATGCCTTCCAGAGAGAGCAGGGTTGAAAGTTGGTAAACATGGAGAGAAATCAGGAAGGAGACCAGAATAGTTCTGGTTTTGGCACAATAAACCAGTACTTCATCAGACAACTGGTTAGGGAGCTCTGGGAGGTACCTAACTCTAAGGAAGGGGCTGTGGGACCAGCAGTGTATTGAAAGGTTTGCACAGGTCTCATCTGCTCTGTCTGACTCTAATAAGGACATAGCAAGACTGGGTTCCCTTGTAGGTTCAGACATCACCAAAGCCACACTCCTCTATTCGAATAGGTTTCTGGGAGGAATATCACTGTGACTATTTTAGGTCAACTTTTCTTTCTATATGATTACAATCTAAGATGCATTCTCCCTCCTCCTCACCTCTCACTCCCATGCTGTGCTTTGAGTTGTTTGATTGGCGAAATGTAGAGATGGCATGACAGACTCTATTAAAACCTGTTCACTTATTTATTTCCCAGACTTGGCAGTTATATAGTATTTGAAAGTTTGCAAAACATATTACATGCAATTAGATTCTTATGACAAATCTGTGATGTAGGTAGTATGGTGCTATCACCTCTATTTTATACTGGAGGAAACATACTCAGAAAAACTGAAAGGACTCAGCCATAGTCACACAGCAGAAAAACACCAGAGACAAAATTTTAATGCAATATATGACAAAGAGAAAATTTGGAGCCCAAAGGAGGTTGACCTCAGCCAATTATTATCAGCACCACACTGAAGAAATCACATTTTAAAAAAATTGCATCATTGACCTCTATATATGTTCTAAAGTTCTCAAATAGAGATCTCAAAAACTTCATTTTTTTATCAAATTATGTTTAAAAAATTTCTGAGAAGAATTGCATAGAAGTTTCTCTTTACTTCCTCATTCTTCTGTAATTAAATCTCCTTTTCCATATGTATCTATTTTCAAAATAAAAATTTTAAACATCTATTTCTGATTCAATTTGATTGTTTTTCACCTTTATTAGTACTCTTTTGACATGCCATGAAATTGTGTATGGTATAGTGAATAGTGAATTGAACACATGGTTAAGAGAACTGAATTCAAATTCTTTTTTTTAACACTTGCTGGTTGTGGACTCCCTTTTCAGCCTCAATATTTCCCATCTATAAAATGGGGGCAACAAAAACTGCATTATCCATTTTATGGGGTTGTTTTGTAAGCCTTAAATCATTATGTAAATTGATGTATTAGTATTTTCTTTTTTAAGTGTTGTATTGATGGCAGCTAGATGGCACAGAAAGCTAGACGTGGAGTCAGGAGGACTTGGGTTCAAATCCTGCCTCAGACACTAGCTGTTTGACCTTGGTCAAGTTTACTTTACTCCCTGCCTGCCTCCATTTTTTTCATCTATAAAATGGGGATAATAATAGCACCTAATTTCCAGAGTTTCTGTGAAGATAAAATGAGATAATATTTATAAAGAGCTTTGCAAACCTTAAAGCACTATACAAATTCTAGCTATTGTGTTGGATTTAAATATATTTTACAATATTTAGAAGCAAAATCATGATATTTCTGCTATATTAAAGATGAATTTGGTTTCCTAGATGACTTAGCAACCTAATCATGATTGTAATATTCTTTTTTATTAGTGAAATGTCATTAGACATACAAAAAAACCAACAACCAAAAACCAAAAAACAACCCCAAAATGATATACAAATGCAGTTGCACTGGCAAGGAATGACCTATTGCTCAGAGAGTATGACCTTCGTCTATGTGGATGATCAAGGGGAATATGCACCCTTGGAGAGGGATACTACTGAGATGGAACCCTAGGGATAGTGGTCCAGTCTCATTGCCAGAAGACCATAAGATGAGGTATAGAGATAGTTAAGGTAGGGAGAAATTTCCTCCTAAGAAGGAAATACAAGCCTTTAAGGAGGAAGCACCCTGCCATGTCACCAACCTGGGACAAAGTCTGGTTTCTCCCATACCTGTTATGGCTTTGGATTTCAAACAATCTGTAAAAAAATGTACACATGTATGTAAGTATATACATGCATGTAGATGTATATATTGTATAAGCATATGCACATGTGTATGTATATATATCTCTGCACTACTGAGTTGTCCAAAGAGAAAATGCTAATTTCCTGAGCTAGATAGTTGGGAACAGGGCATCTCTTTTAATGCATTAAAGAATTTTATCAGGGTCTATCTGCAACTATAGCTCTTGTTATTCTGTCTTGAAACAGCCACAGGACCAAATCCACATATATTCTTTGCTTTTATCTTAAATATATTGTACAAGGGCTTCTTTATCAGGAAAGCCCTGCCTCAGTGTGAAGCTCACTTCTATATTCTGATCACATATAGGGTTCTCTCTGCTATAACCAAACCTTGGAACAAACCACTGGCCATGGTGCTTACATAGCTTACCTCTGCCCCACCCCATCCCCCATTCCACCATGCCCTTTAATTGCAAGTAAATAAATACGATTTCCAAAGATTGCTGAGGCTGGGCATGGGGAGGGTGGGATTGAAGGGGAGGAGGCAGCACCACTGTGACAGGCAGATGTCAAATCTAAGGACCAGCATGGGAGCCCCACCCTATGCTGGTTATTTGTACTTGCTCTCTTAAGCATATTGAATATTACATTAGAGCATTGCAACACTGAATATGCTGACAATTTCAATTAGGAGGAAGAAGGAGAGTTGTCTGGAGAGACAAATGTAAATGCATAGAAAACTCACTAACCAGCCAAAAATTTAAAAATAAACATAGAGAAGTTGGAAACAAGAGGTAACAGAACATGAATACAAAACTATGGTAACAGAACATGAATACAAAAGCGTAGTTAGTTCTCTAAGAACAATGTCAGGAGTGTTAAACCTCCATGGGAGCTTAGACGGGTGAGGAAAGCAAAGGACAACAAAAACTAGTGGTTGTGTTTAGCTGCATATATTGGGGAAAAGAAGGATAAAATGAGGGGTCAGATTACTGCTCTGTGTAAATGGGACAATAACTGAAAAGACAGAAGGCAGAGTTTCTCAGCTATTATTTCCTTTCTTTTTTCTTTGCCAAGGAAAATTACCTATTAACAGAAAGTGATGGAAGAAAAATGTTTAGTAGAAATTTTGATTCCTATTCTAATTACTGTGAAGGAGGAGAGTAAGAGAGCACCTAGCTACCCTTGATAAGGTCAAGTTACCTTTCCCAGTTGAACTACTTCCTCAGATACTGAAGGAATTGATGGGAGTGATAGCTGTCACATTGTCAGTTATATGGGAAAGAGCGCAGAAAACATGTGAGGTACCAGGTGACCAGAGAAGGACAAGTGTTGTCTTGATTTTTAAAATAAAATAAAAATAAAAGAGGAAACTAGAATTTAAAAACTTGAACCAATCAACCAAAATTTGAGTCAATGAACTTGATTTTTTTCTGCCAAAATTCTAGGATAAATTTTTTTTAATTATTTTTTTTCAGTCAACAAATATTCACTTCTATCCTTCCCAAATCCTCCTTTGCCCCAAATGAAGAAACATGAGAAAACAAAATCCGTCATAAACCTGTAAAGTCAAGCAAATCAAATTTCCATATTGGTCTCGTTAAAACACAAAGAATGTCTCATTCTGTACTCTGAGTTCTTCGACTTTCTGTCAGGAAGTGGTCAGCATTTTTCAACATGAGTCCTTTGGAATCATAGCTGCTTATTATACTGATCAGAGTTCCTAAGCCTTTCAAAGATATTTCTCTTTACAGTGTCTTTGTGATTGTCTGATGTATTCTTCTGTTTCTGTTCATTTCACTTGGCATCAGTTCATATAGGTCTTCCCAGGCTGCTCTGAAACCATCTAGGGTAGATTATTTAAATAGAGAAAGAACATCTAGAAAGCAATGTTGTGATTGCAAGAGCCAGTGTAGCTTTATCAAGAATAGGTCATCTCAGGCTAGCTTTATTTCCTTTTAGAGCTTTTGGGTGTAATTAACTTGGCAAGTCACAAGAATGCTGAAGGTACAGTTTACTTAAATTTTAGCAAAGTGTTTAATAAAGTATGTCGTGTTTTTCTTGTGAAAAAGTTGAGAGGTATGGACTTTATGATAATACAATTAAATTAATTTGGAACTCATTGAAGAACTGGGCTTAAAAAGCAGTTAATAATGGTTTGATGTCATCTTAGAAGATGGTCTCTAGTGGAGAGGCCCAGGGATATCTACTTGGTCTTGAGCTGTTAACATTTTTATCAATTAGGGGGAAGGGAATAAGCATTTGTTAAGTGCCTACTCTTAGCAAGGCACCATGCTAAGAGGCTTGATAAATACTATCTCATTTGATCATCATAACAACTCTACGAGGAAGGTGTCATTATTATCCTTATTTTACAGTTGAGGAAACTGAGGCAAACACAAGTTAAGGGATTGTGTATACATACATACATACATACATACACACACACACACATATATATGTATGTATGTGTGTATGTATGTATACATGTCCGGTCATGATAAATTGTCTTATTTTCTGACATGCGAATATGCTACAATTTCCAATTTTTAAAAGCATTTTGGTGATATTTCATAGAAATTTTGTAAATATATGAAAAAACGCTTGTTTTAGGAGTAATGCATAGAGGCACCTTAGGCATTCAGATAAATGTATTCATAGGTCTGAGGAATCAAATGTATCAATCTGTGGCTGTGTGGCCTTTGGAGTCATATGATAAAATTGAGTTGGCAGGAAAAATCCTTCAATGCTTTAATAGGAACTGGAATTTCACCAGTGTTTATACTCCCTCCACTGACAAAGCCTGATACTTTTAAGCAACTTGATAGATAGTTCATGAAAGTTTCAGAAGTGAATTCAATCTGGTTATGAACCTCTCCAAACTTAGGCTGATCCTTGGATGACAGACATGCAGTCCTTCTCTTGTCCATTTTCAAAGCCATCGCAATTTGAAGGACTTTTCAGAACTTACCCTCTGCCAACCTCGATCTTGGGGACCAAAGCTAAGCTCCATAACAAGATGAGGTGGCCGGCATAGGTTGATTTTGCACTAAATAAGGCCTATCAACCAATCAATCAAACAAACAAACAACAAGCCTAGATTGAGGTTCGGGTAAGGACATGCTTGCTAACAGTGAGATTCTTCCAAAAGGGAATGGCTGATTCAGGACTTACTAGGCTTTCTTCACTGTAGGCCTTCAAGGGAAGGCTGGATGATTGTTTATTGAAGATTTTGCAGACAAGATTCCTATTAAATAAAGGTTGGAAACTTTGAAAACCTAAAGAACTCTGACCAATGCACTGACTAACCATGATTACAAGGTACTGATGAGGAGGCATGCTATCCTGCCACAGACAGAGGGGTGAAGAACACAAGGTACAGAATGAGATATATAGTTTTGGTGGGCAATTAGTTGGTGCAGTAGATAAAGAGCTGGGTCTGGAGTCAGGAAAATTCATGTTCCTGAGTTCAAGTCTGGTCTCAGACACTTCCTGGCCATGTGACTCTGGGCAACTCACTTCACCCTGTTTGCCTCAGTTTCCTCATCTGTAAAATGAGCTGGAGAAGGAATGGCAAACCACTCCAGTCTCTCTGCCAAGAAAACTCCAAATGGGGTCACAAAAAGTTGGACTCAACTGAACAACAACAACATGCAGTTTGGGGTATGGTCAAAATGGTAATTTGTTTTGCTTGACTGTGCAATATTTATTATAAGAATTTTTTTTTTTTTTACTTTTTCCTATTCCATTTGGAGAGGTGGGTGGAAGGGAGAAAAAAATGTTAAATATATGTGTATATTTAAATATATATCTATGCACAAATAAACATAATATACATTATTACATACACATATAAATAATAAATATAATAAACAAATACATATATATTTAAAGCTAAAAAAAATGACAGGTTAAACAAGATGACCTCTGAAGTTTCTTCCAATTCTGAAAAAGAAAGAGAGTAAAAGGAGACAGGGAAAAGCTCTGTCTACAAGAAACTTTGCCCAAAGCCCTGGTGGAAGTATTAATGTCAGAAAAAAGTCAGCTGTTAGGGGCAGCTAGGTGGGACAGTGGATAGAGCTCTGTTCTTGGAGTCAGGAGGATTTGAGTTCAAGTCCGGCCTCAGACACTTGACATTTACTGGCTGTGTGACCCTGGGCAAGTCATTTGACCCAGATTACCTCACCAAAAAGCAAAAACAAACAAACAAAACGAACAAAAAAAGTCAACTGTTAGTCTTCTACTACTACCATAATATTTGAATTGGGACATCAGGATTAATATAGACATCTGCAAATAATGATCCTTCACATATATTTAATACCAATAATATATTAACAGAGTACTTCGAGGTTTATAAAATGCTTTCACAAACTTCTCATTTGATTCCTCAAATAATTTCATCAGCTATGTATTCCCATTTTACAACTGAGTCTACTTCCACACCCAATTCTAGCAAACACTTTTTCAGTTTGACTTCTATGACCAATTAAAAAAAATCCTCCTAAAGACAGGTCTTTCCCTAGCCATTGAATAATTTCCACGTTTTAGGTTCTGACATAATCAAGAGAAGAAGAAAGTTTGCTAGCTCAATCCACTTTAATAAAATGCTTTTCATTACGTGTCCTGCAACACTTGTCAGAATGGAAAACTTCAGTGTGGGGACCTCAGGTCTGCTCTACACTTGACTCTGAAGCACCTTCACCCTCCCCATGAATCTTGATAGTAAACCCTTCTCTTCTCCAACTAAGGTTGTCTGAGACTTACAGAGTTACTGTGTACCAGACGTGGACACCGTGTAGAGTCAAATAGGCTGTTCAGGCAGTCCTACAAAATCATTTTAATTCAGAAAGAATTATAAAAAAGGTGGTGCCCAGTTAATTTCTGTCTCCATTGAGGCCAGAATAAAGGGACAATGAGCTCAAGTTACAAGATGAATGTTTTTGGGGGAGAATGTGGTAAAAGTGAAGGCAAAGATGCTTAAGAATAGGAGAAAAAAGGTCATATTCTCTTCCTCCTTGAGGAGGTTAAAGGGCAACATCAGTGACATACCCCTGCTTCCCATTCTCCATCCTTAGCCTATACACTTAATCTAGGATCTTTTAAATATGAACTTACTTGTCCTGAGGCAGACACATGACCTCTGAAGATTCCTTTCAATCCTCCAATTCTATGATTAAAATTGCTCAGGGAGATCTATCACATTTGAGGAAGAAATAAAAGAAACTGGAAGAAAGCTAGCTACCTCTCCTGTGACACATAAATGCTTTTCCCATGTGGATGATGGTGAAAGGTTTCTGTGGTCAGAAATTTAACAAGGTAATTATTTTCACACCAGTCCTTCAGAATGGTTTTTCACAGACAGCAATTTTATAAGGTATAATTATCTATTTTTGCCTGCTTCATAAATTCCTCCTTTCCATTCTTTCCCCCAGTAAACTAGAAATTATTTAAGATTGGAGAAGTATGCAGTAATGCTTGGCTTAGCATTTTGCTGTGTATTTCCTCTCTGGCCTCTTGGCTGCATCCATTTCTGCTCCTGACCCTGCCATGCTGGCCCTGCAATCTGAGGCTTCATAGGAAAGGAAGCATGTCTCACTCTAAGGAGCCAAAGAGCAGCTGCTGTTTCTAAGTCAAAAACAAATCTTGTCAGCAGACATTTTGGCTTAACAAGGCAGCCATTCTCATTCCCAGGGGTGGAGGAGTGGGCAGGGAAGAGAACATTGCCTGTGTCTGGTTTTAAGGACTGAGTCTTGAGAATTCTCCTTCTTACTAGGGAGGCAGCTGTACTGGAATTGAGGGGCTCCTGGACTTGAGAGTCGGAATATCTGGGTTCTAATTACAATGCAACCATTTTTAAGTCACAGACTCTTTTGTCAGTCTGGTGAAACCAATTGACAACTCTTCAGAATAATGTTTTTAAAGGTATAAAATAAAATACATAATATTACAAAAGAAAACAATTCTATCGAAATGCAGTTAACAAAATATTCAAAAGATTAGTTCATGGACCCCAGGTTAAGACTCTTGCTTTATGAATATGGGCAACTTATTTAACTTTTCAGAGTTGCAATGCCCTCAGAGTCAAGAGGGATAATATTATTTGTACTCTCCATCAATAGGTGCCTGTGAGGGTAAAAGTGTGGTGGTGATGATGGTGGGTTTTTTTTAAAGTGAATAATTTTGTTCCACCTACAAAATGCCCTGGCACTTGCCATTGACATGAGAGAGAATTAAATTTTAAATTATTCTCTCTCTCTCTTTCTCTCTCTCTCTCTCCCTTTGTCTCTCTGTCATTCTCTCTGTCTCTGTCTCCTCTCAAATGAGATTATATTATCAAAAATTTTAAAAAAGAAATTACTACAGTGCCTGACACAAAGTAGGTGTTACGTAAATATCTATTCCCATTTCTGTCCCCTTCCCTATCTGTCCTGTCACTCTTTGCTTCTGTTTCTCTATCTCTCCGTCTTTGTATGTCTCTGTCTGCTGGGGTTATTAAGTCAATTTTATTGGTGTTCTGGGGGTAGGCCTTTCCCCCTTCTTTAAGGACTCCATGTCTAACACCCAAACCTTCACACTGGCAGAGCCTTTCAGGATTGATCTTGTCCATCTCCACCTCAAAGGAAGATCTTACTTCAGATTTGCTAGTTAGATGGTTATTTATCCTAATGTCAAATTTATCCTAATGTTCAATCTTAGAAAAGAAGATGACATTCTCTCTCTCAAAGCCATCTTTAGGGTATGACTAATTGGAATCACAGAATATTTGTTTGTTGTTGTTGTTGTTGTTGTTTGCTTGTTTGTGTTTTTTGTTCATTTGTTTTGGTGAGGCAATTAGGGTTAAGAAACTTGTCCAGGGTCACACAGCCAGTAAGTGTCAGAGGCTGGATTTGAACTCACATCCTCCTGAGCCTAGAACCAGTGCTCTATGTACCGCACCACCTAGCTACTCCCAGGATCACAGAATGTCAAAGGCATCTGGTCCACCCTGAACCTGAGCAAGAATATCCTCTTCAACACAAGTGACAACTGGTCATCAGGCTTTGGCTTACATACCTCAACTGAGGGGGAACCCACTAAACTCAAAGGTCATCCATTCTATTTATGGCTAGTTCTAATAGTTAGGAAGTTGTTCCTTAAAAGAGTAAAATTTGCCTCTGCAAATTCCACCATCAGCAGTCCAAAGGATAATAAGTCTAATCTCTCTTCCACAGAACAGTCTTCCAAATATTTGAAGACCTCCACCATACTTTGCTTGGCTCTTCTCTTCTCTATGCTAAATGTCCCCATTTCCTTCAACCCATTCTTATATGGTGTAAACTTGAGACAATGGATGAGCAGGGAATATATGTGGATGTGTGTGTGTGTGTGCGTGTGTGTGTGTGTGTCTATGTCTATCTATCTAAAACTATCCCACAAACCCTCCACGATAACTTCTTCTAAATGAACCTCTCAAGTTTCAGGTTGCCATTTTTTGACTCTTCTGCAATGTTCCTTTTAATATGATTTATCAGTACCAAAAAAAATGTACAGGAGCAATAGGACAAATACTTTGTGATTTGTCCTCAACTATCACTCTTACTCCCACAGCCATCCTATTATCATATAACTCCCATTACCATTTAACCACATACACAAACTGTAGTCTTGCTTAAAATAAATTAAGAGTTGACAGAGGTCTTTAGATTCCCATTTCCCTACAATGGGTGATTAGAATATACTTTCTCTCTCTCTCTCTCTCTCTCTCTCTCTCTCTCTCTCTCTCTCCCTCGGGGTTAAGTGATTTGCCCAAGGTCACATACCTAGTAAGTGTCTTTAATAATACTCCAGCATATTGGGGAGAATGTGGAGGGAGACATGAGTGGCCTATATTATAATGAAAAAATTCTGGACCTGGGGTCAGGAAAGACCTGGGTTCCAATTCTTGCTCTGACAGTTGCTATCTGGGAGACTGGAAGCATGTCATTTAATGCTTCTGAGCCTAAGTTCAATCATTCTTAAAATGAGGATGATAATATTTCCAGCATCTGCCTCAAAGGGTTGTGAGGATCAAATGAGTTGCTGAATGTTATACACTTTGTAAGCCTTGAAGTGATGCGCAAACATCAGCTATAATCAGAAAAAACAATCCCCTGACTGCCCAAATGCTACAGTGCATAGAAGTGAACTGTCTTAATGAGAAGGCCAAGGAAAAGAGGGTTGCAGGAATGCTTCCAGGAAGGGTGTAGGGGAGAGAGAAGAACTCACCACTGGATTCAAGGGGCTCCAAAGACTGCAAAGCAGTGTGAAGTAGTAGAAAGTTCCACTTGGAAGATCTATTAGTTTATCATTTATTAGCTAATGTGGTACAGTGGATTTGGAGACCTGAGTTTGAATCTCGGCTTGGCTATTTATTTAGGCTGTGTTGCCTAAGCTCTTTGGATCTTCCTTTCCTGATCTGTAAAATGAAGAGGTTGGACTAGAGAGATACTAAACTTCCTTCCAGCCTCCAATCAATGATCCTAAGTCATTTAATGTCTTTGAGACTGAATTTACAAGCTAAACATGTCCAGTTTATATAGTACTTGTACCATCTAGTTTATAGGTTTGTTAAAGATTCAAAGAACAATATTTGCTCATTGGGGAAAGAAAGAAAAAAAGGAAAGAAGGAAGGAAGGAAGAAAGAAAGAAACAAAGAAAGAAAGAAAGGAAGGAAGGAAGGAAGGAAGGAAGGAAGGAAGGAAGGAAGGAAGAAAAAAAGAAAGAAAGAAAAGAGGGAGGGAGGGAGGGAGGAAAGAACTGATGGAGAAAGGAGAGAAGGAAAGAGAGGAGAGTGCAGGGGAAGGAAGGGGGATGGAGGGAGAGAGGAAGGAAGAAAGGAAGGGAAGGAGTAAAAGAGAGAGGGAGGGAGAGAGAGAAGAAAGAAGGAAGGGAGGAAAGAAGAGAAAAAGGAATATCTAATGTAGGTAAAGTGTGTCATAACTCTAGAATATTATACAAATATAAGTTATTGCTATTCTTTTACCAGGTTATATTTATATTTATTTGACATCTTTTTGCAAATTATAATACTCTCCCCTATGTATATACACTGTAAGTTATCACTTTTTGTGTTACAATGAAAAATGCTCAGGCATACAGTGACGTTTATATGTGATCACACTCATACAACACACTTGAAAAGAATAATCACTGTTTCTTAAACAATTGTGCACACTTCAAAATTTTCCAAATGAAGCAGTAAATGTGTTAGGAGTAAACAAAGTATGAGCTTGGATGTCCAGGGGTGGACATTGGTAGGGTCTGCAGTTTGTTTTCTGAACCCAAAAGTAGTTCTTTACATTTTTCCTATTAAATTTTTCCTTGTCAGATTTATACTTTGCCACTAAAGCTGCCTTTGGTTACAGGACATACGGTCTAAGGGGTACAGTATTGGACTACGAGTCAGGGAGGCTTGGGACTGAATTGTATCTTTGACACTTACCAGCTTAACATGATCATCGGCAAGTCACTTCACTGCTCTCAATCTGTTCCCTCATCCGTAAAATGGTTATAGTCATAGCCACTGTAACTACCTCACAGAGGCATTGCAAAGTTCACATGAAACCATGCATTTAAAATGTTCATATAAATGTCCATTATTTAGATAGGTGAGGAAGTTAATGTGAGGGTGAGAGGTAGACTATAGCATGGATTTTCAGGGAGGCTGAGCTTTACATAGGCACCATCTTGTCAGAAGAACACTGGAAGTAGGGGCTTGGGAAAGGAAGCAGTCTATTCCTTACAACTTTGATGTTTCAATAAAAAGTAATTACCTCTAGAATAAAAACTTCTTTTTAAAAATGCCCTTGTATCTTTCTTGTGGTTCCTCCTATTGGTTCTAATTCTTCCTTACAACATGATTAATGGGAAAATATGTTTAATTGGAATGTATATGTATAACCTGTAAAAGCTTGCACACCATCTTAGGGAGAGAAGCGGGGATGGAGAAGGAGAAAAAATTAAAATTCAAAAGCATATGGAAGTGATTGTTGAAAACTATAAATAAATTAATAAAAATGTCCTTGTGTCCCTCACACCAATGCCTTGCATACAGTAAGTACTTAGTAAATGCATGTTGTGTTGTATAGAACTTGGTGTCTAACCATCAGGTGTATATTAAGTGTACTTTGCAGGGTGTTTCATTATGACATTCTTGGGTAGGAGTTCCAAAGAATGTTATAAACTTCATAGTGCCTAATCGATGTACTTATTCGTGGCAAAGAAAAGTGGTAGGCAGAACAAATGTAAATAAATGCATTATTTTATTGTGTCTCATTATATATTTGATTTATTGCATGCCAGGGAAGTACTGTATGAAGAAGTCAATTTGTTGGCTTTTATAATCTCATTAGGGTTTCTTTTTAAAGCATTCTAATTGGAGGTGCCATCTGTTCTGTTTAAAAGCTGTTGTGCATCACCACAGTAAATAATTTTTCAGATAAAAGAAGTTTATCTTTAAACGTTTAGTAAGCTGACAATGTACTAAAAACACCCCATGCTGTCTATGATTTGGTTTAACAGGTCAGACTTGGCATCATTGCATAGCCATCACTCACAGAGATCTTTGCCAAGTTAGTCATCTCATTGAGTATTTTTCCAACACCTATGGTGTACCTAGGGTTGTGCTGGGTGCTATAGAGAGCAGAGAAGAAACAGACAAGAGAGGCTATGTCCTTTATGAGCTCATAGTCTAGTTGGGGAGACAAGAAATACTCATAAGAAACTCTTAGAGACCACTATGAGAAAGCAAAGAATTAAGGGTAGTTGTGATGTTACTCAATCCAATAATTCAGTTTAACAAGCATTTATTAAGCACCTTCTAGGTGCCAGGAAGGGGCAGTGAGGTGGCTCAGTAGACAGAATGCTGGGTCTGGAGTAACCGATACCTAAGTTCAAATCCAGCCTTAGACACTTACTAGCTGTGTGATACTGAGCAAGTCACTTAACCCTGTTTGCCTCAGTGTCATCATCTGTAAAATGAGCTGGAGAAGGAAATGGCAAACCACTCCAGTGTCTTTGCCAAATAAACTCTCAAAGAAGTCACAGTTGACCATAGCTGAAAGGACTGAACAATAAAAAATCTGAGCTCAACTCATGCTGCTGCTGCTTACTACTCTGGGACCTTGGGTGAGTCATTTCCCCTCTGTGGGGTTCAGTTTCTTTATCTGTAAAATTAGGAGGTTGGACCAGATGGTCTCTGAAACCTTTTCCAACTATAAAATCTATGTATCCTAGCACCTCATGACCTGAGTTTGAATCCTGGCTCTGACTTTTGCTAACTGTGGGATCCCAGGAAAATTATGTCATTGTTTTGTGCCTCAGTTTCTTCATTGACAAAATGGGGAAAATAACACATGAGCTTTCTACTTCACAGGGTTATTGGCAAGAATCCCTCTGTCAGTCTTTAAAGTGTTGTAGAAATATAAATTGTTGTTATGTGTTGTAGCCAGTGAAGGGAATGATGAAATGCATTGGAGTTGAGATATAGGGGCTTCCTATTCCCCCAGTAAGCAGGTTATTCATGCACAACTGGTCTACCAGCCATCTAGTTAGTATTCTCAGGAAACACTTCCTATTTCTACTCCCCAGGTTGTAGTGAAGCAGTTGAAAGACATCCTGAAAACTCCCTAAGGTTCTGGACTGCAACAGGGACCAAGAAGTTTTGGTTCTTAAGGGCATGATCTTATCAAGGAAATCCTTTGCTATCGAGGGCTGCTAGTATGCAGGAAAGGAATGCAGAGTGCTCACTGGTCCCACCACTTTCCCCCAGTTAAGCATTAGCAGAGTGAGTGGAGTCAGGAAGACCTGAGATTGATTCAAAGGAACTGGGTATGTTTGGCCTGAAGAAAGACAACTCCAGGAGATGTGATATCTGGCCTTCAAGCATCTGAAGGACTGTCATGTGCAAGATAAACCAGAAGACAGAAACAGGAGCAATGGGAGGAAGTCATCAAGAGGTAAATTTAGGTTTCATGTCAGGAAAAAAAAAATTTCCTTATAATTAGAGTTATTCAAAAGTGGAATGGGTTGCCTCCAGCAGTGGCGAGTTTACCCTCATTGGACATCTTCAAACTGAGATAACTACTTGTCAGGAATACAAGAACATGGGTTCTTTTCGTTTATAAGTTGGACTAGATGACTGCTGAGGTCCAACTCTCAAATTCTTTGATTCCATATAATTTCAGCCTCTGAAACATACTAGCTGTGTGACCTTTGGCAAGTCATTCAATCTCTCAGTCTCAGTTTCCTCATCTGTGAAATGGGAATAAAAATCGCACATACCTCACAAGGTTGTTGTGACAAGGTTTAAGTCAGGGAATTGGGAATCTTAAGACTCCTCTCAGCAAATGAAAAAGTCTTAGAATTTACTTCCATTATAAAACTTTTCCCTACTCTTACAGTTCCTATTCCATCCTTTTGAATTGGTCTCTTTAGTTACTCTTATGACTCTATCAAGTAGGATAGCTTCTTTGCCCTGAAGGCTTCTTATGGGGCTAAACAGAGCTTGTGGGGGACACTGAAAAGCCCAAGTCATAGACTAGGGCAAAGGGGAAAATGGAAATGGAAAAGAAAAAGAGTGAGAAAAAAGGAAAAGAAAGAGGTAAGAAAGGGGGTGAAACAGTAAAAGAGAGAGGAAGTGTCCCACACAAATACATCACATAAATGGAAGCCCACTCCACCTAAAGGGAGAGCCAATTCTTTGCCAAATGTCTCTTCTCACCACTATCTCATTAAGATGCATGGGAAACATTTCTAGGTCCTTATGTATAGCCAGCTTTTTTGAAAGAATAGACTCTTCAGGATGGAAACAAATGCTATATTTAATTAAGCACTAGATTTATAAATAAAAATGAAGTTAGTAAGCCCCTGTAGTCATATCTCTTAGATTAGCCAGTTCCTTCGTAGAATAGTAGATTTTGATATAGATTAGTGATCATTTATTCCAGTGGGTTCTTATTTTTTGTGTCTGTCATGGACCCTTTTGGTAGTGTGTTAGAGCCTATGGACCCATCAGAATAATAATATAATAATGATAATAGTAATGATGATGATGATGATGATAACAAAAACCCATAGACAACTTTGTTTGTAAAATGCTGTTCGTATCTCACTTGAATGAAGTGTTATATCCATAAAATAAAATACAAAGGATGACAAAGGAAACAAATTATATTGAAATAGTTATAAAAAATTGTTTAAAGTTCATGGACCACAGGTTAAGAACCCTAATTTAGTCCAATCACTTCATTTTCCTCTTCTGTAAAAGGAGGATGTTAATAGCAACTACTTCACTGAGGTATAAGAAATCAAATGAGAGAATATATATATATATATATATATACACATATATTATATATATATAATATATATAATATTTTATAAACCTTAAAGCTCTATAAATGTTGGCTATTATTTTACAGATGAAACTGGGGCCCTGAGAGGGGATGAGCCTAGGTCTTTGGACTTCAAGTTCAGTACTAATTCCACATTATCATATTGCCAAAGCATTCCCACAGCTGCCTCACTAAGTGAGCATGCATTTCTGATCTGTTCAGGTTTCTGGGA
This sequence comes from Vombatus ursinus, assembly GCF_900497805.2. Classification (NCBI taxonomy): domain Eukaryota; kingdom Metazoa; phylum Chordata; class Mammalia; order Diprotodontia; family Vombatidae; genus Vombatus; species Vombatus ursinus. The sequence continues at coordinate 11,251,071 of NW_020954737.1, read as the reverse complement.
GATTACATTGCCTCCAACCAAAGAAGTGAGTGAAGTGGAAGATGAGAACAGCACAGTGGCAATAGAGATATATGTAACACTAAACAACTGGGCTATGAATCCCTTTCACTGACTTTACTCCAATTGTCAGGTTACATGGGCCATCTGTCTGTCCTCCCCTTGAAGCAGTGAAGATTGGATTTACTGCAGGAACTGAAAGTGTAAATTCCTTCACCTAGCATTCAATCAATCAGTCAATCACCAAAGATTTATTGAGCACTTATTCCAGGCTAGGCAGAAAGTTAGTCATTGTGGAGGAGACAAAGACGTGTAAGGCAAGATCTCTGCTCACAGGCTGATAACTTACTTGGGGCAATATGACTAAACACTCATGAATTAGAGAAAAAAAAAATAAATTCTAAGTGACAATGGAGGAGTGAGGTTGGAGTTTGGAAAATGGGGAGATCAGTGAGGACTGGAGCTTTTATGGAGGTAGAGCTTAAAGCCTTCAAAAAATTGGAAGGAAGAGTAGTATTTGGAAGGGTCAAGAGGAGAAATGAGGGATTTTTCGATAAAGGAATGGCAAAAGAAGAGGCATGGGGATGGGAATGAGCATGAGATAGATGTATAAATTGCGTGCTCATCAAATTTGCAAAGGATACAAAGCTAACAAAGTTAACATAGAAAATCAAGATCCAAAAAGATCTCAGCAGACTATAGTGTTGGATTGAATGTAGTAAGGCAAAGATCAGTAGAGATAAATATCAAAACTTGCCTTTTCATTAAAAACACACACACACACACACACACACACACACACACACGCTTCACAAGTACCAGGTGAGAGAAGCATGGTTATATAGTTTGGGATTTTTAGTTGACTATTAGACCAATGCAAATTAACATTGTAATACAGCAGCCAAAAATACTAATGTAATTATGGGATGCATTAAGAGATACAAAGCTTCTAGGACTAAGGCAGTCACAGTCCTACCATACTGTCATCAGACCACATTGGAAGAGTGTCTAGAAGAAGCCAACCAAAGGACTAATGATGAATCATATTATCCACCTCCAGAGAAAGAACTCATATTATTTGAATACAGACAAAAGCATGCTATTTTTCACCTTTTTCTTTCATTCTTTATTTTTTATTCAAGTCTTCTTATACATAATGACTAATATGGAAATATTTTACATGATTGCACAGACAAATATTATCTTATTTTATCCTCCCAACATCCCTGGGAGGTAGGTGTTATTATTATCTGCATTTTACAGATGAGGAGCTTGAGACCAACAGAGGTTCAGTGACTTGCCCAGAGTCACTGAGCTAAAGTACCTGAGGTTGGATTTGAATTGAGATCTTCCTGACTCCAGGACTCCTGACTCTGTCCACTGAGCCATCTAACAGTCCCTAGGATGGTGAAGAGCTTAGAGTGCAGGTTATAAAAGGAATAGGTGAAGGAAACAGTGATGTTTGGCCTAAAGAAAGAAGACTCAGAGTGGAGCCTAGAGGCATGATTGCTGTCCACAAGGTTTTGAAGGGTTTTTCATATGAAAAAAAACATTAGACTTGCTCTGTTTAGACCCAGAGGGCAGACCCAGAAGTGATTTCCAGATTTCAAATTGATGTCAAGAAAACTGTCTAGCAATTAGACCTATCCAAAAGTTAGAACGGGCTGCCTCAAGAGATACTGTGTTTCCTCTCATCAGAGACTTTCAAGTAGGGATTCTTTTGGAGTATGAGTTGGACATGGCTGTTGAAATGTTTTCCAACTCTAATTTCTGTGATTCTCTGAAGTAGTTTACATGAAGTTTAATATTGATAGAGTCATATGTGATGAGAAGACCAATGGGCTTTGGGAGGATTTTATCCTTGTGAAGATAAAATCAGATTAATGATTGAAGTTCTCTGGGTGAGTGGGTATGCTGAGTGAAGAGGAAAGATGGCAGGTGAAGAGCTGGTGGTCATAGGATATCAGATTAAGGATCATAGGAACATAAAGTCATAGATTGAGCTGGCAGGGACCATAGAGATTATTTAGTTTAATGTCTTTATGTTATAGGTATGGAAACTGTAGTCCAGAGAAGTTGTGGAGCAGCATCCTATGATACTGAGTGATAATGACCACAAATGACCATGTTGGTGTGCGATAACAGTGTGAATGAATCATGGTTCACACCAGGGAAAGGTCTCAGGGCTCAAGGAAACATATGTTCAGAAGCAAGTGAAGAAACCTGCTTGATGGAGGTCACGGCAACCACATACATATTCACAACTAGGAAAACTCACTTCAGAGAAACCACAAAGGTGGAGATAGTAAGACTAGGGTTATGTTCTTATCAACTATCATATGTTAGAGGTAGTAGTCTGAACCTATAACTATCAGTTTTGGGGATGACTGATGTTGGTTACCAGAAAAGCTAAAAGAGACCTTAGGGGCCAAATCCAACTAGCCCTCTGCCACCAATTTCTATCCCAGTTTTCACATGAGAAAATTGCAACCCAGAAAGGCTGCCAGTTGCTTAAGCTTCCACAATCACTGACAAGGTCAGGCTAAGAAAACAGGTCTCTTTACTTTTAGCCCTGTGTGCTTTCTAATATGCTGAATTGTCCCTGATCAACCACATTTCTTAGTATTGTTGAGTACTGTTATACAGTAACAGAAATTCAGTGAATTTCCATAGTGATGATATTCTTAGAAGAGTGGGTAAACCACAGAATGTCCCTACTTAAAGATCTGGGGTCTCTTCCATCAACTGGCTCATTGTATATTTATCTGTCTCCTTCTGGATTAGCCCAGTGGCACAAGGGATAGGCACCCCAGTCAAATCTGTGGTAGGGCAGGGAACTCTGAGTAGAGGCACCATTAGACTTTGTATGTTTGTGGGTAGTAAGAAATGATTGGGAAATTAGCCTGAACTGGTTAGATTGCTGGATGGATGGTCACTGATCAGAAATGGCTACAGACTAAGTTATCTAAGCTTTTATCTGGGAGTGTGGTTTTGAGTCACCTTCTGTCTTTATTCTTTAGACTTAACACTCAGAAGAAAATAGTATTATCCTAGCACCTGATATGAGTAGAGATAGATATCTTAGGAGTGGACGAGATTGAGATATTGTGGAATCAAGACATTCCTTGGGTTGTTAACATAGATGTTGAAGTCATCAAGGTCAATGGTGCAGGGTGAGGTAAAAGAGAATAAGAGTGGATGCTAAAATTATCTAAGAAAGGGGAATTGGGTCTTAGAGAATGGTAGTGATTTGAAATAGCCAAGAAAGATGAATGGCATGAACTTCAAGTGGAAAGCAGAGTGAGTATAATAGAAGTCACCCAGATTTGAAACTAAGGAATATAAAGGACAACCTCCCTTTTCTTAAATTACTCATTGAGTAGTGGGGAATAGAAAAAAAATAGAGAGATAGTACATCAGGGAACATTATTTTCAAGGGAAAGCCAGGAGTCAGCAAAGCAAATAGGTATAAGGAAAAAGTAAAATAGGTTTAGAATAAAGGGAAATTTGCCCATTGTGGAATGGGGGATTCCATAGAACATTTAAAAGACTAGGTCTTCTAAGGAGTAGGTGACAATACTTGAACTCCTCTAATAGGATGAGTTTCGCACACCTCATGACAAAGCTTATCATATTCTTCCCAAGTCAAAGTATGTTGCAGGGCTACCTATCAGAAAATGGCCCCAAGGAAGCTCACAGGATAAAGCCAAGGCGAAGGATCTTTTAGCCACATGAATTAGAGGAGCCAAAAATGAGGGTCTTGACTATCTGTGTTCACAATCAGATCTAAAGTTGGAAGGGACCTCAGAGGCCATCTGGTATGCTGAGCCCAGTCATTTCAATCATGTGTAACTCTTTGTGGGTTTTTCTTGTCAAAGTTAGTGAAGTGGTTTGCCATTTCTGTAAGGGTTAAGTGACTCGCCCAGGGTCACACAGCTAGTAAGTGTATGAAGCCAGGTTTGAACTCAGAGAGATGAGTCTTCCTGACCCCAGGACCAGTGCTCTATCCATTGCACCACCGAGCTGCCACCTGGTTAAGAACCTGAGGCTCAGGGATGTTAATCAGGCTACTATTAAATCTTACAGATAACAAGCATCAGAGGTGAGATTTGAACTCTGATTCTTTGACTCCAGAGTTAGTACTCTTTACTATGTTCTCCCTTTGATAATCTCCAGGCAAACTTTTACACCTCCATAATTTACTAACTCATTAATGGTCTTATCATAGAGGTTTTTCCAAACCTTTTCATCTCTCTTCAAATTTCCCATGGTTCCCTTCCCCTCTCCCCCACCCCAGCTTACATTATTTCCTCATATTTAACTGAAAAAAAAATAAGGCCATTCACTGAAGCTCCCTCTTCTCTCTTCCTTATCTCATATCACTCAGATGTCGCTTCCCACTTTTTCCTCCTTTACTCTTGTCTCACATGAAGAGGTGGACCTTCTCCTTGCCAAGGCAAGGAAAACCCCTCTAAATACTAAAATTATCCAAATCTATCCCATTTTCTCCAACATATTACTCCCTCTGTCGTCTCCACTATCTCACTTATCTTCAATATCTTCCTGCCTCCTGGTCCTAGGCAGGGGTGCGTTCTACCATAGGCTGGGCATCCTGTCATCTACAATTTTGCTTCCACCTCCTTTCCTCTCACTCTCTTTTAAACTCTCTGTAGTCTGGCTTCTGATTTCATTATTCAACTAAAATTGCTCTCTCCAAAGTAACCAACAGTCTTTTTAATCACCAAATCCAATGGCCCTTTCTCAATTCTCAATCTTCTGGATCACTCTGTAGCATTTGATACTGCTGCTTTCTCCTGGCTCTCCTACATATATGAGGACAGCTCCTTCTCTGACTCCTCTACTAAATTTTCATCCACATCATGCCCAGAAACAGTGGGAGTTCCCCAAAGCTATGTCCTAGGCCCTCTTCCCTTCTCTCTCTATACTATTTCACTTAGTGATATCATTCACTTCCACCTAATATCTCTATGTAAAGGATTTTCAGATCTTTTTGTCCTCCCTAACCTCTCTTCTAACCACTAATCTCACAATTCTAACTACCTATTTGACATCTTCGGACAACTAGGTGGAGTAGTGAATAGAGTGCTGGCTCTGGAGTCAGGAAGACCTGAGTTCAAATCTGACCACAGACACTTACTAGCTGTGTGACCCTGGGCAAATCCCTGAATTCTGTTTGCCTGTTTCCTCATCTATAAAATGAGCTGGAGAAGGAAATGGCAAACCATTTCAGTATCTTTGCCAAGAAAACCCCAAATGGGTTCATGAAGAGTCAGACATGAATAATCAACAAAAACAACATTAGACATCCCAAATTGGATATCTCATAGACATCTTACACTTAATATGGCCAAAATTAAATTCCAACCTTAATTAACTTCCTCCTCCCAACTCCCTGCCCCTCTGAAGAAAAACAAAACCAAAAAAAAAAAAAACTATCTTCTTCTTAACTTCCATATTACTGTCAAGGGTACCACCATCCTCCCAGTCACACAGGCTTAAAACTTAGGTGTCACCCTTAGCAACTTCTCACTCACTCTCCCCCCTCACTGCCATATCCAATCATTTCCCAGGTCCTGCCTGTACTATTGCAATAGACTATCTAAAAGCCTTCTCTTCTCCAATCCATCCTCCCCTCAGCTATGAAACTGATCTTCCTAAAGCACTTCTGATCACGTAAATCCACCCAGCCCCCACCTTAGATATGTAACAAACTTCACTGACTCCCTATTGTCTCCATAAAATACTTTGATTGTTAAAGTCCTTTATAACATGCCCCCACCCACCCACCTTTCCTGTCTTCTTACACCCTACACCCCATTCGGTTGTAAATTCCTCATCAAATTGTAAGTTTCTTGAGGGCAGAGATTGTCTTTTGCTTCTTTGTATCTCTGGCACATAGTAGGCACTTAATAAATGTTTACTGATTGACTCCCTAGCCCCTACATACAGTGACACTGGCCTTATTGCTGTTCCTCACACTAGAGGCTCTATCTTCTGTCTCTAGGCATTTCCCTTGGCTGTCCCCCATTCCTCGAATTCTCTCCCTCCTCATGTCTGCTGAATATCTTCCTTGACTTCCTTCAAGTCTCTGCTAAAAGTTTTCCCTTCTACTGGAGGCCCTTCCCAGACCACCTTAGTCTTACTGCCTTTCTTCTATATACAGGGGAATCTGGAGATTATTTCCAATTCAGCCTGTAAGTTTCCTATTTGTACATAGCTATTGGCTTGTTGTCTCCTCTTTTAGATTGTGAGCTCCTAGAGATTAGCAACTTTTTTTCTTTCTTTTCTTTGTATCCCCAGCACTTGCACAGTGCCTGGCACATAGTAGGTGGTTAATAAATGCTTGTTGACTATCTGACTGGATGGTCTCTGAGTTCCTTTACAACTCTGATCAGTAATCCTGTGATTCTATGTATTTGACTCTCACTCAGTATCCTGGTCCACCTCGTTTGATGTCTTCTTAGTTGTCACTAATCCCTGAAAGTATTGTTCTTCCGAGTCTACCCATAGAAGGAAAGATTGTAAGAACATATACACACACAAACACACATGCATATATATGTATAATCCACATATGTATTTGTTCCAATATATACATATGTATGTATGTATGTATGTGTGTGTGTGTGTGTGTGTGTATACATATATTTTTGTTCCAGTGGGCAAGTGTTGTCCGAGTAGAAGTGGAAATTAGGGTTCTTTCTTCCTTGAGTTTTCACAAGAAAACTAACTGTTCAGAAAATCAACACTGAGTAGATAACATACACAAAGATGATATTCTTAGGCTGTCTATTTTTCACCCCCGTACTGTTCATGGTCCCACTTAGCACAGCACAATTTTCAAAGTCTGTTCATGTTTAGGACAATTCTTCACTGTCTCAGCTTCTCTCTCAATTGTCCATGGTGGAAGACTAGATCTAAATCAAACCAGGAATGGGCCAATAGCATGTTTTTCCTTCTAGTTAAGCACATGTGTGACATTTGCCTCCTGGTCCTAGGCAGAGGTGCCTTCTATCAGTAAGTTAAGAAGACCCGGTAGAACTGGCAAGATACCCAGCCTATGGTTCGGAAGAAGTGAGAAACCATGGTCCAGAGACTGTGGACTAAAATAACCTTGACCAGCTTTAGAAAGCCAAAGAGAGGATCACAATGTGTCAGTCTCAGTTGACTCAGCACAAAAGGGCCTTTTAACAGATTTCTACCATGGTCCCCACCAACTATCACATGCTGATGAAGTATTGGGAAGCTTAAGATGAAGACCATCTTCTTGTGGACCAAGAAAACCAGATGCCACCTGACCTTATGCTATTTTTATACATTCTCCATCAGTCAATCAATTAATCAACAAATATTTATTAAAAACCTACTATGTGCCAGTCACTTTAATAAGTATCCTCAATGGACTGAAGTTACCTATTTTGACAAGCTTGGAAACTTAATCCCTTAACCCCTCCTGAGGATCAAACTACTCCCAGTTATTCTTCCTTTTGTATTTTTCTCTTCCCTATATAATTTCTTCCTGAAGAAAATAGTTCTTTATGTAAGCAAAAGACCTATAGTAGGGGATGAGATTATAGGGGTAAGGATGGATGTTATTAATATAAATAAAATACGTGTCTGGTGTTTTTTTTTTTTTTTTCAGAAAAGTAAGAATAACTGTTTGGTTGCTCCTGCTGGTGCCGTGAAAAGATTATGTAAGAAAATATTTAAAACTCAGACAAAGGGGAATGGGGCTAACCATCCCATTTCCTCTATATGGATGCAGCCAGAAACCAAAAGGCCATGCCAGCCAATACAGGTACTTACTGGTACATGCCACCTCCGGTGGGTCAAAGTCTGCCCGGTAATAGCCTGTGCGGCAGGTGCAGATGGGAGAGGCCTCCGAAGGAGAGCGGCTGTTGGATGGGCACTGAGAACAGACCCCCACTTCCTGATTTGCCTTGAACATTCCTGCTGGGCAGGCTGGAACATAATGAGATAAGAACAGATGAAAATTAATCACGAGAGAAATAATGTGATTCTCTTACAGTAGAATCACAGGCTATAAAGTTGCTATCCTTACACTGTCAGGGACTTAAACCATCTATTTCTTTATCGCTGCTAAGCAGGGCCACCCCGGGCTGATGAAATCCTTTTTAATGCCTCCAGGAAGGGGAATTCCAAAAACTCCTTTGTCATCTATTTCAACCCCTCCTCTCTGAGAACCAACTAGTATCTCTTTCTCAAGTTGCCCAATGAATATTGCCTTTAATCACAACTTTCATTTACTTCATCTATACTCAAATGGAATATGGAGATCCAAGGATGTGGATTACAAGCCATCCATTCATACTCATACTACATAAATCTTCTGATCTTTATAAGTTTACCACAGCATAAGGTGGAGTGCAGGAGGCTTTTCCTTGCTTTGCCTTAGCATCCTGTGGATACTATGGAGGACACAGGCTGTGCAATGGCTATTCTTCATTCTTGCCATATGACTAGCCCATTGTTTTCATTCATACATTTCTTTTATGATATTCTTTACTCTGCTACTTCTCAGTAATTCCCTTTTTGTAATGTTTTGCCACTTATTCACACCTACCTTAAGCCCTTCTACTGTCCTGTGGGTAATCATCACATTTATATAGTGTTTTTAAACTTTGTAAAACCTTGCTTTTTATACATTACCTCATTTGGTACTCATAACAACCTTGCAAGGTAGATAATGCAATTATTAATATCCCAATTTTAAAGTGAAATACTATAAGGCTAAGTAATTTTTCCATCAACATATAGCTATGAAAGATTCAGAATATTCAAACCCAGATCTCTCATTCCAAATTCAGGCAGGGCTTTATCCATTATTCTACTAGGTGGCATAAATTGATAAAGCACTAGGCCTGGAGTCAGGAAGACATTGAATTCAAATCTAGCTTCATATACTTACTAACGGTGTGGCCATAAGTAAGTCACTTAATCTCTATCTGCCTCAGTTTCTTCAACTGTAAAATAGGGATAATAATCATACTGGCCTCACAGGGTTGTTACAAGGATCAAAAGAGATAATATTTGTAAAGAGCTTAGCACAGTCCCTGCCATTGTATGTCTAACATGTCTTTATTGTATTCTTTTTTTTGTTTGTTTTTTGTTTTGTTTTTTTGGGGGGCGGTAAGGCAATTGAGGCTAAGTGACTTGCCCAAGGTCACATAGCTAGTATGCTTCAAGTGTTTGGTCTGAGGTTGGATTTGAACTCAGGTCCTCCTGACTTCAGGGCCGGTGCTCTATCCACTGCACCACCCAGGCTGCCCCTCTTTATTGTATTCTTAACACTCCAATGGCATTTGAGATACTCCTGTCCAAGTTCTCTTCTTACCCCTTGATTATTCTTATTTTTGCTTTTGCAGGCTCTTTGCTAGGTCCCCTTTCTTCTTCAGTTGCTCAAGGATTTCCCCCCTAAGGAACATTCTCTCTAAACTCTTGACATTTCATTCCTTCCAATGACTTCAATTATCATCTCTATGTGGAGGGCTTCCCAATCTATATATCCAACTCAGAGCTCCAGTCCCACATTTGCAACTGGCTATTGGATAGCTCTACTTGGATGTCCCATTAACACCTCAAATCCAACATTTCCTAAGGCAAATCATTATTCCTAGGTTGCCCTCCCCAAATATGTTTTAACTCCCCTACCTCTATTGATAGTACCACCATCATTGCAATCACTGAAGTACAAAATTTTAGAGTCATCTTTGGCTTTTCCACCTCCTTCTCTCCTCACATAGAATCAGTTGTTTTGCTTGTTGGATTCAACTTTGATTCTATTACTTCCTTTCTATTTGCTTAGAAGCTTGTAATGGTGCACCTTATTGCTTCCGTCCACCTCATCTTCAATCCTGGGAGTTCCTTACAATGATGGCAAATGCATCCCATCTGTGCCTGCCCAGCCAGTGTGACTCTTTCCATGGTCTCCCTAAAGGGGGTTCAGTCAGTGTTCTGGAGACCTTCCTTGTTTCTGCAGGTCTAATTAATTCATTCTCTTACTCAAAACACTTCTATGTGGTGCCCTGTAATTTACCCAAATAAAACATACATTGCTTAATTTAGCATTCAAACTGCCTTTCCCATATAATCCAGCTCTAACCTACATTTCTAACTTCATTTTACACTGTTCTCCTACACTATCCTTCGTTATCTCAGAAAACCTGAAATTTTCAAGAGTATCATATTGGATCCTAGCTACCAATACCTCAATGCTTTTGAGTAATATGTCTCCATGCAAGAAATGGATGGTACCCAGCCCCTTGCCATCTCTGCCTGTTGAAATTCTTCTCTTCCTTCAGGTACCAGTTAAAGATTGCACCTCCTCCAAGAAGCCATTCTTTATACACCAACTAGGAGTGGTCCCTCCTTTCTCAAATCTCTCATTCTTCTCTGCTTGGGTCTCATGAATTTATCATATTTTAACTAACGTTGTAGTTATATAACTAAGACAGTATAATTTTCTTATCTCTACTATCAAATTTAACTTCCCTAGGGATAAGGATGATCTTTAGTTCATCTGTTCTCTAGGCCTAGAAGAATGCTTTGCACAATGTTGGTTGCATTGAATCGCCAATGGGAGTCTATTCCTTATAAATTGAGTATCTGATTTTTGAGATGATGAGGAGTAAAAGACTAAAATTTGGGGGATGTGTGGGATTGTAATCAGTCTAAGAGCATCATGGAATAGGAACTCATCTAGCCAGGATGACAGAAAATGATGCTTTTCTGAAAAGTAGAGGGACAGCTTAGATGATTTTTCCAGGTTCATCCAAGCTCAAATAGTCTGTGCTGCTACAAATCCCTTTCCAACATTAATCCCAAAAGAATGTGTTTTCACTTTTTTTTTCTTGTTGTAGTTAAAAGCCTCTTCACCTTTAGTGTTATATGTTAAGCAATGGAATAAACAAATGCCTTTGAGATCCAAGAGCAGCATGAAAACTGATTTCCTGTGAATCTTCCTGGGGGCTGCAGATCTTAGAGCAATAGGCCCCCTATTTCCAAAGGCAGCTATTGAAGGAGAAAGGAAAAGTACTGAATGAAAGCTGGAACTTTGTGAAGAGAGAAGGAAATAAGAGTGAATGTAGGGAAGGAAGGGGGCGCTCTAGGGAAGGGTTAGATTATCTTTCTTTTCCCTCCTAAAGAGGAAATTACTTACCTGATCTTTGTGGCCTGAAGGCTCAGCATGTGACCTACTATTTCAATAAGAATCCCAGGGAAGTAAATGAATTAAAAACAAAACAAAACAAAACAAAATTAAAAAAAACCCTAAGGAGATAATGTATGTCTATACCTATGCTTTTTTTTAAAATTTGGTGAGGCATAAAAGGGGTGGATTTACTTACATTCAAATGTAATCAACGATAATAATTTAAAATGAAAAGTGAAACCAAACCCTATACATACAGCCCCAACTGACAAGTGAATTGTGATCTAAAAGGTAATTTGTAACTTGTTTGGGAAGCACTGAAAATGCATTTTATCACATTTTTAATGTTATAAATCCTGATTAGCCCACAAAAACCTGTTTTATCCGTAATTGAGCTGAAATACTGTATCTTTTCAATGAAACATCACTGAAAACATTAGAGGCCACTTAAATTTGCAGATAAAGAAATTGAGGAAACAGAGATGCCATGATTTGCCCAAGAACACATAGGTTGTAAGTAGAAGAGTTGGGATTTAACTTCAAATTCAGTGGTTTCAGCATTATATCATGCTACTCTGTGATACTCTCAATGTTGATGTCTTCTCCATTATTGAAGACAGCAAACCTTCTCACTTATCCTGTGCAATTCCTGTCCATGGAGTTTTTCCCCACAAGTCCTCCATAGGACTTCTATTACTAGAGCATTTCTTCTTGTTCTGTGAGTATATCAGGGATCTCAATGTACCATTGGGCTGTCTACCTGTTCAACAAATTCAATTCAATTCAACAAAGATGTATTAATTGCCTATTTTATGGAGGGTTCTTGTCCAGGAGCTGTGAGAGGCATACCATTTAGATTAAGACATACTCCTTGCTTTCATGGATTTTAAAGTTTAATGGGGCTAAGATATGGACACAGATACCTATAGAATTATAAGTGATTTAGGGGGGATACAAAACAAAGTCCTAGTAGAAATAAGAGGAGAAAGAGAATTACCAAATTAGAGCAGGGGAAATCAGTCATGGATCTGCAAAGAGCCTGGGCTGGGGCAATCCTTGCCATTGGCCCTTTTTAGGGGTGCTGGGGGGTGGGAAGGAAGGGCCAATGATAATGCTAGCCCAGGGTGTGACAATATATCTAGACATACCCAGCCCATGCTTAAATGAAAGTCAGCTGGAACATAGAGTTTATGAAGAGAGTAACATGAGAGAGAGAGAAATCTAAGAAGATAAAGATATCCTGGATTGTGGAGGAGTCAGATGTGAACAACATTAGAAATTATCCTTGTGATTTTTTTGAGATAAGAAACTCCCAGTGAGAAATTCTCTCTACCAGTATGAGTCAGATCATCTCTATAACTCATACATAGTCTTAGTGAGTTGCCTACAGTCACACAGCAGGTATGTGTCAGAGGCAGAACATGAACCCAGAGCTTTCTGAGTAGTTTTAGATGGGGAAGTAATCAGTTTACTTTAGAACATGTTGGGTTTGAGGTGTCAGTATTATATTCAGGGAATGGTATCATTTAGGCAATTGGAAATACAGATGTGGAGCAAGTCTGGAGAGGAGAGGTCAAGACTGGAGAAATGGATTCTCTTTCTTTCTTACCACATGACTGGTCCACTTCCTTTTCTGGTCATACCATTCCCAGTAACATCTTTTATGTCACTTCTGGTATACCAGCAGTCATTGGTACTTCACTGCAGTATGTTTATAACCACTATGCATCTTTGCATTGCCCTCTAGGTTATTTGTAATTGCAATCATAAGATCATGGTGCTCCACAATTCACGGTCACAGAGCATCACTAGGCATTAAAAAGATGACCTTCTGTAGTGGAGGCCAAATTGGGATCATTAAAAGTTTCCCAAATTCCCAGTTTCCCAAATGTAATCCAACCAGAGTTCATTACCCATCTGTAGTCCTTGTCCAATATACACATATGCTTCTTGGTTCGTTGTTATGCCTAATTTCCCTTCAAAATTTAACGGCTTTCCTTTTCCTGGATATAGGTGTGTCACCAGAATTATTCTTACACTTATCCTATCCACGAATAGGAGTTAGTGGGCATCTAGGAGAGACAGAGTTGATACTCATATAGGGAGGGAAGACAGTCAGAGATAAAGAGACAGAGGGATAGAGAAAGAAACAAAGGAATAGAGAGGGAAAAAAAGACAGAGGAAGAAAGAGACAAAGAGAGAAAGTAGGAGAAAGCAGGAGGAGGGAGAAAGAGACAGAGAGAGACACACACACAGAGACAGACAGACAGACAGAGACAGAGACAGAGAGGGAGAGAGATTTTCCTGAGATTTTTACTTGGGAAAGAATCATAGAATTTTGGAGTTGAAAAAAGGGAAGGAAGTGAGAAGTAGGAAATAGGATGGAGTTAAAAAGGATGTACACATGAGAGCACTGAGCTATGAGAAGTAAAAGGGAAGAGAAGGAAAAAAGCATCAAATGTATACAATTCTCATGAAGAAGAAGCTTCAAGATGGTAGGTTAGATCTATTAGATCAATGTGCCCTGTGCCTGCCCCCCAGTGGCACTGTCATCCCAATACAGCTTTGTGGTTGTTCAGAGTGAAGGGGTAAAATTAAGGGACTGTGTAGGGGGAATGTACAGTTGTCACTCATGTAATTGGGGCATGTATAATAAGGCAGCCAAATGGCTATACAGTCCTGGGATAGAGATATTCTAAGGGGGCCATTTCCAGTCATCCCGGTTTGTATCTTGCCACTGGACCCAGATGGGTCCAGAGAAGAAAGTAAGGCTGGTGACTTTGCATGGCCCCCCCTGACTTAAATCCAATTGACTTGCAAGTCAAGGCATCATCTTCCTGATGTCATGGCCCTCTTTGAGAATGAAGGACAAACAACAACAATATGCTCTAGTGAAACATTTGTTTTCTTAAAAAAAAAAATCAGGCTTTCCGTAGCTTTCTATGTATAGATAAGTATTAGGCCTGTGTTCAAATCCTGCCTCTTCTACTTCTTACCCGTGTCACCTTGGACAAGTCCCTTACCTCTCTGGGCCACAATTTTCTAATCTGTAAAATGAGAGGATTGGACCAGACCAGCTCTAGCTCTACAATCCCATTGAACCTGTAAAGTTGCAAGGGGATATTAGAGATTAGGTAGTCCGAATTCTTCCTTTTTCAGATGAGAAAATAGAGATTCAGGGGGATAGGACACTCACCCAAGATTATAAAGATAATAAGTAATGCCTCTCCTGGACCACTTTCAGGAAAAGTCCTAGGCATGTTTCACTTGACTCCTCTCTCTGGCCCTCTCCTACTCTTCTCACCAGCTTCCTTGGCCCCACAATCAAATCAACTGCCAGTGTTCCCAGATGTGCTGGTTCGATCAATACCCATTCATTACCCTGTAATTTTTGGACCACTGATTACCCTATAATTTTTGGACCAAAGTTCACCTCTTAGAACTGAAGTGCCTTGAGGATAAGAATTATCTTTGTTTTTTGCCTTTGTATCCTCAGTGCTCAGTACATGCTAAGCACTTAATGAAAGTGTTTTTTCATTCACTTCATTCATTCATCCTTTCATTCACTCATATATCTAATGGTTTTGTCACTACTTCTTTGAGCTGGGAACATCAGGAAGCAAAACATTTTCTTTCCTTCTTAGACGGGTACTAACAAAGTCCATGCTCCCTCCCAGGACTGAGCCCAGGGGAAAATGAAAATCTTCAGCATTTCTGTACCCTATGGAGGATTTTCTCCTCCAGAAACACAGTGAACTACATTCCCATTCTTCATCAAGAGAGAACGACCTGTAATTGGCTATAGCTAGATGCCATCCAGAAGGTCACCTTGGAACGCCCACCCAACTTCTCTCCTTGCCTCAAAGCCATAACAAATGGTGGGTGCTTGCAGTGTTCCCAAGCGCTTTCCTCCCCTCCCCCCTCCCCACACACAGACTTTTACTGACACTAAATCCATCACCTACAATACTATTACTTTATAAAGAAACAGATTAAGTGTCTCATAAACAGTGCAGTGATTGAGATAATGGAAAGTACCTCTCATTCCCATCTGCTGCATCAGGATATGAAGCATCTCCAAGCAGCCAGGAAGAGGAAATTAATAGAAGCAAGAGAGAATAACCACTTTTATGCAATTTCCTCAGTAGATAGTGGACCATCTAATCTTTATTGGAGCCCTTTAACCTGTCACTCAGCACTCACTGAAGCCTTTTTCCCCTCACAATTTCTCTTGATCTAGAAAGAAGATAAAATGAAAACCTCAAAACATTATTTTGTGATTTTATTATTTGAAGGATGTGTCCCTCTCCCAAAAGGGCATGAAAATCAACACTTTTTATGCAGCAATACAGCAAATGAGAGTGTTTAACTGTTCTTTTTCCATAGAATTTTTTTGGGGGGGGCAGGGAGAAGGAGGAAATAGCACAGTTTTCTCCCTAAGAAAATCTATCTCAGCATGTTAACTTTGGTTCTTTATCCCCACTTCCTTTGTCACTTCATTCTTTTTAATAATCTAATTACTTTTGCTGATCTAATTTTTTTTTTCCAAAATGAGTTTATAAAATGTTCGTGTCTATGAATATTCATCAGCTAGTTAAAGGATAAGACATTGTTCCTCTATCCCTCCCTTCAGGAGGCAGAGCCAGGCTTCTAGCCTTCTTCCCCTTCTCCAATTTATCTCCTTTGGGCGAGGACCAAAAACAGAGGCTCTGTCAAACATCCATTGCAGGGGGGAGAGGTCGATTCCTTGGGCAGGCTGGCCAAATGGACAGACGTTTTCTGCACCTTCAGCTGAGAGACCTGCCACACTGTCAAAAACTCAATGATGGCTGTGAACTGCTGTATGCTCCCTACAGGGTTTAAATGGGAGAGCCTGACATGGCTGTTATTGCCTCTCTCTGGAGGCATAATGAAAAAAACAGCAAGGAGACTGATACAGGCATCAACTTTGCCCACTGCTGGAAAACCGATTTGCTATTGACCCAGCAGGGCATGTTATGGGCAAAAATCTGAGGAAGCAATGTTTTTGAGAATTTAATAATCAAATCTCATATTTCTCTAGACTTTTCAGGTTTACCAAGCATTTTCATCATCATAACCCTGACAGTTAGGTCGGGCAGGATGCAGGACTATGGTCCTCCTTCATTGCCTCATATCAGGATGGGTCCTAAAATTTTATGCCAATGAGGGCATACTCTAGCAGGTCCAACCAAATTGGAAAGGCTCAGGATAGAGGCATCTCTGAGATTTAAGGGCCAACCTAGCTAAGAACTCATCAGATTGGCCACAGTAAAATGAATTTTTGAGGCACAGAAACTTTTAAAAGTCAACTGTTAGGTCATAGGATCATAGATTTAGAGCTAGGAGTCCATCCTCATTTTTCCATGGTTTTGGGTGATAAAGTGGTTAAGAGGGCCAGGTTTGGAGTCAAAGACTTGAGTTCAAATCCTGCTTCAGATATGACTCTGGGCAAGTCACTTAATCTCTCAGTGTCAGTTTCCTCATCTGAAAAATTGAGATAATAGCATCTGAAAGGTGCAAGTGAGGTAATAAATGTATACAGCTTTGCAAACCTTGAAGTGTTCAACAAATAGTAGCTAGCTATTACATATAAGGAAACTGAGGCTGAGGGGGGTTAAGGAGGTTAACCTTGACCAGCAGTTCCCTGACTCGAGGATGAGTGTTCTTTCCATTGTACAACATTATTTGCAAAATGAATCAGTGAAAAATAAAAGTTCTCACAGTAGTGAAATGACAGCTCCCTGGCACACTGAAGAACTACTGTTGAGCAAAGTGGACCTTAGAGAGGTGAAGCCACCATATCATGAACCAAGCTAGCTAGTGAGCAGTAGTAGATTCAAGATTTGAACTCAGGTCTTCTGACTCCAACACCAGCAATCTTTCTCCTACACCAGATAATGCAAAATACAATGCCACAGCCTTTCTTATTTCCCTTCCTCCACAGGTAAGCCTTGATGGACTGGTCCTAAGTCCCTAGAACTATTTGTCCCAGTATCAACTGATGTTTCCTTGAATTGAACAAAAAAGTATTTCAAATTATATCCTCTTGTTATCTTACCTTTTGATTGGCAAATTGTTAATAATTTCTGATCATTTAAGACAAAGCAGTGAGACCAGCTAGGCTGGCAGTGTTTCTCTGACTTGGGTAGTTGGACTCATTAGGGTGCTGGACCTAAAGTCAGGAAGATCTGAGTTCAAATCCTGTCTCAGATGCCCACTAATTGCGTGACTTTGAGCAAGTCACTTAACTTCTCATTCTCAGTTTCACTTAACTTCTCATCCTCTGTCAGTGAGGATAATAATATCACTTCCCTCACAGGCATGCTTAAATGAGGGGATGAATGCAAAGTGCTTGGCAAGCTTTACTATATAAAAGTTATTATTATTATCAAAATCTCCTCGCTTTCTAGGCAAAAGAGGGCCATGATATTCAAGTCAGAGACCTGCACAGTATAGAAAGATAAGGAAACAGGCTGTTCCAATTCCCTACACTTCTGAAGGCCCCAAAATACAACTAGGTTGACAGTGGCCTTTTGATTCAACATTTCATTTTCAGGTGAGATAGTGGGTTATTCTGCCACTAAATAAATATAGTATCTTAGCTAACTGCTTCATCTTTTCAGGTCTCAGTTTCTTCATTTATAAAGTTTGAAGGGTGTATTAGATTATCTTTTAAGTCCCCTCACAGTTTTTTATTCTATGACTCAAATAGCATAACAATCCCATATTGCTAACAGAAAGGAAGTTAGACTCATGGACCAAGAAATCTTTAGAAAACTTTAATATGGCTTTATTGTTAACTATGTAGCTACACCCAACCAAAAGTCTTTAATTGGTTCCATGAATATGAATGTATATGTTTATGTCTAGGTATGTATGCATGGACATATATACATGTATGTATATACACAAAACATACAAACATACCAATATGTTTACATGTATGTATGCATGTGCATATATAAATATATTCCAGATCTGTGTGTATATTTCTCATGGTTAAATATATTCCAGATTTGTGTGTATATTTCTCTATAATTATAGACTGTCTACAATTGTCTACAATTCATAAAACCTGGAGAGTTGGTTGGGGAGTTGAAAGGTTAAGGGATATATGGTATGTATGCATCAGAGGAAGACTTCAACTCCAGGTCTTCCTAGGCTCCAAGGTTGATCTTCAATCCATTATGCCATGGTGCTCCCTCTATGACTATAAGTGTTAGTGTAATGACATTGTTGGAGCAATTAATGCCATAGAAACTATATTGTCATTGGGTATACAGCAGAACAATAACTTAGTGGCACTTTGTGACTTTATGACAAGGTGGGATTTGATTACAATGGATCAGCAATATACTTGTGCAGGATCATGTTGTTTGGAAATACTTCATGCAAATTACGCAAGTAATTACTCAAACCAAATGTCAGGAGCCTCTGACCTTTGGCACAGACACTTCTGAGAGAATAGAAAAGAGCTCATAAGGTGTTTTCAGGGACACTCTTGTCACTGACCCCATGACACAATGTCCTCACTCACTAGCTCTCTATTTTATACTTTGCCTTAAGGTCAACAGCAGCCATAATTCTTCCTAGGGACATTCCCAATATGAAGAAACACAACGTGGCCATACACAAACAGTCTATCAAGTAATCAGACATCTCAGAGCTGTACTGCTCTGCTACAAAAGTGTCTCATGTGACTATCTTGCTCTCTCCCTTTCAATAGTCAACTTTGGGGTAGAAGAACCAGTTTAGAAACACCAGGCCAGAAGCCTGGATTAACTTTAGCTTGATAGCCTAGCTACAGACAGAACTAAGCTGGAAGAGAGGCTGGCATCCTCACCAAAATGATGGACAACAGTTTCTGCCTACCTGTTCTACAGATCAACTTTACCTGACCTTGATAATTATGACAAGACCAAGAGTCCTATCCCACCACAGCCATACGTTGACTTTAGGACTGCCATCTGGTGACCACTGCAATAATTACCTCCCCCTGTGTTTGTGGCACCTGGGTGGTACTGAGGGAAAAAAAAAAAGGGTTCAAGAGGCATGCTCATATGTAAGTAAATATGGCAGACTGACTGACTGGTAAAGTAGCATGATTGCAAAGTGTCTGTAATTATTACTTCCCTGAAGATCAATTGGTGTGAAACTAAATGGGCCTCTAGTTAATGTCTCTTAATGTCCAACGCCATGTTTAACTGGTCTGTGCAGTTGGGGCCACTTAGCAATATATAAGCATCACTCATGTGAGACACTCACTGAAATTGATGGATGAGGTTGCAGGCTCCATGTCACAGACAGTTGAATGAATTTGTAACTTACGGCACTATTAAGCTGGCTTGGACAGGCAATAGCACTTCTGTGGATAATCTATCAATGTGCAAGTTGTTTGGAGGGCAAGGGGGCAGGGAAAAAGCCTGAGCTCCTGAGAGTTTAAAGAGAATATGGCTGGGGATCGAGGAGTAAAAGAATCACAGGACAAAGGAGAAGAATATCTCATAGGGAGACACAGAAGTTTGGGGACATTATCCACAGCCGGGATATTACAGATAACTGCAAGGCAGAGCCCTCTCCTGGCCTCCAGGGATCAGACTAGTGACAAAAGACCTCAATTCTGCTCTCCAAGAAACTTGGCAAGATGTAAAGTTCTCCTGGGGATACATGGCAGTATCGTTAAGTGTGAGTGTTCAAGGCTCTGATCAACTGGGATTCCTTGCCAACACCTGACTTGTCTAGGTTTGACCAATCTCAATCACTACGTATTTATTGTGTCTATTGTGGGCCAGGTAGGCAGTGATGATACAGAGAGAGACAATACTTATTCTTGAGGAGTTTACATTTTACCAGTACATGTACACATGTGTTCTCCAGTCATTTCAGGCATGTTTGACTTTTCATGACCCTATTTGGGCTTTTCTTGGCAAAGATATTAGCGCGGTTGGCCATTTTCTTCTCCAGCTCATTTTACAGATGAGGAAACAGAGGCAAACAAGATTAAGTGATTTGCCCAGGGTCATACAGCTGGTAAGTGTCTGAGATCAGACTTGAACTCAGGTCTTCCTGACTCCAGTACCAGCACTCTATCCACTGAGCTATCTAGCTGCCCCCTCATGTTGATATATAAGTATATATAAATACAAACTAAATAAATACATACATATAAGGAAAAAACTTTTTTAGTATAGGTGTATATATATATATATATATATTTTTTTTTTTGATCATACTGAAGGTTTTTCTCAAGAAGATTGTAACTGCAACAGCAATGCCTCTGAGTGACCTGGCTAATACCAACAGCCAGGCAGACTTTTACTCCATAGTCATGCTGTCCTTTCTGAATGCCAAAGGCATGGGCAGCTCCATAGTCATATCTGAATCAAAATCTCATTGGTGAGGCTGTGTTCACATGAATAATGCTGCTCAAAAGGGCTCAGATCTGGATCCCAATGTTATAAAAAACCTTGGCACCTAGAAAGAGCTCCCCAAGGCCCAGGCAGTCCATCTGTCTGTCCATCAGTCATTGGCTTTGCCTGAGAAGAGGTGTGACAAGCAAAATGTAGCCATATTCTGATTCTTTACAGTGAGGTCTGAAAGATGTCTGCATTTTATCAGGGCCTTCTTGACTTAGGAATAATCTCAGAAGGGGTTTCTAAGCCATGAATCCTCATGTCTTGGCTGGTTTTGCTTTACAATACATCAAAGGATACTGGATCTTCCCATGCCCTTGAACCACTCCTAAAACAAACAATTCAAAATATCCCATCTTTATATAAATTATGATGCACAAATCTCAGCTTTTTGGTAAAATCGCTTTGACTTCAAGCTAGGTGGTACAATGGGTAAATCACTGAACCTGGAGTCAAGAAGACCTGAGTTCAAACCTAGCCTCAGACATTTACTACCTCTATGACCTTGAGCAAATCACTCAACTGCTATCTGCCTCTGTTTCCTCATTCTTAAAATGGGAATAATAATAACACTTATCTCCCATGGTTGTTTCAAGCATAAAATAAGATAATACTTATAAAGTGCTTTATAAACTTGAAAGTACTGCAAAAATGCTATTATTATTTCTTCATCCCTCAAATGAATTAGTTGGACCAGATGATCACTAGTATTCTATGATTCTCAACATTCTGTAATTCTGTTTCATGGGTTGGACAACAAACATGTATTCAGAATGCTGAGGCTCTGGTCTCACTTTTATCTTTGCTTATACACTGTATAGCTTAGGAGGGAGGTTAAGTGAAGGAAGGGAGAGAGGGAGAGGGAGGATTAAAAGTCTGGAGGGAAATAGAGGAAATAATAAGGTAAGATAAGAAAGTAAGGAGGATGAAGAGATAAGGCAAAATGAGAAGATTATGGTTGGCGTGAATGGGAAGAAAATTGGAAAGGAGGATAGAGTGTTGGGTACAAGAAGGCTAATTTTTCCCATTAACAAACCCTTCCAATCACTTATTTCCCTAGGCTACTTCCCCATGGGACTCTGGTTCATATTATCTTCTCCTCCTCCTCCTTGTAGTCTGATCTTATCTCCAGACATTCACTTCTACCATTACTCGGTCAGGTGCCCCTTCTAGGAATAAGCCTCATGTAGCCACATGAATCACCTGTGACTTAGGGCAGGGCCTTCATCAGTGGCAGAGTAAAGGATAGAAACGAGTCCTTGAGACCTGGCTCCCAAAGTGCCCAAGCCACATTGTAGTGTGGAAGAGAGGGGGGAAAGGTCTGAAGGTATTCTGAATTGATGTACTTGAGTTCAAACCCCAGCTCTCCTAATTATTACTTATGTGACCTTGGGTAAACTATTCATCTTATTTTTCTCATGTGTGAAAAGAGGAGTTTGGATGAGATGATGTGTAAGGTTTCATCCATCTCTAAATCTATAATCATATGATGTGGTACTGCTTTTCATAGTAAAATATATAGCAGAAATATATAGTAGAATAATAGTAGAAATACTACTATTTTGCAGAAGCCAGAAAGACATATACCCAATGCTTCCTCTAGAGGAGGGATTCTTAACTATTTTTTATGGTATGGATCCCTTCAGTGGTCTGGTGAAACCTACAGACTGCTTTTCAGAATAAGGTTTTTAAATAATTGAAGCATATGCTAAATCTCAACTAAAGGTTAATGAAAATAAAGATGTCATTTTTTTCCCTATCCAAGTTCATGGATCTCTGCAAGCAATCCATGAACCTTTTGGGAGTTAAGAACCTCTACAGAGATTTCCAGCCTCCTGATCACAGGGTTGCACATGCATTCATCTCCACAACTTGACATAGTCATCCTCTGGCTTGGGAGCAGATAGCAAAATAGCAAGGCCAGTAGCATCTAGAAATTCCAGCCAAAGTCCTTGGTAGAGAAAGCTGGCACAATGTATTCATTCCTAACCTAGGGCACCTGCAGCTGAAGGGAAGGAGACAAAGAGACCAGGCAGAAAGCAAAGAGGGGGTGGGTTGGGACAAGTACTTTGTGGTATGGACAAAAGGCCTCAAACTAAGGACCTTATTTTCTTACCAATCTTCTGAATAAAACAGGTCTGTTCACTTCAATTCAAGAAGTATTAAGTGCCTACTGTGCTCAAGGCACTGTATCAGGCACATACAAAGACAAAAATGGACATCAGCCTCTACCCTCAAATATATTCCATCCTACTGGACTATGCAGTGTTGCAATCAAAGCCCAGAAGTGTGCAAAGGAGAGTGGATTCCTTCAAAGGCCTAGAATCATATTTTGAGTAAGAAGGGACCTTAGAGGTCACCTAGTTCTAGCCCCTCATTTTACAGATAAGGAAACTGAAATCCAGAAAGTTTAGATGACTTGCTAAGATCATACAAGTACTGATGAAAATAATATGCTGATACCCAAAATATTGGATTGTGGAGGAAAATACCTTGGTCAGAATCTGATGAGAGAAATGATTATTTCTCTCATATTTAATAAATAATTATTGAATTAGGATCAAGGTTTTTCTCCTTTTCTACTTCCTCATCCAGAAATCAACCAGTGTGGGAAATCTTGGGCAAAGACTTACCCAGGCTAAGATCTAATCAAAGACAGTAAAAGAAATTATAAGTTGAGGCAAATGAGTGGATTCCTGCTCATTGTGTTTACTCACACAGACTGGGAAAATCTGAATTCTTCCTTTCGTCAGACAGGTGATATGGAAAGTCTCTTTGACCAAGACTTGGGCAATCCAAGTAATGAAACCACCAAGACCGTCATTGAAATATAGCCTACCTCTCATTATAATATTCATTCTCTTATTAGTTATTAACCAACTAGAGTTGATTACTACACTCACAAACACCCACTTTTCGAAGGGCATATAAATTGTGAGCCCACTACCATGAGGGTCTTTGGCATCTGAGAGTGCTACTGACCTCTTATTAACAAAATGCTAGCATTATTAATAAGATGACTGATTACCCAGAAACTATATCTCTCAAACTTTTTAAAGATCACACAGAGAATCAGTGAACCATAGATTTCAAGCCAGAAGGAATGTCTATAGTCATTAAATTCAACTTCTATCATTTTTGCATTAGAAAACAGGCCAAGAGAGCTTAAGTGTCTTGCTCAAGGCCATAGATGAAGGTGAATTTTCAATATGGCCTCCTGATTGTTGCTATTTTAGGGTGGCTAAAGGGAATGTGGAAAATTTTCCTCTGTTCCAAATGTTTTTGTGCATTTAAGGCCAATGAACAAGGGATAGAAGTTACAAAGAGGCAAATTTTGGCTTGATGTAAAGAAATATTCCTTACAGTTAGAACTTTAGACAAATGAATTGGGCTGCCTTGTGAGCTAGTGAGGTCTACCAGCTGGAGCTTTGAAGATAGAGGAAAGATAACCATTTGGCCTGGATCCTGAATAAGGGATTTTTTTTTGTTTGGCTCAGGTTAGACTACATGACCTCTGAACCCCCTCACGATTCTGAGACTCCATGATTCTGTGAAACCTCTGCCTCTTCCACACTCGGAAAGAGGGACAGGGGCATCTGTGTTAACATGTCATTGTGGGGTCAGAAGTATTTTGAAAGTTGTGGAAGTCAACAGAAGAAGTTGCTTATAAGATGTGCTGGACTTCAGTTTCTTCATTTGTAACACAATGGGAGTTGGATTTGATAATGTCAAGTGTTTCTTCTAGTTCTAAATCAGTGGTGATCTAGTTGTATCGTTTTGAGTAGTACACTACCTTCCAAAATTTGGCCTACTGGGTGTCACAATTTTTATCACTTACTCTCTATTTCATTGTTTTCTAATTTTTCATTCTTTTGGATTTGTTTTATAGTGTCTTGATTTCTCATAAAGTCACTAGCTTCCAATTGCTCTATTCTAATTTTTAAGGAAGAAGAAAACAAATATTAATTATTCAGCACTTATCATGTCCCAGGCACTAGGTTAATTTGATCTTCGCAACAACCATGGGAAGTGGTATTGTTTAGTCGATTAGTCTTGTCCAACTTTTCATGACCCTGTTTGGGGCTTTTCTAGGCAAAGATACTGTAGTCGTTCTTCATTTCCTTCTCTAACTCATTTTACAGATGAGGAATAGAGACAAACAGGGTTAAGTGACTCACCCAGGGTCACACAGTTAGTAAGTGTCTGAGGTCAGATTTGAACTCAAGTTCTCCTGATTCTAGGGCCGGCACTCTATCTACTCTGCTATCTGAATGCCCCTAATCCTAGGAGGTAGGTGCTATATTATTATCCCCACTTTACAGTTGAGGAAACTGAAGTAGACCGAGATTAAGTGACTTGCCCAGGATCCCACAGCTAGTTAGTATTTGCATTTGAGATCAGATTTGAACTCAGATCTTTCTGACTCTAGGCCCAGCACTCTATCTACTCTGCCTCCTCAATTTCATTTTCTATAAAGATGTATGAGATCCTGAATAGGGAAATTTGCATGCTAATTGTAGGGATATGATCCAGGTTATGAGGAGAGATACTTCAGCTGGAATAGATGGGTGGATAATGTCCACAGGGTGGAATATGTAAAATGTCAGCTTATCTTGGAAAAATAAAGTCAAATATGTTTTAACAAGAAGAAATACAAGAGCTGGAAATAGTCCCACTGCAAGCAGCATGGTGGAGTAGAAAGATTTTGGACTGGAGGCCAAGAACCTTTCAAGTCGGCTCCTGCTTCTGCTACCTACAAGGCATGCAAAGACCTTGGACATGTCACTTCTCTAGGCCTCACCTGTCTCATCTATAACATGTTGGAGTTGGACGAAGTGACCTCTGAAGGCCCTTCCACCTCTAAATCCATGATCCTATGATAGAACAGAAGAAACAAGTCACCAAAAAAGTGGCAAAAGAAAATCATATCCAGTAGGGTTTAAACCAAATAGAGGAAAAAGGACTTCAGAAAGGTCCTTTCATAAGGCTAGAGAAAGGAGATTGGGAGATGTTTTTTTTCTTCCTGAGACCTGATGGAGTGGAGTTGAGGCTATAGTTTGACCATCTCTAATAGTCTAAGTTCTAAAAGATAAAAGAAAGAAAGGAAGGAAAGAAGGGAGAAAAAAGAAAGAAAGAAAGAAAGAAGCAAAGAAGGAGAGAAAGAAAGGGAGAGAGGGAGGAAGAAGGAAAGAAAGAAAGAAAGAAGGAAGGAAGGAAAAAAAGAAAGAGAAATTAAACAGAGTTAGGGAACATCAAACTAAAAGGGACCTTAGGGGTCATCTAGTCTAGTCCAATTCCCTTGTGTGTTTTTCAGCAGAGGAACCTGAGTAGTCAAATGAATTGCTTTAAAGGTAGGATTTTAACCCAAGACCTGTGCCTCTAAACACAGGGGCATGCATCGTGTTTGAGTCAGATCATTACTCCTTTAGGTGATAATAGTGAACAGATACCCCAGGATGCCCTCGGAGGAGTAGAGAGAGTGCTAGGCGATGATTAGCCATGCTCTAAGCAGTCTTCCCAACAGCTGAGATTATCCTCCAACCCCAGAGCCAAGAAGGTGCTGCCTCATGGGTCTCCTCCTGCTGTGGGGGTGGAAGGAATTCCCATTTCCAGACCACAGACTCACTTCTCCTCAAGGCATCAAGATTACAGGCTGCCAGTAGTCTAAACAGCACTGTTCTGACAACCCAGAATGTAGGGCAAGGGAGACATATGCTGGCAGTCAGGCTAAGTTTCCTCTCTTTCCAAAATAAAATGTTTACCCATTTGAAACACATGGCCCCAATGTTTACTTTATTTTTAATTATTCCTCCTGACAGGGTGACCTAATATATTACTTTCCTCCTCACTGCCACCACCTCCCCCACCAAGTCCTTAGGGTAAATGAAGGTGACATTTTTTCCATCCAATTTCCATAGCTCAGGACAAGGATTTCACTGGTTCTTCCCTTAGCCTCTCTATCCTAGAGGTGATTTTCATTGCAAACAAATCAAAATGGGTGAATCATCATTTCCTTTGCTCTAATATTCCCAAAGCCCTTATTTCTAACCTCCTTCCCATCTTTTTTGTGTGGGGAGGAAGGATAAGCACATTTGAAAGCAGTACAGAAATCTCATTTCCCCTCCTAAAATCTGACAAGTGGTATAGAACTTTCCTCTTCGTAATATTATTGTTTCCACAGGCTCAGTATTTTTCCCAGCCCCAGCCCTTTGTGAACCTACAAATCACAGGATCATAGACTTTTATTGCTAGAAGGAATGGCACAGATAATGTCTAATTCCTTCATTTTACAGATAGGAAATCAGAGGTGAAGCACTTGCCCAAGGTGGTGGAAGTGACATCAGAACCCAGTTTGCCTGGCCCTAAAGTCATTGGTCTTTGTATTACACTATCACATTGTCCCTCACACCAAGGTATAATCAAGCAGATTGTGCCTTGCTCATCTCCCTGTTTATTCTAGCTCTTTCACTAGTCTTCTTCCACTTTCCTTGTCTGACCCACACTGCAGCTTCCTCCCAGGCTTGGAAACCTGGGGCAACCTAATTATTCTCTGTGTGTGCATACAGGGAAGAGATGCATTATGTTTAAGTAAGTGTAGCTAAGAGGTGCCACATCTTAAGAGAAGGTCAAGTACTGCATATGTATAATATAAGATTAAGATTTTTCCCCCTTCAGTGGTGTACTTGATAAAATAATTTTGCTGTGACCTTTACAAAAACCCAGGAGTGGAAACGGGCACAGAGGAATTTCAAGCTTTTCTCCAGGTCGCAAAGTCGTAAACATATAAATCTATAACTATATTGCACAACATTCAAGGAGACGGAGAAGCAGGCAAAAGAAAACGATTTTTCTTGGTAATGACAGAACAGAAACAGTACAGCTGAATTCCTCAAACTGAATTGCTAGACCTGACTAGATAGAAAGAAAATAGCTCCCTCTCTCTCCTCACTGGTATAGAGATAAGACACTTCCCTGCTCTACCCAGGGTTGGATGAGAGTACTGTACCTGGGTCCATATAGGTGATCAGGCAAATCAACCAGGACTCATATTATGGACCTCGAAAACAGACCATCAGAATTTCTGGGAAGCTGGTATACACAAATCTACCTCTAAGCCTCAGCTTCCTTATCTGGAAAATGATGGGGATGGATCATGACAATATATGAATTATATGAATGAAGACAATGCTAAAGCATAATTCAACTCATTAATGGTAATGTCCAATCTTGACTCCAGAGGAGAGCTAAATTTAAAACATTACTCCCTTTTCTGGGGCATTATGGATACAGAATATGGTACTGAGTCATTGGGTTGGTTGGTTTTGCTTTTGTTTGAGGGACAAAGGGAAATAACCTTTGTGAAAAACAAAAGGCAACAATATAATTTTAAAAATAAAATTAGTTATTAAAATTAGGATTTGGACTAGAACAATAGAATTTAGAACTTCATCTAATGTGGCTCTCTCATTTTACAAGAACCAGGTCCAAAAAAGTAATGTTACTTGTCTAAAGTCATATAGGTAGCAGATCTAGGATTTCTTCTGATTCAAAATCAAATTTAACTTTTCACTATGATTTCCAAGGTCCCTCCTAGTTCTTGAATTCTATGAATCTATTTATCTAAATACACTTACTGAATGCTTGCTATGCATCCACAAAGTAGCAAGCATCTTCCTGGGTGGTAGGGGGTGGGGTGGGGATCAGTGAGGAAAACTAAGGTAATGTCACTCTCGCAATTTGCTTTTTTTATATTCTGAAAGAAGCTCTTGGTGTCAGCCAAGATTACCTAGAGAGTTCTAACTCTCTCATTTCTTCTAAGCAGACCTCAGAAAAATACCTTAGACTCTTGACTATACATATATCCTTCCACCTTTCTAGAAATCCCATTTCTGTCCGCAACATTATGTTTCTGGTTTATTTTATAAAGTTATGTCTTCACTCTCACATGAATGGTTGCAAAGAGAACCAGGAAGACAATATGTATGACTACAGCAATGAGAATGGAAAGAAGAATGAAGTAACTGAAATTGATGCTGCAAAATTATATTAATCAAGCTTGACCTCAAAGAACAGATGTGGGATCACACCTCTCCTCACTTCTTAAAAGAGGTGTGCATGATACACTTGCATACCGGCAGATCCTTTTTTTGGGGGGGGGGGATGGGGGTATGTTGGTTATTTTTGCAGAACTGTTTCCTCATCCCCTCTCCTATTTTGTTCTTTATGATAAGAGATCATTCTTTAGGTGAGAGAAAGAGAAGAAGCATCCTTTAGGAAAAGGAGGTGATGTAAAGACAAAAGACAGTAATGTAAATGTATATTTAAAAATATAAGTGCTCCATTTAGCTGTGAAGGGTTCAAAGAGGGAAAGGTTCTCTGGTGCTTCCCTGTTTCTACTCCTGCAGTTTTATAACTACAGACATCTAAATTGCTCCTGTGCCACACAGTGCTGGGGTCCCTGGGCAATCACCTCTCCTTTCTCTTCCCCACCAGCCAACAGATTTGCCTGTAAGTATGAGGCTCCTAGCCTACAGGGTCCCCACTGGGTCAGTCGAACCAAGTACAAAGCAAAATAGAATCTGGTAATTATCCAAAGGATGTGATCAATGCAGTCATCAAAGTTGGATAATTCAATTTTTAGGTCTGAAATATCCAACTTAGCTTCTTCTATTGATCCCATTTTGATAATTGTCAGCTTTCCTCTCTTGTATACTATGTGAATACAGACAGAAAAACAGGCTGATTTTATTCATGATAGTACAATTGTGCTTTCTATATCCTCTGATGTGTTTCCTCAGACCAAATAAAGATGCTGTGTACCTGATAATTGCAAAAACCACAAGCCCTAACCAGTGAACCTGGTCTCAGAAAGCTCTCAGCAGTGTGGCATCATGTGGAAGGAGCATTGGATTGGGACTGAAGAGACTTAGGTAATGTTCCTACTTCAGCCACAAGCTAGCAGAATGACCTTGGGTTAGTCACTTCAATTCTCAAAGTTTCAGTTTTCTCATCTGTAAAAGGGGAAAGTAATAATTTCCCTCCCAACAATGACAGGATTGTTGTTCAATCTCTTTTGCTGGTTCATCATCCATTTCCCTCATCCTAATGGGAGGTGTCTCCTAAGGCTCGTTTCTGGGCTTTTCCTTTCTCTATACAATCTTGGTGATCTCATGAACATCAGCTCCCATTGGTTCAACTATCAGCTCTATACAGATGATGCACAAGTATATCTTTCTGTCCTTCTTCTCTCCTCCCACCCCCTCTTTCTTTCTTCTTTCTTTCTTTCTTTCTTTCTTTCTTTCTTTCTTTCTTTCTTTCTTTCTTTCTTCCTTTCTTTCTTTCTTTCTTTCTTTCTAATTCTTTCTTTCTTTCTTTTTTCTTTCTTTCTTTCTTTCTTTCTTTCTTTCTTTCTTTCTTTCTTTCCTCTTCCTTCTCCTCTTCCTCTTCTTCCTCCTCCTCCTCCTCCTCCTTCTTCTCTCTCTCTCCCCCTCTCACTTTCTCCCCCCACAAGTCTTAGTAGAATTTTAAACTTTAATAACTTCAAACTATACTAACTTTTAGAGTATCCTATATATGAGCTTTTCCCCACACTTGAAAGGTATCCTCATTTATTAGAAGCTTTAGTTTCATTCAGGGCTCAGCTCAGACACTGTCTTCCATAGAAAAGCTTTTTTCTGATTCCCTAGTCATTATTGCCCAATCCCTCCTAAAACAATCATGTTTAATCAATTTGGAATCATGCAAAGAAAATAAATAAGATGCTGATATCCTTTGACTCTAAGATTTCAGTGCTAGATATATTCCCCAAGGATGTCAAAGACAAAAATAAATTCTCTTACACCCGAAATTTTTTGTAGTGGTAAAGGACTGGCAACCGGATATATGTCAATTGTCTAGGGAATGATTAAACAAGTCATACACAAATGTAATAGGCTTAATATATTGTAAGAAATGGTGAATATGATGAATATTTTTTATTTGTATTTTTTTATGAATATGATGAATATTGAAAAGCAAGGAAAGGCCTATATTAACTGATGCAAAGTTAGGTAAGCAGAGCCAGAAGCAGTATACACAACGAGCACAACCGTGTAAGTGGAAAGGGTAACAATAGCAACAAATCAATCAAAACTGAATGGTTAAAAATGATAACGACTAAGCTTGGTGACAAAGAAGAAATACAAAGTGATATCTACCCCTGCTTTTTTGCAGAGGTGGAGGACTGGAGCTGTGGAATGCTGCATATAAACTGATCAGTTTTTTTATACATTACTTAGTTTTGTTGAACATTTTTTCTTGATTACAAAAAAGAACAGGAATGTGCAAGGAGGAAGGAAACTGTGGGGAATACAAGTGATTAAAAAAAGAAATCATTACAATTTTACTTTTAAAAATCATATGAATAGCTGTCTATTTATATATTATAGCCCCTCAGGAGAGTGTAAGTTGATTGAAGGAACAGCAATTTTTAATTTGATCTTTGTATTTCCCAGCATGTAGTATAGTGTCTTGCATGTAACATAAGTTTAATAAATCCATGTTGGGTTAAATTCGGAGGTTCCTAATCTTTGTTTGTTTCATGGACCCTTTGAGAAGTCTAGTGAAGCCCTTCTCAGAAGAATGTTGTTAAATGTATAAAATAAAACAGGTGGGATTATAAAGGAGATGAATTATATTGAAATGCAATTATCAAAGTATATTTTTAAAGGGTTCATGAACCCCTGAGTTAAGAAATCTTGGTGGATGGATAATGGGTAAACTGTAAATACCATGGAAAGGGTCAGAACTCTGACTCAGGACTCATCATCACATCTGCCCTCATGGAAAACAAAGATAATCCTTCTCAATTCACAAAATGAAGCCCCAATCTCTTTCCTTTTGCTTTGTAGGACACACGCCTATCATTTCATTTAGCAACTGGCTTCCCAAACATTTGTAGGGAAGGGATATTGTAGCTACTTTCCTCCGGATTGAGGAGATATCCAGCTTCACCCACGGAATTTTCAGTGTGACTACCTATTTGGTCTTTCACCTCATCGCAAGACTTCATTCCAGTGTGTCAGATTCTGCAGCTACTGGGATTTTTTTTAATTTTATTTTTAATTTAAGGAATAAAACAAATATTTCTATAACACAGTACAATAAAAAAGATGACTATACATGAACCTGTAAATCTATTATGCACAATTTGATATTACTTCAAATATACAACAAAATTATCGTGTAAATTCTTTTTTATTCCCCCTCCATGGCTACTACTAGACACAAATAGATATATATGTGTGTGCATGTGTGTATGTGTGTATATGTGTATATATGTGTGTATATGTATACATATATGTAAAATTGTTCTATACATATTTCTATTTGTCAGTTCTTTCTCTGGATACAGATAACGTCTTTTGTCATACATCCTTTATAGTTAATTTGGGTATTTATAATAGACAAAATAGCTTATTTGCTCAAAGCCATTCTGAAAACGATATTGCTGTTACTGTATACAATGTTCTCTTGGTTCTACTCAGTTTGCTATGTGTTATTTCATGCAAGTCTCAATGATTTTAGAAAAAAAAATGAGACTTACTGGGGCTTCTTTGGGCAACTACTTGCATTTCCATGCAACTTTGGGTCACCATCTTCATATTGCATTCCTTCCTTTTGCCTGCTGCCGTCTTGTGCCAGGTGAATGCCTTCCTCTGCTAGCAGGAACCTTCTCTGCTTCCTTAATGTTTATGCATTTAAGTGAATGGTTTCCATACTTTCCCTAAGTGCACATTTAGGCCTGAGTGCTAAATGCGTAGTTAACACCTTTGATCTCTCTTTCAGAGCTGGGCCCCTAATCATGTTTAACTGACAAATCTAAAGGTGTCAGTGATGCCAATGTTAATCTACAAAGTTCGAAATGGTTAGAGCTCTGAGTACTCTGGAAATTATCTCTCTTTCCACTGGGGAACTAATGGTAAATTACTGGGGTGGGGGGAAGTATCCAATACACTACTCCCCAATGTCAGCTGTGTTCCCCAATGTCTTCTGTCAATATTGACAAGCTATAATGATAAGAGTTCATTCATTCATTCATTCCTTCATCCAGAGACATTCGTTAAGTAACTGCTGTATGTCAGACACTGAGATAGATAGTTACTAGGAATGGGAATAGGGTCTGAACCTGTGATTTCATTGGTATGAGAACTCTTAGGTGAGGAAACTCCTACCAATTTAGGTCACCTCTAACTTAAAGTTTTAGGGAGTTGACTAGAGCACCAAGAGATTAATTGTCTGGCCTAGGGTTAGGCCTAGAGTTTCCTGGGCAGCTAGGTGGTACAGTAGACAAAGTGCTGGGCCTGGAGTCAGGAAATCTCATCTTTCTGAGTTCAAATCCAACCTCAAACACTTACTAGCTGCGTGACCCTGGGCAAGTCACTTAACTCTGTTTGACTCAGTTTCTTCATCTGAGAAATGAGCTGGAGAAGGAAATGGCAAACCACTCCAGTACTGTTGTCAAAAAAAGCCCCAAATGGGGTGACAAAGAGTAGGATATAACTGAAAAAAAAAACAATTGAATATCTCAGAGGTGGGATTTGAATCCAAGTCTTCCTGGCTTTTAGATCAGCTCTCTATCCATTGTACCTTACTACTCTCTTCTTGGGATGTAAAGTAAAGTAAAGTAAAATAAATAGGTAGGTAGGTAGGTAGGTAGGTAGGTAGGTAGATAAATAAAAGAACAAATAAATAAAATTACCTCAGGACTTTAGGCCTTTCCTGATTTTTCTCTTTGTTCCTGGTTGTTGGTTTCATGACATATCATGTTATTTTGACTACATAAAACTTTTAAATTTGTTTATCAATATAGATATTGCTTCCTCCTCAGTATTGATAAACAAATTTAAAAGTATGTATGTAGTCAAAATAATGTGATATGTCATGAAACCAACAACCAGGAACAAAGAGAAAAATCAGGAAAAGCCTCATGTAGGATGTAGCCCATGAGCTAAGCCTTGAAGGGAAGTCATGGGTTTGGGACATGAGATTCTAACAAGTAAAGGTAAGAAGAGAGCATATAGATGAGAGACTGAAAAGGCAAGTGTTGGGAGAGGAAATGTTGTGAAAAGGAATACCATGTGGGTCAGTTTGGATGGAATGTAGAGGTTGTGAAGGAGAGGGGTAGAAAGGTAGGCTGGAGTCAGTTTCTGACTTCAACACCAAACAGAAGATTTTATTGTTGTTGTTTTTGGAGACCACTGAGGAACAAGTGGAGCTTCTTAAGCAAATATGTGCTTTAGAAACATCACTTCAGAAGTCACATTAAGGATGTATTGGGAAGGGAAGCAACTTGACACAAGGAAATAAGATGAGGAAAGAATTATCCCGGCAAGAAGTGATAAGGTCTTGAATTAGTTTGGTGGGCATATGAGGGAGACAGATTTGGGTGAGATGTGAAGGCAGAATTAACAAAAGTTGGCAACTGATGGCATGAGGAAGGAGTGAGAAAGAGGAGGAAGCTTAGGATAACTCCAAGGTTGAATCCCAGGAGACCTAAAGGGTGGTGGTTATTCTCAACAGACCTAGAGAAGTTATTAAGAGAAGCAGGATTAAGGGAAAAGATGAGTTATATTTTGGACAGAGCACTGGACCTGGAGTTGAGAAAATCCAATTTCAAATCTGGCCTCAGACACTTACTAGCTATGTGACCACTGGCAAGTTATTTAACCTTTTCCAGCCTCGGTTTCTTCCTCTGTAACATGGGGATAATATTAGCACCTACTTCCCAAGATTGTTGTGAGGATAAAATGATTTACTTATAAAGTACTTTGCAAACCTTAAAGCCCTATATAAATGCTAACTATTATTATCATTATTATTATTAAATTTGGGACATCCAAATAGAGATATTGATTAGGCAGTTGGAAATATGGCACTAGAGTTCAGAGATAAAGGCTAAAAATGCAGATTTGGAAGGATAGTATTCTTTCCACTTGGTCATGCTGAATGAAGACTCAGTAGGTTTCTACTGAGCTACTAATGATTCATAACCATAAATGTTTATGCATATGTACACATATATGTTAAAAATTAAAATAGTCAAACTTAGGCAAAATTATCATGGAATATTAGGAAGGGAAGGCAATCAGAAGTCATCTAGTACAGACTTTCCCTGAACATAAATCCTCTCCACAATATTCTCAACAAGTGAATAGTCAACAAGCTCTTACTTAAGGACCTTTGGTTAAGGCGAATTCACCACATTCTGAGGCAGCCCTCTCCACCTTGGGGCAGCCTGAATTGTAAGCACTGCTTACTTTATACTACAACATTTTCCCACCTACAACATCAACCCATCGCTCCCAGTTCTGCCATCCTCCATCAACCCAGGCCCAAACAGAACAACTCTAAACTATTCACTACAGATAGCCTTTTGAATACTTGAAGATAGATTTATTCAGTCATTTTTTAGTTGTGTCCAAGTCTTCATGACCCCATTTGGGATTTTCTTGGCAAAGATACTGAAATGATTTTCAGTTTCCTTCTCCAGTTCATTTTACAGATGAAAAACTGAGGCAAACAGCGTTAAGTGACTTGCCCAGGGTCACACAGCTGGTAAGTGTCTGAGGCTGAGGCCAGATTTAAACTCAAGAAGATGAGCCTTCCTAACTTTGAGCCTAGTGCTGTATTCCCTGAGCCATAGATTACTATCTCTACATCTTCTCTTTTCCAGTTCCTTCAACAAATCCTAACATAGGAGGAAGAAATTAAGCAAGGAAACAAACATTTACTAAGTACCTACTAAGTGTCAAGCAGTGTGCCCTCATTTTACAGTTGAGGAAACTGAGGCATAAAGAAATTAGATGATGTGCCCAGGGTCACACAGCTAGTAAGCGTGTCTGAGATAGGATTTGAATTCATTTCTTCCCAAATTCAGGCCCAGAATTCTAATCACTGCACAACCTAGCTGTATCTATGTCTAGTACAGTATAGTGTCTACCTTAGCCATCTACCTTAGCCATCCTTCCTTAAATGTAGTGTTCAGAATTGAGTATGATATAGCAAACATATTCTGGGGACAGGATTCAAACATATTGCAAAGCATTCAAAGACATCCCCATTTCACATATAAATAGTTTGATGGTTGAAATGGACAGGAAAAATAGGGTTTGTGTACTAAAACTTTTTTTTTAAATGCAAGTGTGAAGAAACACTGCTTTCAGAAATACAGAATGTTAAAAGGACCAGGCTGACGACTGAGAGATGGCTAAAGGAAGATATAGGACATTGTGGTTCCTCAACTCATTTACTTGTTAAGGCTTATGAGGTTAAAATTCACAAAATGAAAAATCAAATAACTAATTGAAGTCTATGGGATGATTAAATAAGAACTGTTGATTTTATAACTAACAGAAGAGGTGAGTTAATAAGTTCAATGTATTTTTTTTTCTTTACCTAGTAAAAGGAAGGGGAGTCACTGAATACCAGTAAGCACGGGTTTGAGCCACTGAAGTTGTAGAAGAAACTGGTCTAGGAGAATGAGGACTCAGCAAGGGTGGGTAAAAACAATCAGCTCTGAGGGAAGTTGTGTGAAGAAATCATTACCAGGAGAATCATCCGGCAAGAAGGCTTTAGCTGCTAGCTTCTGGAGAGCAGGGGTCATGTGTCCCAGGTTTACAGGTGAACTGTGATGTATTGGTTATTTGAGCATTTGCTTCACCTTGAATATCTGTGATAGACTGATTATTATGGCTCTTACCTTATTGTTCAGCAGTGATACTCTGTTTAAAATCTAATTGCGAGTGGCTGGTTTTACATAAATGGCAGTTTAAGAGCTCTATTAGTGAGTAGGGTAATCCTCCATCACAAGATTACCCCTAGGATCCTGAGATATCTGAAGTGTTACTGCATAGTCCTACTCTGAGAACTCAAACCTGCCACTGTGAGGACAGGTTGTGGTAATAAATAGAATGAATAAATTATGCCCTACATGAAGGGTTGGATTGTAGGGGTCCATGCCAGCTACACTATACTCATGTCTCAAAAACACTCATCATCTTTCCCTCTCTTTATTCCATTCTTTTTAAATCCTCTTTCTCACATATCTCCCTTTCCCTATGTTAAGTTTAATTCCTTAATAATTAATAACAGTTAATATTTATATAGTGCTTGCTATATGCCAGGCACTGTCCTAAGTGCTTTTCATTTATTATCACATTTTATCTGAAAAGCAACTCTGATCAATCCTCAAAGCAAGGTAGATGAGGATACTGAGGCACACAGAGGTTAAATGACTTTCCTAGAGTCACACAGACAGGAAGTGGTGTCTGAGGCTGTATTTTAACTCAGATCTTCCAGACTCCAGGCCTGGCCCTCTATTCATTGCACCACCTAGCTGCCAACCTCAACCATGTTGCTTCTTCAATACTCGTATGTTTTTCTCCATTCTGAGTAGCGCTATGGGTTCCATGACTTCTCAGATTAAAATACATAATTGAGAAGTCATTCCTTTATCTTGTCATCATTTAATTAGAGTTTGGTTGCAATTGCATATCAATCATCTTCTCTCCAGTAACTCACTCCCTCTCTACACCAGCCAACCAATTTCTAAATACTAGTATAGCTTGGGTCATAGCCCAGCTACTTAACTACAGCAGTCAGAGAAAGAAGCCAGAGTTACAGGGCATGGCATTTCTCCAGAAAATGAAAGACACTTCAGATCAAGTTATCATTCTTCCAGGAATGCTTCAGCAATGATTAGGGTAATGCCATCCCTCAGGAGTTCTCCTCAACCCTCCATTTTTAAAAAAGGCTCAATATAAAAGAGAAGGCACCATTTTGAAGGCCATCAAAAGAGAATGAAAGAAAGATACATTTCTCTGACCCCTTCTTTGATTTTCCCTTGTAAGTTTTTAGTATTCTATAATAGTTTTTATGGAGGTTGGGACTAGAACTCATATTTTCCAAGAAATGAGTAATGAACCATTGACAGCAAGGCAACCGAAAAATCAATATCTAGGCAATTGTGTGTGTGTGTGTGTGTCTGTGTGTGTCTGTGTCTGTGTCTGTATCTATGTGTGTGTATGCATATAGATGCTCACATATGCACAAACAAGAAAACAATTGAGGGAAGGGATTGTATCTCTTTGCTCTGTTGATTTGGGAGTATCTTTCTTCATTTTTTTCTTATTTCCACTGAAAAACTAAAGTCTATGCTGTCTTACATATGAATTTCTGATACCCCCATGAACAAAGTCTTGAGCAGAATAATATGTCTTCAGACACTGACTATATTACTTAGACATTGCAGTAAGAAATAAAATTTATTTCCCAAATGGTTTTCCAAAGAGGCATGGAAAATAAAGCATGTGGAGATATCCAATGGGTTTCTATTCACATTAAAAGGAGGAGCTATAGTAATTGGGGGCAGCTAGGTGGCACAGTGGATAGACTGTCAGGTCTGGAGTCAGGAAGATTCATCTTCCTGAGTTCAAATCCAGACTCAAATACTTACTAGCTGTGTGATCCTACGCAAGTCATTTAACCCTGTTTGTCTCGGTTTTCTCATCTGTAAAATGAGCTACAGAAGGAAATAGCAAACCACTCCAGTATCTTTGCCAAGAAAACCCCAAACAAGGTTATGAAAAGTCAGACATGACTGAAACAACTGAACAACAACAAATAGTAATTAGAGGGGGAGCAAAATGACTCCTTTCTGTGATATAAATTTCAGTGCTTTTTGTGGGCATCAGCTCAACTGGATTTAAAACCACTTCCACAGAAAGACCTAATGTAGATATGTTCTATTTACAGGGAAATTAGGAGTGTGTAAATATTCCTTTGTATTGGCATTTGGCACTATAAACACAATAGATACTTAATAGATGTTTGTTGAATGAATGTTGAATAGACTATTTCAGGAGGTAATGTTACTTACTGACTTATGTAATTATCAGGCTGTATCTTAGCATGAAAGAAAAATGAAACTGTGAATGCCAGGGAAACCAAATCCACCTCTTCTCTACTCTTTGTACAGATTTAAGTAGGGACTTCATCATCACCAAGCTAATAATCATCAAAATAATATGAAACTTCATTATCAAATTCCCACTTTACCCTTTCAACAAGGAATGTTCATTTATTAATAGACCAAGACAAAGGGTCATAAAGCAATATTCCTCCCATGTAACATTTCTTATCCCATTGCTCTTGATAAAAAATATAGAAACAATCAGCTGAGGAATTTAAAGGGCTTTACCAAGGTATGTCAAATAATCTAAGGTAATGGACATTGGATACTGAAATTCATCAGTAGTGGGCAGAGAGGAAATGGGTCATCAAACAAAGTACATGGTTGGAATCTCTTGGACTTGTGGAATTAAATTACAATTGTGACACTAATACTTCAAGTTTGTAAGGTATTTCAAGGAATTTAAAAAGTTTTCCATTCCTCTTTTTGACTGTTTTACTTTCTTACACATACTGGCATCTCAACACAGACACATACCCTCATATCCATCTACTCAATATTTATGTGATGGTTTTACCTTTTTCCATTTTGTAGGGGGGAGGCAAAGCTGAGACACAGAATTTTGTAAAGTAACAATACAAATTAGCATGAGAGAAAGAAAGGCAGAGTCTTTTGTCGTTAAATTTTGTGACATCGGTCACATCGTTGAACCTCTCTGGGACTCAATTTCCTCATCTGCTCCCAAAATGAGGTGACTGGACTAGGTAATCTCTGAAATCACTTCCAGCTCTGATAATCTATGAGCCTATATAGATTCAGAAATGTAATGTGCTTTATCATTCAATCATTTACTTTATAAGTATTTATTAAGCATGGGTGGGGAACCTGTAGCTTTGAGGTCACATGTGGCCCTCTAGATCCTCAAATGTGACCCTTTGACTGAATCCAAACTTCACAGAACAAATCCCCTTAATAAAAGGATTTGTCCTTTTATTGTCAAATTATTATCCTAAAGTATTCCTGTAGCAGTGGACATATACCAAGAGTTACCTGGTAGGTTCCTCCTTCTCCCCCATTTAGAGAACTCTTAAGGGACATGCACGAGAGAGGGGGTGTTCCATTTCAGAGATCACCTAATCTATGCAGACAGATGGATTACCAGGAGGCAGTAGTAGAAGAGAAGGAACTGTGGGAAGGGGAAAGACACTGAGCTCCAGAAGGACCTAGAGACAGAATTATGCAGAAGAGCTCTACATCCACAAACACCTTTTGGAGAGAAGCTGGTACCAGATGTCTCAGATCGCTGAACTGGTAACATTTATCTCAAAGGCGCTTCCTTAAGTTCCTTGAGGGCAGAGATTGCTTCTGCCTGTCAGGCACATAGTAGTTCCTTAATAAATGCTTGTTGGTTGACTGATTGATTAGGGGAGGTGGTGATACAAGGGTCTACTGAGCTCTGCAAATATAAGCTCCTCTGAGTCAGGCCTGCAGTTCTCCATTAATTCCCCTTCCCTGATCCCTAACCATTACCCTAGGCCAGAGGTGGGGAACCTACAGCCTCTAGGTCACACATGGCCTTCTAGGTCTTTGTGTGCGGCCTTTTGACTGAGTCCAAGTTTTACAGAACAAATATTTTTATTAAGGGGATTCAGTCTCAGGGCCGTACTTGAGGACCTAGAGGGCCATATGTGGTAGAGGTCGCAGGTTCCCCACCCCTGCCCTAGGCTCTCATCCAGCTCCCCTTCTCTGACTGAGAGATCATGTAGAATGGAAACCACACATTGTAGAGATGCTTAATATTCTGGTCTCTGAAACTCTCACAGAGAAGGGAAGAAAAAAAAAGGAGACAGAAAAAAGTCTAAAACCATTCAAAAGAAAAATCTGTGCTTAGCTATCTCTTTTCGTTGAGGTGGCAGCTCCTAGAGAGAAGGGCATATTCTGTTGTTGAATATTCTGCCCAGGTCCTTACTCCCTCAGGACAGGGATAATTATGAGGAATTTGTGTCTTCTTGGCTTAAATTCTTGGGCAGCTTCCCTGTAGTACTGCTTCCCCGAGGGCCCTGGGAATGCCACCTGTTTACTGGCAGGGGATCACTCTCAGAGGAAAATTTCACTTCCTTAGCTGTTCCTCAGTGCCATCCTTGGCTGTCCCTGCAGTGACAAAGCCCCAGTTGCTCTGGTCCTGGGCTTTCTAATGCAATCACTTTCTGTCTCTGGAATAGCCGTGTCTTTTTGTAATTCAATCATAGGTAGCCACTCTCATTTATGCCTGGGGAGGCAGTTTTGTTCCTTGCTTTATTAATTATTATTATTATTATTATTATTATTATTATCATTAGTGGAGCTGTACGGGAGGGGAGGATGTGTTGAAAGAAACAGGAGGGATGTATTCAGGCTTTCCTTGAGTTGTTCTGAGCTTCCATTTATCATGCCAGATATAAAGCTGTAGTGGGGAGGAGAGAGGCTGAGATTTGCACTTCCATCACCTTGTTCTTTTCAACTAGGAGATCTCTAAGGTCCCCTCAAATGCTAGCAGTTTATGAATACTTTCGGGTGGTAATTACGGCAAAGGTTTTCATGTTCCTCTCACATTTCCCTCTGATCAGGAGACACATTGTTTGGCTGAATTGGAAGGCCTCCTCTTCCTCCTTATGATGAAACAGGTATTTTGGGTCCAGGGGACTCCTCTTTCAGGTGAGTTACTCCCTCTCCTTATCCTTGACTTGGACAAAAGTGGCTTGTGTTTTCTCTGTCTGGGTCCCTCCTGAGGCAACGTGGGAGAGTAAGAGAAAGCTCACCACCTCTGGAGTCAGAGAACTTGTGTTCAAATCCCCATCTTTCATTCTCTCTACTTGTGTAACCTTGTGCAAGTTGCTTGGCTTTCCTGGGCCTCATTTTCCTCATCTGTGAAATGATGGGGTAGGACAAGATGACCTTGGAGAGGCCTTTCTACCTCTAGGTCTGGGATGCTGAGATGTCCTCATTAGTCCATCCTCCTTACTGCTCCTTCCAACTCTACTGTTAACATCCAAAGAGTTTGCAGCTTCCGAAGGTGGATATTTGTGGACAACCCAGTGCAGGGATGGGACCGACTGCTTCTAGCTCTTCCTGCCAAAACTGACAGCCAGAGGAGTCTCAGAGCAGAAGGTGTCAGTCAGAGCTGCAGGCACACGAGTTAGCAGCGGCTGTCACCGAACTACAGGTTCTCTGAGGCAAGGCTTTAGATTTCCCCATCTTCAAAGGGCAGTGGGAGACCTCCGCTACCTTAAACCTTTCATCTACAACAGAACAGCATCAAGCCAGGCTGGCTGCCAATTGGCTGAAACTTAATTAATAGGTAGAGCATCTTCCTGATTCTTCAGAATTATCAACCGTTTCATTTGCATGGGGACTTCTTGTTGATTTCCCTTCTCTGGTTCTTCCTCAATTCTAAGTCATGGCCTCAGGGCTTTACCAAATGTACCATAGTGCTCTGGCCTATTCCCAAGGCTTACGGCTGATTTATGATTTAATTTTTATCTGTAGCACTAAGAAACTCTCTCGATAATGGTCACTTAAAATATGATTAACCATCATCATTTCAACCCCACAGCATCCCCCAGGGGGTGAACTGAGGCAGTGGCCTATAGGAAGTGTTAATAATACCTAGAGATGGCCCTGTTCAATGAGAAGCCTTCTTTGGGGAGGAGAAAGCCCCCAGGGAGTCACAGTAAAGAGCCAGCAGATAGGAGGAAAGGATAGGGTCTGAGTGAGGATGTTTGGGGTAAGAAGTGAGGTACTGAAAATGATGATAGAATGAAAGGAAATTTGCATCCATGGTTAAAAAAAAAAGGAAAGCCTGATGATCCAAATTTTCCTGAAGTCTTTCTTTGTACCGCTAAGCAGATTGAATCTCTTATAGAAACGATAAAAAGGAGGCAAAACCAATCCACCAGTCATGACATCTTTACAATCTCAGAACTATAGCCCCTGGACTGGTGGAGACAGGTTATCAGACAACAGCCAAAGACCATGTGTAACACCAGTCCATATCACCAGCAGAGACACAAACCCTCAGCAGCCCTGAAGACACAGAGGCCTTCAGGAACAGGCTCCTTGGTGATGCCCATCGGACAACTACATTAGTCGCAATTACAAGTCTCTTAAACAGGGAGGGGATCAAAGGGTCATAATTGGTGAGCTTGGGTCAACCAAATATTTTATATGACTATTCTCTAAGTGCCCAAGTTTATGAAGATGCCCCAGTTTTTCTATCCTCCACCCTTCAGTGTGAGCATATGTGTATATATATATATACATATATATGTATATATATAGTATATATATATATATGTGTGTGTATATATATATATGTATATATATGGCCAGTTAAGCTAGGTTAACTTAACAGCAGGGTTCCTGTTTTTGCAGGAAAAAAAATCCAAGCCAGTTGGGGGTCAATGTCCAAGCACAAGAATCTGCTACTACTCAGGCTCGGTGAACCTCAAGTATATCAACTAAAGGATCAGGATTTTCCACCAATTGTAACTCGAATTGAGGTTTCTCT
The DNA here is from genome assembly GCF_900497805.2 of Vombatus ursinus. Taxonomy (NCBI): domain Eukaryota; kingdom Metazoa; phylum Chordata; class Mammalia; order Diprotodontia; family Vombatidae; genus Vombatus; species Vombatus ursinus. Next base: position 11,207,953 of record NW_020954737.1, on the reverse strand, counting down.
AATTAGATGTGGAATTGTGGACCTAATCAATTGTGCAACTTTTGATTGTAACTCAGACCAATCTGAGTCTTGGAGGGAGAGGTAAGTATAAAGCTCGCTCTCGCTTCTGTGCTCAGTGTGCTTCCTTCTTGGGAGGGAGTGCACCCAGTTCTCTGAGAACTGAATAAAGGAATTTCTTCCTTCACTCTAAAAGAGCTGTAGCCTGCGTCTCTAAAAGAGCTGTGTCCTGTTTTTTGACTCTTGGCTGGCTTGCAACTGGGGAAGCAGTGGGCAGTGGCAGCTTGTCACGGGCTAACTCCCCAATCCTGCCAGTCCTGGAGGTCGTTGATAACAACTAGATTTCATATAATCCAACCAAACAACCTTAGATAAGAAAAATATAAGAAGAAGAGGAAGAAAGGCACATCATAATTCCAAATACAGGTACAATCATCATCTATAAATAAAAGTGCCTGGAGAACCTAACAAAAACAACAACAATAAGGGTAACTAATAATTATAGGAAGATAGAAATATAAGATATAGTCATTGCCACCAGCAAATACAGAAAGGTCATCCTTAAGGGACTTCCAAATTGATACAGATTTTTCAAGGAAATGGTGGAAATGATGCAACAAATATCACCACAAGCTGCAAAATTTAGCATCTACTGAATACCAAATTCCTAGGTCAAGTGACAAGAATTAATTCCAGAAACTCGCTATCTTTCACAAACTACCAGATGACCAATCACCCTACGACAACTGTAAACACCAACATGTGTTTGAGAATTCAACAAATAAACAGTACCGAAACTAGAGCATTGAAACTGGAGGCAAAACTGTTGCTCACAATTGCCTGGACTTAACACTGGCCCATAAAAATGTAAGAACAATGTTTATAATAGATATAATTATAATGAATATTCATAACCTCCAAACTACATGGAATGAAAAGCTTTCAAAATATAGAGACCTAGCAAAAGAAATCAAAACCTGTGGGAACAGGATAAAGTAAGCATCATCCCTAGCATCCTGTCTGCTACTAGAATTGTGGCAAAGACTTTTTCAGGCAGTCTTTACATCTGCTGCCTTGACTGCTATCTCAAGCCTTGGTTGACTCTGTCTCCCTTAGCCTCCTCTCTCCTCTGTGTATAGGGCTGGAGGGTGAAGTATCAATCTCCTTGCAATGTCATCCTTTATTAAGGGCAGAAAGTGGACTCTCAGATCACTCCACGTTGCATCTGTTGCCCACCCTTGTATCAGTTCCACAGAATAAGATGCTCCTGTACTGATTACCCACTAATGTCACCATTCCCCCACTTTCCTTCTACCTTTTGTATGTTGTCTCCTCCCCTTTAGATTGTAAGTTCATTGAGAGCAGAAACTGTCTTTCTTTTTATTAATTGTATCCCCAATGCTTAGCACAGTGCCTGGCACATCATAGGATTTAGTTAAGTGTTTATTGGATTGGATTATTAGATTATATTACCAGCTTATAAAGGAGTCATCATTCTTGTGAGGGTCTTGGACCCAGCCTTTCTCAGAAGCCCTCCTTATTCTGGAACCTATTGCTCTATCAATACCTACTTCTGCTAGCTTCACTAAACCAATTGGGGAAAAAAATAACCCTCCATAACTATGGACCAGTCTTCTCAGTACCAGGGAAGTCAAATATTCATTCAAGCCTTAGATACTAAGTCTGATGGGAAACCAATTTGATATCTTCTAAATGTGTACCATTCCCTTTCTTCTTGGGATAAATACAAGGAATTAGTGCCAAGTGTATGTTCAGTCTTCTCCTTCTCTTCCTCAACTTCCTCTTCCCCCATGTGTTTCAAAGTTACCACTTGTCTGGGAGAAAGATTCCCCCCCCTCCAACTCTTTCTGCCAAATCAAAATTCCAAATTCTAGGGTTCCCTGAGTATCAGTCTATTCAATTCTCTAATTTAAGTAATTCACACTACATGAATGAGATTGACCCTTTGCAATTGATATCTGAATTTAAAAAGAGGGACTTATTAAGCCATGAATGAATAAATGGATCTCTAAGTTCTAGAATAGGTAGGGATAGGGTTTTTTTTTTCAACAATGGGATCTTCAAGTGTGCCTTGATTACTCTTAGAGCCTCATGATTACCTTGAATGCTGTCTTACAGCAACATACCATGACTTCTCTATGTCCCTTCAAGAAAGAAGGAAAGAAAGTAGAGAAGGAAGGAAGGCAGAAAGGAAGGAAGGGAGGGAGGAAACAAGGAAAGAAAGAGAAGGAAGGAAGGAAAGAAGGAAGGAAGGAAGGAAGGAAGGGGGAGGGAGAAAGAGAGGATGGGAAGAAAGGAAGGAGGGAGGGAGGGGGAGAAAGAGGAAGAAAAAAGATCACACTTGTTCAACCTTGCAAATTGTCCTGCAGAACCCATAAGACAGTGAAATCTGAGAAGGGGAAAAAGAGCACATACATTTGAAACTGAATTGTGACTCTACAAATAGGAAGAGTCTCATGTATTTTTCACAGTCACTTTCAGAATTATTATTATTATTTTTTATTTGTTCAAGAGCAGCAAGCATAAGGGCTCTGTTGTGGAACAGTGGAACAGTGGAAAGGGAAGAAGAGGTCAATACCAAAGATGCTAGGTGCAACCCTGCTTGGTCTTTGCAATATTAAATACACATACACACACACACACACACACACACACACACACACACACACACACTGAGTGGGAATGTAAAAACCACACGTGCATACATGCACAAACTGCAGAACCATGATTTCGTAATTTCAATAATGAGAACTTTGGAATTACAATCTGGCTGAGCTGAAAGGTAATGCAAATGGGACCTAGGATCGCCCTGAGGACAGAGTCTCTGGCTGTCAAATACCCACTCTTCACCTTATTTTAAATGAATTAATGGGCTAAGGGAGGTGTGAAGAGGGATTTTCGCTGCTTTTAGAATGCCAGGAAAACTCTTATGACTCCAAGGGCTGTGTTGCAGTCCGAGATAAAATAACTGCTTTAATGCAAGGCCAGAGTGTTTGTTGAAGCAGGAAAATCACTTCTCACACTTGGAGAATACAGTTCTGATAAGTTTAGAGATCTGCGACCACAATTTCTCCATCGGAAGAAAGGTTATAAAGCTTATCACGTTAGTGATTGGCATTCATTTCATCACAATCTCACTGCCCAAATTGATTGATATAAACCTCTGTGGAAGGATATAAATGTGCCTAAAATGACTTTAACCCTCTTAGAATTTTTCCACTCCCTGGAGGCAATACCAGAGAAACCTGGTGCATCACAGTCTCTAAGGGTTAGGGACCCTCCCAAGATTAGCAGAATGAATACAGCTAAAGCAAAGCAATTAGCCTGGGTCCTACTCCTCTTAACACCTCCAAGGCTGAAGAAAGTAAACTAAAGGGGCAGCACCCTCCTCCATTCCCCCATCCCCCTTGTGACCTGGTTCCACTCTCCAGGAGCCCTGGAGAAAGGATGGCTAACTTGGAACCAGGGTTGCTGGGTTAGGTGGGTGACATGGACACCCTGCCTTATTCACAAGGGGCAGATCTACAAGGGGAGTGGTAAGAGAGGTCAATCAAGAACTCCACATTCTCCTGAACTACATGGAAATACTTTGGGTAAACTCTCAGTGAAAAGGCCACACAACAGTATAGTTCAGTGGTTCTCAAAGTGTGATCTGAGGGCCCCTAGGGGTCCCCCATGACCCTTTCAGGGGGTCCACCAGGTCCAAACTGTTTTCATAACATTAAGGTTCTTCATTTTTAATGCGGTAAATGTTAATAGATATAATATATATAGACCAAAAAGTTTGAGCATTGCTGGGATAGCGTTTGGAGAGCTGGCCTTGGAGTAATCTGGGTTCAAGACCCACTTATGACACATACTGGCCTGTGTGACCCTGAACTTAACCTGAACTTAATCTCTCAATATCCTAGGCAAACTCTCTAAGACTATAAATTGCAGAACAGGTCCTGATCTGCGTGTTTCTTTTCTGGGTGTTCACAATGCTAATATTATATAGATTTGGTTACAAAACAAACAAACAAAAACTACTGGGTGAGAAAGCTATACCCAGCTGATCATTATCCTCTGTTTCTCTGGTTAGAGGGTGAGACCATGAACTCCAACCCTCCATTTAAGGAGACAATTCAGCTCAGACATCTCCTTTCTTTCCTGGTTTTACTACTTTGGGACTTCTCTGACTGATTTCTCTATTATGCCCCTCATTAGTCATCTTCCTCCCTCCTCTCCTCCCTTTTCTTCTTCTTTTTGTGTTTTGTCTTCTCTCATTAGATTGTAAGCTCCCTGAGAGCAGGGAGTTGTCTTTCTTTTTTTGTATTCCCCAGATACTTCAGTAGTGAATTGACTCTTTGGGGCATGTATCCAATCTTAATACATCACTGAGGGTACATACAACATGGTTTCTTTCCACAAGGAGTCTGAAATCTGGCAGATATCATCCATTGAATAATATGTCTGCAGGGGAAGAAAGAGAAGGGCTCTTAAGACAAAAACTATTTGTAAGAATCAGTGGCAGACTTAGGTTCCTTTGTAGCCCCAAAGCACCAAGATCCTAGAAGTATTTTCCACCAATTTCTTACTCTTTTTCTTGCACTTAGTCATGAGTCTGAATTAATTAGGAAGAGCAGATGGCATCCTCTAGGATTTCTAGAGGGACCAAAAATTTCCCATAGTGAGGGCAGAAGGGAGGGTCAAAGGACAGGAGAGTTCTTTTCTATACTTCTCTGCCTTTTCCTCTTCTTCTGGGGCTCCTGTGGGTATTGCAGAGATACCACTCCTCCCTTCCCATAGACTCTCTATGGTCACTCATCCTACCAGAGTGGATCTGGACTTTGGTGTCCCAGGGACCTTGGGTTACAAAAGGGAAAATTTTTCAGCCCCAGAGAGAAGAAGAAGGTAGGGACCAATTGGATTACTTGTGAAGGATAAGAATAACTTGACTGAGAAAGTCAAACTAAGAGAAAGTGAATATTTGGCCACTCTTTCAATTTTTCTAATCACCTAGTTATCTGAACTTGCTCCCCAGACCACCTTTTGCTCTTCTCTCTCCATGCCCTCCTTCCATAAAAACACTCTGAAACTCAGTACATTCTTTGGATTTTTTTTCCTGAAAATTCTGGAATCTACCTTTTGTCCTCTTTCCTTTCTATAATTTTCTCACATTCCTTCTCCCTCTCTTTTGGGTGTGTTCCACCTCATGGATGTACCTATTAGTGGCATTCCATCTGTCTGTGCGGCTACATGCCTGCCTGCATAGAACTCTTCTGGGTGGGTATCATGACACATTGAGTCACTCCTCCAAGGAAAGGCTGTAGGGGCTGCCTCAGAATGGCAAATTGCCATCTCTGGAATGGAAATCCTATCTAGATTTTGATTGTACAACAGGGGTCCAGAGCATTACTGCTGCCTGTCTTTCATGCTGCAGGTTTTATATAAGTGGAGCATATGGAACTGGGCCCCAGTGTTGGCTTCCTAAAACAGCCTATGAAGAGGAAATCAACTGGGTAAGTGGGAGTGAGGTGGCCAGATTTCAACCTTTATAGAAGAAATAGAAACTCCAGGATTTCAGGGTCTTTTTGAAACTCACTTTTTATGAGAATTGTGCCTCTCCCCTTTGTCTTAGAGTGGCCACTGTCCTTCCTCTCATGCCAGAGCCACAGTTAGGCAAAAAAGGGACTCCTGCCTTTGGTGCCCAAACCTCCTAGTTCTTTCCCCTCCTGCCTCAGCAGTCTACAGATTTCAAGAACTTCCCTCACCCCTCCTTCCCCCATCTTTTTCCAGGATCTGACTAGAGTTGATAAATTCAATGCTTTAATTACTGGTCCAATTAAAACATAAATACCCCTGAGGGGTAACACTTTAAGAAGTCAGACTTTTAGATCTTGGTATAAATGAGTTTAAGCCTTATAACTCCAATTTCAGACAACAGATCTTGAGTGGAGGGGACAAGAAGGAGGAGTTTATTTTATAGGGCAAGCCTGATACCCTAAAATTTAATCATGTAGGTGGTGATCTAGTCTGCTAATGTGTAAAGAATGACTAGACCCTTAGCTTTTTACCTCCATACTCTCCACTTCTCTTTCTTCTTCCCTCTCTTTTCCCATAGGGCACTGCTTATTTACTTGTGTTTTGTTTTTTTCTATCTTTACATCAGATATTTCTCCTTTCCCTGTTTGTCTTTTCCCTCCTATTCTCTTCCTATTCAAACTGGTTTCCTTTCCTTTATGCCTCCATTTGCCCCCTTATTATTTTTCCCTTCTGTCCCCAATCATGGCTCCTCTGCCATTTTGCCTTCTCCCAAGCCCCTGTCACAATCCATCTTTCTTTTATAGCTATGACTTCCCTGGTCTAAACCTAGGACAGGGTCATCCTCCATACCATAATGAAGGTCTTTTGTGCCTAAAGAAGGCCATACTAATACACAGGAACCCAAATGATAGCAGAAAAATGAATTGTAGTGGGGGATAGAGTTTAAATAGAAAGAGGAGGCAGAAATAATGCCTGAAACTAGAAACAAGATGGCAACAAGGGAAGAGGTGATGATAAGTCGGACCATGTACCATATTGGTCCAAATAGTGGCCATATTTTTCCTCATGTCTGTCTTCATTAAGACTTTAGCAGAGACTATAATCAGTATTTGCAAGTGTGTGCCTATATCTATGTAGATATTTTTCTGTTCAAATATATTTCATTTTAAGAGTATGTACTATATTTATAGGCCATTTATATTCATATCAATATGTTATGTGATAGATAAGTAAAAAATTAGAAGAGGAAAACAGGACTTGAAAGTTGTAGAAGGGAGAAAGAGATAGGGGGCAGTGAGGTGGTGCTGTGGATAGAGCACTGGGCCTGGAGTAAGGAAGATTCATCTTCCTGAGTTCAAATCTGGCCTCAGACACTTTTACTAGCAGTGTGACCCTGGATAAGTCACCTTATCCTGTTTGCCTCAGTTTTCTCATCTATAAAATAGATGAAGAAAATAGCAAATTACTTTAGGGTTTTTGATCAGAAAACCCCATAATGGGGTCACAAAGAGTTGGACATGACTAAACAACAACAAAGAAGGGAGAAAGAGATAGTAAGCTTAGGATAGGAAGGTCAGGAGAACAAATCTAGGAAAAGTGAAAAAAAAAGTTTCACAAAACAAGCTCTGCTTATTACCCTGGGTTTCATTGAAAGATGATGATGATGATGATGATGATGATGATGATGATGATGATGATGATGATGATG
>NW_020954737.1:11200199-11200691 GCF_900497805.2 Vombatus ursinus | reverse complement strand
TGATGATGATGATGATGATGATGATGATGATGATGATGATGATGATGGATGATGAAAAATAGGACCTCTATCTGAAATCCCTCAAAATTATGAAAAAAAGATTAGTAATTTTTTTTAAATAGATCTTTTGTAGATGACACTTTAAGATTTGAAAAGCACCTTATAAACATCTCATTTGATCATATATAGAGCATATTAGAGCTAGAAGGGATCTTAGTGATTATCTCTTCCAACCCCCTCATTTCACAGAGAGGGAAACTGAAACCCAGAGAGGTAAAGAGACTGTCCCAAGGCTGGAGAGCAAGTTAGTTCCAGAGCCAGGAATAGAACCTTGGTCCCGGGGTAGCTTTTTCAAAATGAAATTGCATTTTTTCAAGGTGGAATAGGTTATTTGAAATTCCAATTCTTACCAGCTCTGATGCCTGGCATTATGAAAATGTACCTAGCCTACTTCATGGAGATTATATGTGTTTCTTCACTTTAGACCTTCAC
>NW_020954737.1:11138424-11200099 GCF_900497805.2 Vombatus ursinus | reverse complement strand
GTCCCTCTCTCTCTCTCTCTCTCTCTCTCTCTCTCTCTCTCTCTCTCACACACACACACACACACACACACACACACACTCGGAGTTAAGTGATTTGCCCAAGGTCACACAACTAGTAAGTCTCTGAGGCTGGATTTAAACTCAAGTCCTCCTGACTCCAGAGTCAGTGCTCTATCCACTGTGCAACCTAGCCGACCCCTGAAACTCTCTTTTTTAAAGGTCAGTTTATTGCCCAATGCATCAATTTACTTTCAGTCCTCATCTTCCTTGATGGTCCTGTAACTTTAGACACCATTGATCATTTCCCACCTGACACTGTATCTTTCCTTTCCTTCTACGACTTTTCGTGTCCTCTGCTAGTTACTCTTTCTCCTCCTGCAACTGAAATGTGGGCATCCCCCAAGGGCCTTTCTGTGACCTTCTGTTCTCTGCTCTCTCCCTTGGCGATCTCATCCACTCTCAAAACTTCAGATATCACTGCTATGACCAATCGGGGTGGTAGTAATGGGAAATACACTCAACACACACTTTTAAATTTAATCTGCATTATTAATACTTGTTCCATCACTTTCTTAAGTCTAGACAATTGACAACAATAAATCTAGCCCTGATTTATAACATTTGTGGATTTCTGAGGTATAAATATTCACACTGAAAATTTAACCATCAGCTTTGGTTAGAGATGACTGCAGTACACCTGCTACCTCCATGCAAATGATTCTGAAAACAATACTCCCAGTCTCAACATCTCCCCAGAGCTTAATCTCCATGTTTCCAAATGCAGAAAGCATCTTCAGTGAAATGTCCCACCAGAACATCCAATTCAAAATATGCAAAATTGAGCTCATCATCACTTTCCAATCTCCCTTTCCCCAACTACCTTTCTGCCTAACCATCTTTCAAATCACCCAGACTTGGAATCATCTGTGACTCTTCCTACTTCTCCAACCTCACCACATCATATTGTTTAGCAAATTCTGTCAATTCTGCCTCTTTTGTGTTTTCTCTTCCTTTCCATTTTGACCACTATCACTTTAATTCAGATCCTCATCACCTCTAATCTGGATTATTACAATAACCTCCTACCTTGTATTCTTTCCTCTGGGCTCTGCCCTCTCCAAACAAACCTTTACATGGCTGCTTGCATACCCTTCCTGACACAATGTTTTGATAATGGCAGTCCCTTACTGAAAAATTTCAGTGATTACCCATCGTCTACTAAAGAAAATGAAAACTACTTGGTATTTATTTTGTATAAATTATGTATATGCTTACCTATTTTCATATTAGAATGTAAGTTCCTTGAGGACAGGTACTTTCACTTTTGTCTTTGTATCCTCAGCACTTAGTAGAGTGTATGGAACATAAATAAATTCAGTAATCTAACTCCAACCTACCTTTCCAATGTAATTGTAAAACCCTCCTTTTTATGGAGGACTCACCAACCTCCATTCTTGTCCTATTCTCTCCATCTCCCTGACTTTACCCATTATATCTCCCTTGCTTGGAGTAGATATTCCTCACCCTCCTCTAATCCTACCATTTTTACCTGTGGAAATCTTTTTTTTCCCCTTCAAAACCTTGTTTAGGGCCAACATCTGTCAGGAATCTTTCCCTGATCCTCCTCTCCCCACAACCTCCCAGCTGAAAGCGATTTCTTCTTCTTCATATTTCTTTATTTCATTTTATTTTTAATTTATAAAATAACACAAACATTTCCATAACATAGTAGAATAAAAAAAAAGATGATTGTACTTAAAACTGCAAATCTGTTATGTTCAACTTGCTATTCCTTTTAAATATGTGATAAAGTTATCTTGTGACTTTCTTTTTTTTCCTCCTTTTTTTCTTCTCTCCTCCCCTCTTCCCACCCTAGAGATGGTACAGGGATGCCCTTCATATTTCTTACAGTATTTGTTTTGACTTTCCCTTTGCATTTATCATATTCTGCTTTTTTAATCATAATTATTTATATATATATATGTATATGTATGTGTATATATATATATTAATCATATCTGTTATTAGGCTGTAAGTTCCTTGAAGGCAGAGACTGTGTTTTATTTAATCTCTATGTCTCTAGCACTCATCTGTGCCTTATTCTTAATAAGTGTGTATCTAAGTGAAGTAAGTCAAAATGAAAGTTCCTCCCACTTCACTCTCACTCAACTACCCCTTTGCCCTTATTTTATAACCAATGTTAAAACTGCAACTCTCCCAGTAAACTTCTACTGATGGAAGTGCTATCTATATCTGATGGTGACTACCACCAGTTCAGTACTTCCCTGCTTCCCAGGCAAGAGAAACACAGATGGAAATTAGTCAACCAAAAAGCATTCACAAAAATCCCATTACAAATGATCTCTTTATATACCATGTCTTCTCACAACATAAGCTCCTAGGTATGTGTGTCTTCTGTACATTGTAATCAGCATACTATGTATGATCAAAAAGTATAAACTGATGATGATCATGATGATGATGGCAACAATGATGAGGATGACAATGGTGATGAAGATGACAGCTGCCTTTCTTTATGTTCTGCAGGGGTGTTGGTGAGTCATGATGCCACCCATGTCAATCATGGTACCTATATTCAAGTCAAGCCTATGTCTGGTTGATAGTAGGAAGTCCAAAGTGGCCCGCAGCCATGGGCAGGTGGTCTATGTAGGTAGTTTGATAGACTGGAAAAATAAAATTGTCATAATAAACTAAATAAACTTATTAGATAAATAGATAAACTTACTTATTCTAGGAGTATCCGTGGTACCTGCTGATTATGATGAGAAAATGAGGAAACTGTTATCAGCCTGCATGAGAACAGGAAACAGAAGAGCAACAGACCCCTGCTAATCATGAAATGCACATAATGTCAGGTATTGATTTCCAGTATTATGTATCTCTTAGCAGACAAGGGGAAAACACTATAGGATTTCCTGAATATTTTAATGGTAGACATCATAATGGATTACTAAAACAATTGATAGAATTTGCTTCCTTGGAGAAATTTAACAATAGAAAAGGTATTCATGTGGCCAGAAGATTCAGACTTTATCCTGCCTATGGACACTGGGGTTGGCTACCTGAATTCTGGGGGATCTGTTTCAGACTTAGGATCCCCATTCTTGACTCCTGCACCCTGCATGCTCTTCCTTATGTAGCTTCTCTTTGTGATTTAAACTTCTTCCTCCCAGAAACTTTTCCCAACTCATAATTTCCCTCATCCATGCCTATTTCTATAAAACCAGAAGAGAAATTTATGGTGTTATCGATACTTGAGAAGATAATGGTTCCTTCCTTGAGTGTTGCCTTTTGAGAGCAGAGACATGGGGGACTTCATGGTTACACTATCACATAAGAATCTATGGCCTATTTTGCCTCAAAAGTCATGAGCCCTATCAAGCTTCCAGTTCGGGCCAAATGCTCATGATTCTTTCCAACTTTAAGTAGATAAATAAAATTATTAGGGGTCTTAGCTGGAAACCTCGTTCTGTGGGAAATAGGACAAGACATCCCTTGTTCTAAACCTGAGTAGAGTAACCCCAAGGGATAAACACAAATGTACACTACATGTTCATCCTCCAGAAGTGCAGGAAAAGAATTGTCTGGAACAAAGTATCCTCGGTTAGCTCACCAGCTGGGAAATCCTAATGAATTCCTGCTCTGAAATAAGCTCAATGAGAAAGCAGAGAAAAATAGTTGATCATAGCATCAGTGGGACTCCAATGTTGGGATATACAGGCTCAAACTTTGTTGCTGTTGTTCAGTTGTTTTTAGTCATGTTTGACTCTTTGTGACCCCATTTGGGGTTCTCTTGGCAGAGATACTGGAGTGGTTTGCCATTTCCTTCTCCACCTCCTTTTACATATGAGGAAACTGAGGCAGAGTGAAACGACTTGCTCAGGGTCACACAGTCAGTAAAGTGTCTGAGGTCAGATTTGAACTCAGGAAGATGAGGCTTCCTGACTCTAGGCCCAGTGCTCTATCCACTGTACCACCTCTCTGACATACCTCCAACAGGGCAGTCACTAATAAGAATGTGATTTCAGCTGTGCCACCTATTCTGCTTAGCCAGCTGTACCTGTTTTCCCCTTGCCTTGAAACTACACCTTTGGCCTCTCCAGATCTCTCAGCAGTCACAACCAGCTCCAGCATGGTGGCCCTGGCTGTTGGCTAGAAGCATGTGGAATTTGTGTCCTTCCTGTCAGGCACCTGAGTCCTGAAGTCCTAGAGCATTTCCAAATCCTCAGTCCTAGTGAATTTACACTGCTGGCAGTCTAACTAATTCCCTATGATTTTTATGTTAACTATTTTGTAGATCATTCTCTTTGTAGATCATCTTTATAGATCATTCTCCTCTTCCTCATCCCAGTATATGTTTTGACCATTTTGATGGTTATTGGCATTGACACCACAGAGCAAAGATATTTTTTTTTTGCAAAATTAAGACAGAAAAGGGAACTTTTCACTTCATGCAAAAATTAGGTTTTTATAAATTTCATAAAATTAGAATTTCATAAATGCATATGGAATATGGTGATGGGAATAGGAGAGTGAAGAATATCTACTCTTCAAAGGAAAAAAAATGGCCCTTTACATGACCATTCCCCTCCTACATTTTGTAGGCTCAGATCACATCTCTTTTCAGTCTTCCTTTTTCTAGACTAAAGAGTTCAGATCTTTTAGGTCTGCTTTTATATGAAAACTCCTCCACCCCCTTCATCATTTTAGGAGCCCTTGTGAAGAACCTTTCTAACACTATCATATGTCTCTTGTATCATCAGAATGACGCATAGTATGTTAGGTATGGACACAGTATATTTCTACACTGGAGTTAAGTTTATCCTTTCTGTCGTGTCTTTGTTCATCTGTTGACAAATAGAACAGATCATAGGACTATAGCTTCAGAGGAAAAAAGGGACCTTAGGAGATATTTAGGCCAATCCTTTCATTTTTTAGTTTAGAAAACTGAATCTCAGAGAAATGAAATTCCTTGACTCAGGATGGGAGATGGAATGCTGTATTTAGGGACCAATTATTATTCCACTTTGGTTGGAACATTGCTGTTATTGTTGTTGTTGGTGGTGGTGGTGCTGCTGCTGCTGCTGCTGCTGCTGTTCAAGTGGAATGAATGAAATAAGATTAGAAAAAAAATAGGTTGGAGCCAGATTGGGAAAGGTATAAAACTAAAGAGTCTGTATTTTATTACAGAGGTAATAGGAAGCCATTGAAAATTCTTAAGCAGGAGAGTGACATACTTTTTCAGTTGGATTGCTAACAATGAACAAAAGTAAGCTTCTTGACCTCTTCTAATTCTAAGAATCTATTATCCTCTATGATAAAGCTTATCATAGATTCTTAGAATTAGAATAGATTCTTAGAATTAGAAGAGGTCTTAGAAATGACTCTAATCTCCTTCCTGATACTTCATGAGTCCAGCCCACAATCTCCCTTCTTTAAATCTCCATTTTCCTTATTGTTAATAATACAATACAATAATACAATTCCATTTAGTACCTTTTTTTTAGCTATCTGGTTCTCTGTTTGAAATGTATATATGTGTATATGTATAATACGTATGTGTTTTTCTAGATAGACAGACCCATGCATGTGTCTATCTGTTACTAGCAGGCTATTTCAGTAATCCAGGTGTGTTGTAATGAGAGTTTGCACCAGAGTGGTGGTGGCAGTGTCAGAGGAGAAAAGGGGGCATATTTGAGAGATATTGCAAAAGTGAAATTGACAGACCTTGGCAATAGATTGGATATGAGGGGTAAAAGATGAGGGAGTAAAAGATAACACCTGATTTTTGAGCCTAAAGGACTGGAAGGATGGTGTTGCCCTTTACAGTAATGGTGAAGGTAGGTGGGGTATGTTTTTGGGAAAAGATAATGAGTTCTGTTTTGGATATGTTGAGTTTAAGATGTCTACTGCCTTTGGAGATGGGAGATTAGAGGTCAGCAGAGAGTTTTAGGCAGAGAAGGTAAATTTCAGCATCATCAGCATTAAGATGGTAATTAAATCCATGGAAGCTAAAGAGAATAAAGGATTTAAGTGTTACAAAGAACAAAGCTATTGATGAACTTGTGGTATAAGATCATCAATGGCTAAACCTTTGATATTTTTGGTACCTAAGGCATAGATAACTTGAAGCACAGCCCAACTCACAAGGCTTTCCCAGGAAAGACATGACTTAGGAAAACAAAGATACATACAAGTGACCCACTTAAGGAACTGGAGTCCCCAACACCATCTTACTCTGCTATGGTCATCTCTCATACAGCTTCCTACTCCTCCCTGCTGTGAATGCTATCATCTTGGCAGCCACACTAAAAAAAAAAAATCCAATTTAGGAACATATGACCAAAGGTCTCCATTCTCCCTGCTTTTATCTATTGTCTACAGACAGTCTTAGAATAGAATGGCTGATGTTATGGTAAGGGCTACTTGTAGTGGCTACTTCCTTTCCACTCCCAAAGCTCCACTATTCTGTCTCTCTCATTGTGGTAACACTTGGTATATCCAATGTTCATAGGAAACAAAAAGTGCAGATAATAGAGAAATGCAGACTTGTCTTACAGACTGATCTGGAATTAGGATGCTGCTATCATGGACCTGACTATCATTACAATCTAAAGTCTGGAAATTACTATGTAAGTTTGGCACTGCCTGAAAGAGTACACCAAAGTGAGGAGATCATTCTCAGTGGAATAGCTGAGAGCCAGCATTGATAACATTATCTCTGACCCATTTACTGCCACTTACTGAGTGAAGCATAGTTTCATAATGGTCTTGTTTTATTCACTTCGTTTGAAATGGATAGAAGGGATTGTCTACATCACTATTAGACCTCAACTCCACTCCTTTTGGAAGCTTCCTCACCTCCCTTAGGTACACACCTCCTTCAAAGACTTGTTATTAAATCCAACATATTTTCCATCCAATTCAACTAATTTATTGAATGTCTATTATGTAACTGAAAGTCATGTATCTGTGTGACTCAGGCAAAACTCACAAAGTTTTCTCTCTCTCTATTTCTTTCTCTCTCTCTCTCGTCTCTCAGACACATGCACACACACACAGACACACATACACCTTTGTGCAAAACAGATGTTAATGATTCTAAACCACCTGGGCAATTTGCATATGGCCCCTTGTCAACCCTGTTGTTAGGGAGACTACCATAGTCATTTGCTTTTATGGTATGATTTTATAGACATCAAGGAGGGAATTGTCCCCCCCCCCATTCCAAAAAAAATCCTCCTTCAACCTGTTACTGAGGCCTACAGTTTCATTTACAAAATTTTTATTCTGTCACATAATAAATATTTGCAAGATCATCTCCAGTTAATCTGTAATTGTGGAGGTTGGGGCAAGGAGAGATAACACAGATTTGTAGTACTCATCCTCTTTTTGGAGGCATCATAGTGCAGCGGTAGAAGAGATCAATTTAGAATCAATGGATGTGGCTTCACATTCTGGTTCTGTCACTAAATGTGACTCAGGGCAAGTCATATAATAACAATAATTAACAATAATAATAACAGCTCACTTTGAAGTTCACAAATTTGACTGAACATATTACCTCACTTTATTCTTACCACTGTACTTTGAAAAAAGGTGGTATAATGATCCTTATTTTATAGATGAGGAAACTGAGGCCTAGAGAGGTTAGGTCACTTCTCCATCAACACACAAGGGATGTGTGTCTGAGTAGTGTCTGATAAGTGTCTCAGGTAGGATTTGAACCCAGGTCTGTTCAACTTTTAACCTCCTAGGTGTAAATTTGACCTTCTGGTTCATTTAACCTCCTAGTTCTAAATCTTCCCAGCTACAAAATATTAGGTCTCACATGCCCTTCATAGCCTTAAATCTGTGACTTTATGACATGGGAAGTATCTATCCTTCCCAAATATTTGCTAGTTGGATGCAGGTTTAAATTATGAGAAGGAAAGAGAAGCAATGAAGGATACTTGGGGCCTGACTAGAGATAGTTAAATGTGTTAATTGTAGGGGAGCCTGAAGACATGTTTCATCTCCTTTTTTCACTTTCACATTATGTGAACCCTGATAGCTTTCACACAGGAAGCAATGACCAAAAAAAACAAAACCCAAAGTGTCAAGGCCAAATAGTAGGCAGTTTCTTATCAAGATTCAACCTTTGATAAATTTTCAGAGTAGGCCAGAGCCAGAAGGAAGCTTAGAGATCATGTCTCCTAACATTTGACATTTGACAAAAGAGGAAACTGAGGCCCAGAGAGGTTAAAGTTGCTCAAGATCACAGAGCTAGTAAAGCAGTAGCGCTAAGACTGAGACCCAGGTGTGTGATATCTACATCATCATCATCATCAGTTACCATCACCACCATGATCAACCATCACCACCACCACCACCATCATCATCATCAGCTAACAACTGTTGATCACACACATTATGTCTCTACCTTACTACATTCTAGGATTCTATGGACAAAAAAGTGCAGAAAAGAAATCCTTGACTTGGCCTCAGTATTCTTCCAGGTAGTTAGTTAATTATCATATCCTCAATTCACTTCAACAAACACTCAAGCACCAAGGCATTAATGATGTAATAACATAATAGAAAACAGTTCCTGCTGCTAGGGAGCGTACTTGTTACTTGATAAGAGCAAGACCAATAGAATGTGAGCTATGTGAGGATAGGTACTGTTTTGTGTCTTTGCATCCACATGGTTTGACATGGTACCTGGAACATACTAGGTAATTAAATATGTTTGTTAAATGAATTTTTCCTTGCCCTTAGCCTTGGAGCTGTTTCCTTTTCTTTCCTTTTCCTCTCCTTTCTGCTCCTCTCTCTTTTCAATCCTTTTGGGGTTATTTTGAGTAGATGGAAGTTTACATCTACCTTGATGACCAGCAGGACAACCTTCAAGTAATGAGGTGAACGGCTCGAGGGCATTCCTGCGAGAGGCATCTGACCTATGTCATAGCTTCCTGGATAAACGGACAGCTAATCTTCAGCAGGCGATGCCTGAATTCTAAATGTCAGGTTAGCAACTGTGAATAAGGAAAGGACTGTGGCCCAGTCAGAATACAATCCTTTGGTAATAGAATTTTCCCTCCCTAGGAGAGGAACCTTGCAGAGAAACTCCACATGACTTCCCTAGCTGGGTTATAAAAAGGAAGATGGCCAGCAGGGCCGGTTGAGTTACAGCACCTAACACAGTTCCTTGAACATTAGCAACTTAATAAATTTTTAGTATCTTTATTTGATATAAAGGCTCAAACTCCCAATAACAGTTTATTAAGTACCTACTATGTGCTATTCACTGAGGCTATGAAGATAAAAATGCATAGTTTGCCTAAGGGACTTACATTCAACTGGAAATTAAGATGTGATAGGAAATTCAATATCCAATCCAACCAAAACCATGAGAATTTGTTAGAGATAAGGAATTCCTTGCTATACAGTAAGTTACTCCCAACTGAGGAATCCTCTCTAGCAATGCAAGTTGACATTTTCTTTTCAATTTATATTCTTGGAGAGGTCTAGAGCTCTGAGAGGTTAAATGATATCCCAAAGTCATATGGTTATTATGTGTGGGAGGAAGGACTTCAGCTCAGGTCTTCCTGGCTTCTAGGTCAGTTCTCTGTCCATTCACTACATCACATTGCCTCTTAATAAGTATTTATTAAACACCTAATTGTAGAGCCTGCATGGTACAGCGGAAAGAGTGAGAGATTGGGACCGAGAGGATCTGAGTGTGAATCTTAGCTCTGCCATTTTCTACCTATATGACCTTGGTTAAGTAATTTGATTTTTCTGAGGATCCAGTTACTCAACTGAATGACCTTATTGAGAGACATTATACTAGACTCCAGGTACTCAGAGACAAAATAATTTACCATTAAAATTAGCCAGTCCCTGGAAGGGGAGCCTAAAAGAAATTAGACAGTGGATCTGAAATGAAATGATTAAGCCCTGCCTTTCCTCTAGTCTTTTTTTTTTTCAATTAACAAAATCTATTTTCTCTCCATTTTACTCACCCCCCCAACAAAGAAAAGCAAAACATTCATAATAAATGTGCATAGTCAAGCAAAATAAATTCTCCCCACTGGCCATATTACAAAAAAAAAGTCTCTTTCTATACCATGACTCCATCACTTCTGTCAAGTGGTAGGTCTCCAGTCTGGCTTTTATATTTCATGCAAATTTGAATTTTGGCACTGAACAGAAATTCCAAAAAGCTGGATTCTTGTTTTTACTGTCTCTAGCTAGTTATGTGTCCCAATGTAAGGGACTTCACCTCTCTGGGCTTCAAATTCCTTACCTACTAAAAGAGAAAGTCAGACCAAATGAGCTTCTAAACTCCTCCAATTGCCAAAAGTCTATTTCAGTCCTAGGATTTGATTTACATTTGCTGCAGGGAGAGGCATATACCATTTTAGAATCACAGAAATCATGGACCAGAAAGGACCTTAGAGGTCATCTGGTCCCAGTCCACCAACATACTCAGCTCAATTATTCGGGGACCAAAAGGAATGGTGGCCATATTTACTAGTGTCAGACGTATGAATAAAGATGGATGTTGTTTGTGAATCTCCGAAGAGTTTGGGAACATGTGGCATATGGGAATGTTTGGATTCACCTTACAATTCAATTTAATACAATCTAACAAGCATTTATTAAGTACCTACTACACGCTGGTCATTGGAGTCAGGCAAAATGAAAACTAGTCCCTGCCTCAAGGAGCTGACATTCTTTCAAGAGGATACAACAAGTTGATAGGTTAACTATAAGCATGAAAATTTGAGTAGGGAGAGAATACTAACAACTAGGAGATCAGGGAAAGCTTCCTGTAGGAGGTAGCAAATAAACTGAGTGCCAAAGGAAGCTAGGAATTTAAAGAGGGTGAGAAAAGAGTTCATTGCAAGGATAAGGATCAGCCTGCACAAAAGGCATGGAGACTAGACATGGAATGTTGAACTTGGACAGTAGCAAGTAGATCTATTTAGCTGACACATAGAGTACATGGAGTGACATGAAATCCAGTAATCAATCAACAAACACCTAGAAGTACCAATCATGTGCTGGACACTATAGTAGGTACTGGAGGTTGAAATACAAAGAATGAATCCCTTTCACAAGGAGAGGCAGATCAAAGCTGGACCATGAGGGTCTTTTGAGTTGGCTGTAAGATCACAGATTATAATTTCCTCAGAGTTTCCCTGCTTAGAAATTCTTCTTCCTAGTCAGAACTTTTCTCAGGCAGACTCTGAGTTCTAATATTTTATTTCCTTTTCCTCGGGCCTCCACACATTACATCATCATAGAATAGCTTTGTTGTACAAAGGGTAAAGCACTTGGCTGGTAGATTCTAGTACTGCCTGATCCTACTACTAATTATATATTAACTTTGAAAATGGGCAACTGGGTGACCCAGTGCTTAAAGTGCCCAACCTGGAATCAAGAAGACCTAAGTTCAAATAATCTGGCCTCAGACACTTACTAGCTATGTAACCCTGGGCAAATAACTTAACCTTGTTTGCCTCAGTTTCATTATCTGTAAAATGAACTGGAGAAAGAAATGGCAAACCACTCCAGTATCTTTGTCAACAAAACTCCAAATCGGGTCATGAAAAGTCAGACACTACTGAAACAGTGGAACAACTATAAAAAACTCACTTCTTTAAGAGACATAGACAATCAGGACAGATCTAAAACTAAAGAGCTGAGTATATTCTATAATTTTAAAAATACTAGCTGCATGTAAAAGAGAAAAAAAAAGAAAAGCTACTATGTTCACTGGATATGATCTGTTATATGATTATTGTATTCTTCATCTTTAAATAAAAAGGTGTGTATATATGTATACATATATGTATGCATGTGTGTACCAATAATATCTTGTCACTTCATTTAGTCATAGGTAAAATGATGAGATTGGACTAGATCTCTAAAAACTTGCCCACCTCTAAAAATTATATAAAACACTCATTTAAAACAAAAATCAGAAACTCTCTTTTCCAAATGTTGCCTAACACTACAGAGAGACTCCAAATGAATCAATAGCCACCTCAACCAGCCAAGCATTGGCAAAGACAAAATGAAAAAGTCTCTCTCATCAAGGAATTTACATTCTACTAGTCATTATCAGTTAATAGCCAGGAAAGAAAAACAAACACCAAAATCATTAAGGAACATTGATATAAAGTCAAAAATCCCCCTTTCAAATAATTTTTGTGGTAGCACAGATAGGGAAAGTGAAGAGTTTCACAAAAAGGATGGAGAACCTGGTCTGGCAGGGAGGTTGGGGGATATTGAATGTGGTTTTGTATCTAAAACAGAGAAGAGGCAAGGAATTTCACAGGATCATAGATATTGAGCTGGAACACACCTTATAGGCCATTTAGTTTAACCCTTCACTTTATAAATTAAGAAAGTAAAATTCAGAAAGGGTAAGTGATTTGCTGATGATCACACAGCTACTAAGTAACAGAGATGGGACCTAAACCCAGGTTTTCCTGACTCCAGGTTCAGCATTTTATCCACTACATGACACTTCTACTTTTTCTAAACAGAATCCAGGGGATATTGCTGAATTAAAATTCAGTGAAGACTGTAGTTAAAGAGTTTGGACCCAAAAGTAAAGGGTGGATCTGGAATCCAAGGAGTGTCCCAGGACAAAAGTTGCAGACTGTTAAAGCTCAGGATGAGTCTAGAGGTAACATCAAATCAAACTAGTAACAAAGGTCAGTGACTTCAACCAAGAAAGAAATCATCCCTGTAACCCCTCAGGCTGAGGCAGCAGAATATTCCAACAAGTGATGGCAGCATTTATCTAGGGTGTCCTCTGGAGATACCTATTTCATCACATGGGACAGAGGAAAACAAAATGTATAAAAGTTTTGCAAAGAGATTCAAGAAACCCTCAGGGACATAAACCAACTTGCTGGTCTATAAAAAATGTTCCTTACCTCTTCCCACACTTGCATTCCAGAGGTGCATACAAATATTCTCTTTAAAGAACCCTGTGAACTATATTAAGCAAATAATCACTTACCCCCATTTTATAGATGAATAATGACTTGACCAATGGTCAGTAAATGATGAAGACAAGACTCAAATCTCGGTCTTCCCACCCTGTGTCTAATGCTTTTTTTTCCACTAGATCATATTGCATGTTAAAGGTTTATTGGTATATAATTAGCATGAAATTAACACTTAAGGTGCAACTTGGATGCAATTTTCAAGACAAGAATATGATTTCACTCACAAAAGTTCTGTCTTAATTATTTTCTCTTCTCAACTCTTTTGTACTGTCTAATGATTAGAGTTGGAAGTAGTCTTAGATATGATTTAGTCCAACCCCCTCATTTTGCAGGTGAGGGAATCGGAGTCCCAAGAGGCTCACTTCCTATATATTTGGTTTTTGCTTCTATAGTGGGACACTGGGATCAATGCACTTGGAAGTGATGAATTCTAGCATCCCCTGTCAGCCCTGGGGACTGTGAGGCTTTTATAAAATTCTTTCTCATCTCATCTGAAAGGAGGGAGGAGTTGAAAATCTCTTAAAAGGTAAGAATAGAGCAATGTAGGATAGATAGGACTGGACAGACCTCCTCTCTCTCCAGGGCGCAACTGGGTGAGAGAGATGGTATAAGAACTAGTTACAACCTCAAAGAAATGACCATTGCTACTGATGTAAGGACTGCCTGTGGGAACCTATGTAAGAGGAACTATAACTCTATTTGCAAATGCAGTGGGGTTGTTCTCCCTCTCTCCTAGTCCCCTCTCCTCTTTTTATTCCCTTTCCTCCTCCCAGGGAGAGTGAAAACCCTCTTGCAAAACTTACCTCTATTTCTCAAAAGTTTAAATTTTATATTGTTGTTTACCTAATCCCTACAAGCCAGTAGTAAGATAAAAACTGTGGTTAACTCAAGGCTCTGTTGGTTTGCTTTTCACCTATTCAAGAGCAGTGAGGTAGAGAGTATGACCAGCTACACAAAAATATGAAGGAAGCTCATTTTTCTAAATGACTAGGGTTTCCTTCCCCTCCCTAGTGATTTTATTGAAGACATATTTCAAAAACACCCAAAAGCAAAATAAACCCAGGACTATTCGTGGATTCCCCTGAGCACAATAGGGCTAAACAAAGCAGTTAGGCAAAAAAAAAGGCTTGGTAAATAAAGAACAGAAATCTTTTTGCATAAAGGCATTTGCCCTGTGCTGGCATCAGGTGCATCTTTGTTCTTCTTGGACAGGTTTAAAGAAAACCCTCTCCCAAGGTGGGGAGCCTGGGCTGGAGAAAACAAAAGTTAGACTAGCCTTAAGGAAAGGAAAGAGAACAGAGTGTGGACCTACTCCAGAGTGGGGGCCACATGAAGGAAGTAGAGAGTTTGCCTGCTAAATTAAACACATCCAACCTGCAGCCATGATTATAGCTTATACATGCACGGGTTATTTCTCCTCAAAGAATATCAATTCTCTGAGGGCACGCATTGTTTCATTTTTTGTTACTGAATCCTTATCACTTAGCACAGTGGTCTGGCACCTGGCTTGTAATTAATATTATATACCTGCTGATTGATTGCCAGAGGATTCTGTTTTGAGGTTCAGAGAAATTGTGGATCTTTATTCACCTGGGGAAATCAATCAACAAAGGAACCAGTATTTGAACTCAGGTTTTCTGACTCCACCTTCAACTTCTATTATATTCTGCCTGTGTAGAATTTCTTTTAAATTTGTGTTTTGTTTTCACTTTTTTCACTCAAATGTCCTTCCTCTGATCCTCCTCTTCTTATCTCAATACTATGTCATTATACTGTCTTCATTTTCATCTCTTTCTTTTATGGATTCCAGAAGAAAAAATCTTTACTTAAAGCTCAAAAAACAGTTGTACTTTTAAAGGAAATTTAAACCTTCTTAAATTCTTGATCTGGAATGCTGTGTATGATCCTTTTGGGTGTCAGAAACAGTGACCACTCATTTCTAATGTAGAGGAAGTACTGGCCTTTCAGGAAAACCTGAGTCTATATCCTACCTCTGAAAATTACTAGTCATGTGACCATGGACAAGTCATTTAACTTTTTTAAACTTCAGTTTCCTTATCCATAAAATGGGAATAATAATACCTGAAATACCTACTGCACAGGGTTATTGTGAGGTTCAAGTATAATATATAAATAAATGCTTGTAAATTTTAGATGGTTATATAAATGTCATCTGATGAACTAGGTTTATTAATATGAATATCTGATATCTACATAATAATTCAAAGGTTGCAAAGCACTTTCACACATTATTGTTATTGTTAACCCATTTCCGCTCATTGAAGAAAGGTCCAATGGAATTGAAGGAGATTCAAAAAACTAGAAGAAGAGAGGAATAGATAACTCAAATGATCAGTAAATCTCTTCTGAACCATAGTTGAATTGAGAGAAATAGAACCCTAGCATTGTGGATCAATTTAATTTTTTTTTTGGAGAGAGGAACCTTGCCGTTGGCCACTGCCTGTTTCCCTTTAAGGTCCTGGAAGGGCTTCCAGAGGTTGCTAATTGA
Source organism: Vombatus ursinus (assembly GCF_900497805.2). NCBI lineage: Eukaryota > Metazoa > Chordata > Mammalia > Diprotodontia > Vombatidae > Vombatus > Vombatus ursinus. The sequence goes on along the minus strand of NW_020954737.1, from coordinate 11,184,559 downwards.
GACACAGGAGCTAAAATTGTGAACAACAAACATGGAGTAAGAAGAGAAGGAGGAGGGAAGAATGGAGGAAAATAAAGACTGCATTGGGTGGCACATATAGGAAAGGATCCAAGAAGGAACACAGGGTAGAATGAAAATAAGGAAAGAAGAAAAAAAAAAGTGTGGGGTGGGAGACAAGGAAAAGAAAGAGAAGAAGCTAAGAGAAGAAATGAATATTGAACAATGTAAAATTATCAGCACATCCTCTAACATGGCTACTGGTGTGCTCTAGATTAGAGATAAATATTGACTAGCAGGCAGTCATGGATCCTAGCATGGCCTAGATTTACTTGAGATGAAACTGACTAGCATTCCCATTTAGAGCACACCCCCTATGGTGGAAGGGCCTAACCCCTGGAAGAAGGGTAAGCACTGCTTAATTTCTCTTTATGAATTTAAAAGAAGATGAATGAAGAGGAGAGCGAGAGGAAATTCTAGAAACTAAGGATAGTGGACTACACTGTCTCTCAAACACACATGCTCCCAGTTTCTTAACACAAATCTTTAAAACCAAGGGGGTATATATATATATATTTTTTTTTCTCTCCCTTCTCCATCTTGACACATTATTATCTTCTTTCTGTCCCTATCATCTCTTTCTGCCCCTCAAACACCTCATGTTTGTGTCTCTGTAGCCTCTGTGCAGATACCCCCTTTCTAGAAGAATTCATTCAAACTTTTGCGCTGCTAACTCCAGAGCTAAATTCCAATGTTTCGGTCCCTGATTGCTGTTTACAGCTGACCAAATGTGATTTTCCAGTTGAGAGAGAAAAATAGAAATAAGAAATAGAAATAAGGGAGAAATGCTTTGTTGGTTTCAGCTAAACATAGTTAAACCTCTCTGTACCACGATGAACTGGGATAGCCACTCCCCACCTGCAGGTGAGTAGAGAATGACCAAACCCCCAGGAGGGAGACAATCCACTTAGTTGCTACACATGGGATTGCTGGTGGAAAAATAATTCCCTGAAACATCCTCATTACCCTCTGAAACACCCTCATTACCATGAAACACCCTCACTCAAACACATAGCTAGTTAGTAGTACAGTGAGGCAAGAACAGAAGGAAAAAAAACCCTCAAATATAGGTGAGAGAGAGAGAGAGAGAGAGAGAGAGAGAGAGAGAGAGAGAGAGAGAGAGAGAGAGAGCAGGAAATGATACTGTTCACAAGCCTGTGTAGATAAGGTACAACAAACAGGGAAGAAATGTGACTCTTATTGTCAAAAGGGATTGAAAATGAGAGAAAAAGGAGAAAAGTGGAAAATGACATTCTCTTGTAAAGTGCAGGACAAAAACTAATAAGAATGGAAAGCAAGTTTGAAACAGCGTTTCATACAGATTTCAATGTTGGTTGGATCAGTGAAGACTGAAAGGAAAACATCTGGTGACAGAGTTGGGGGGGGTCAGTAGGCTATTAACTGAACCCCTTGGTCTCCAACAAAAATGGTTACAAAAAGAAGAAACAACATGTATTTCTGAAAAGGGAAATTCATGAGGTTGGTAATGTATTTCTATCATTACCTACACTTTATAGATGAAGAAATGAAGTAAATATTCATTCCTTTATCATCAGCCTCTGTGGCTGGTTTTTCCTCTTTTACTTCCTTTCTTCTCTGTCCTCTGATGAACTTCTGAGATCCCCCTTCTTGTCTTCTATTCACCCTCACTTATTGTACCCCCTTCCTTTTTCCTAGTATTTTCTATTCCTTCTATTTTTCTCTTAGCTTTTTCTCTTTGTCTTTCTGCTTCATCAAGCAAAAACAAACAAACTTGACTTCATTCTGTGTAGCCTTCAAATTGTTGGCCATATCTTTTTATTCCTTTTTGGCTATTAGGTGGTATAGTCACCAGAGAGCTAGGCCTGGGATTGGGAAGACCTGAGTTCAAATCCAGTCTCAGACATTTACTAGCTGTGTGAGCCTAGGCACACCTCTATTTGCCTCAGTTTCCTTAAGAATAATAAAACCTACCTCACAGGGTTGTTGAGAAGACCAAATGAGTTAATAAAGTACTTAGAACAGTGCCTGGTACATAGTAAGTGATACATTTTTGTTCCCTTCTTTCCTCTTGCCTCCTACTCCCCCCCACCACCTTTCTCTACCCTGTAAAGAATGCCTTGTCATGTTTCATTTTGTGCAGATTCTGGTACCCTCGTCAAGGATACTCAGCAATACTCAAAAGAGTTAAACCCTATCCCTGCCTTATTTTTGGTCACATTATCTAAGGTCTCATGGTTCTGATAAGCTGATGTCCTTTTTACCTGCACATATGGACAACATTAATTTTTGACTGTATTCTCCAGTGATGACTTAAGGGGCTGGGTTGAGTGGGGCAATGAAGCCAGCCTAACTATGGTTTGCTGATTTCGTCCATGAGGCCTACAAGTCAGATCAGACTTTTATGTGCACAAATATGCATGTACTTGCATGTGAGTGCATTCCCTGTCACAAGAATTTGTAGGAATTATCCTATTAATTTTCCCAAAATATGTCAAGTAGTAAAATTCATCTGAGCCTGTTATTTTCACTTAAGAACCTATTATCATCTAGTCTGCAGGTAGGTTCAAACAACCTTCAGACTCCCTTCCACTTTTGTCAGCCCACAAAACATGCCTTGGCCAAGTGCACATTCTTCAGCATTAGGACTGTCTTCTAGACATTCCTTTCTCTATACTCCTCCTAATACTGGTGCCCAGTTTCACTGGATAAGTGTCTTATAGTAGCAAATGCTTTTTTAAAATTTTTTTTTATTTTAAACTTAAATACAAAATGAGAAAAGAAAAAAAATTGGCATGTACACAGCAGATCATAAGAGAGGATTCATTTCCATTTCAAGAAAACCTGTGTAATAAATACTACATGTTGTTTTCAAAGCTGCCCAGCTTCTCTTAGATTCCTTGTTGGTTTTCCTTTGTTCTCTGCTGTGCACTTTCTTTTGTTTGTTTTTTGCTTTTAGATGAGTCAATTGGGGTTAAGTGACTTGCCAAGGGTCACATAGCTAGTGAGTGTCAAGTGTCTGAAGCTGGATTTAAACTCAGGTCCTCCTGACTCCAAGGCCGGAGCTCTATCCACTGCACCACCTAGCTGCCCCAGAATTTGGATGCTATACCACTTGGTGCATATATATTTAGTATTGATATTACCTCATTATCTATGTACCTTTTATTTTATTTTATTTTGCTTTTTGGTGAGGCAGTTAGGGTTAAGTGACTTGCCCAGGGTCACACAACTAGTAAGTGTCAAGTGTCTGAGGCTGGATTTGAACTCAGGTACTCCTGACTCCAAGGCCAGAGTTCTATCCACTGCACCACCTAGCTGCTCCTTCTGTTGTGCACTTTTACTTTATTTTTCCCCCTCCCTCCACCCTTCCCCCAAAGAAGGCTGTGTGGATATATATATATGTGTGTGTGTGTGTGTGTGTGTGTGTGTGTGTACACACACACATACACATATACATGTATATCCATATACATAGATATTTATAAACATACATATGTATATATACATATTCACTCATACAAATATATGTAAGACTTTACTACGCTTATTTCTACCTGTCATCTGTTTCTTTGAAGGTGGATAACATCTTCTTTCATGGGTCCAAATCTTTCCATGTTTTTCTAAATCAACCAGCTCATGATTTCCTATACCACAGTAGTATTCCAACCCAATTACATCCTATCTGAGAAACTGTCTATGAAAGTTTTTTCCCAGTTTTCTGCATTCCTTCTATTCTTGGCTCTGAAAGTTTTATTTATACAAGAATATTTTAATTTAAAATAATTAAAATTATCCTTTTTACACTTCAACAATGCTCTCCCTTCTAATATAGTTTGAGGTCTGATACTGCTGAATCTACTTCCTTTACATTTTTTTCCTAGTTTCTTTGAAGTTTTTGACCTTTTGCTCTTCCAAATGACTTTAGTTATTATTTTTTTCTAACTCAATAAAATTATTTTTAGTAACTTAATTGAGATGATATTGAATAAATAAATTAGTTAGGTAAAAATGTCATTTTAAAAATCACATTGGCTTTATCTACCCACAAACAATAAATATTACTTCAATTATTTGTGTCTCAGTTCATTTGTATAAAAAAGTACTTTGTGTTTATGTTCATATAGTTCCTGTGTCTGTTTTGGCAAGTATACTCTCAGGTATTTTATACTTTCTAGATATTTTAAATGTTCTAAAACAGTATTGAATAATATTGTTGACACAGAGTATAGTTTCTCTATTTTTCACTTTTGATTAAATCTATTTAACTTTAACTTTGATTACTATTTCTGATTTTTTTACATAATATATTCTACCCCTGCCTTTTATTTTATCTTTGTGTGTATCTCTCATTTTTATAATGTTTCCTGAAAACAACATATTGTTGAATTCAAATTTTTTAATCTGCTGTCCATTTCCATTTTATGGGTAAATTTGTCCCATTCACATTCTAAGTTACAATTACTTGTATAGTTTCCTCCTTCCTATTTTTTCCTCACTATCCTTCTCACTCAATTTACCCTATCCCTCCTCACTCCTCTGCTTTACTTCTACCCACTACCTTGCCCTCCTATTCCTTAACCTAACCATCCATCTAAAAGTCCCTCCCTTATCCCCCCACCCTATCTCCTTGACCTTTTATTTCTTTCTGAATTTAGAAGAATTTTGTACTCTTCTATATGCACACACACACACATACATATATATTTCTCCCTTTAACCCATTCCCGATGAGAATAAGGTTCCAGCACTACTCTCCTTCCCCCTACTAGCTTCTTCTGTATCAATTTTTCCATTTATGCCTTACTTGTATGAAATAATTACTCCTTTTTAATATCTCCCTACAGTTTTATTATTTTTAGAATCACCCCATCATACTCAACTCAGCCCAAGACTTTCTTTCAAACTATCCAAATGGCAATCATAAGAGTACTGCTAATATTTTCATATACACGGAGCAAACAATTTGACCTTATTGAGTCCCTTGTAATTGGTTTTTAATGTTTACTTTGTATTTCTCTTGGATGTTATATGTTGAATTTCCCCTGAAATTCTGGAGGTTTTGTCACAAAAACATGAAAGTCTTTCAGTTCAATAAATGTCCATTTTTTTCCTGTCAAGAACATACTGAAGTTTGCTGTTTAAATTACTATTGGTGGGGCAGCTAGGTGGTGCAATAAATAGAGCACCAGTCCTGGAGTCAGGAGGACCTGAGTTCAAATCCAGCCTCAGATACTTGACACTTACTAGCTGTGTGATACTGGGCAAGTCACTTAACCCCCCATTGCCCTCACCAAAAAAAAAAAAAATTCCCTTGATTGTAACTCCAGTTCTTTTGCTCTACAAAATATAGTATTCCAAGGCCGACGATCCTCCAACATAGTAGATGTTAGGTCTTGTGTAATCCTTATTTTAGCTCCATGATATTAAAAAAAAAAACTTTTTTTTTTGCTGCCAATATTTTCTCCTGTAAGTTTTTCTCCTGGGATCTCTTTCAGGAAGGTGTTGGTGGTCCTTTTTTTTTTTCTATTTCTGCTGTGCCTTCTTGTTCTAAAACTTCAGGGCAATTTTCCTTGATAATTTCTAGCAATATTGTATCAAGATTATTTTTTATCTTATTTTTCAGGTAGTCCAACTATTGTTATATTATTTCTCCCCAATCTATTCTCCAGATAAATTGTTTTTCTGATGAGATGGTTCATCTTCTCTTCCATTTTTTTCATTCTTTTTATTTTGTTTTATGATTTCTTGGTGTCTCAGAATGTCATTAATTTCCTCTTGTCCAATTCTAGTTTTCAATGAATTATTTTCTTTCTTAAGTTTTTGATTCTCTATTTCAGGTTGATTGATTTTCTTTTCATAATTTTCTTGATTTTCTTGGATTGATATTTTTTCTAATTTTTCCTCAATCTCTCTTGTTTGACTTTTAAAGTCCTTTTTAATTTCTCCCAAGAACTCTTTTTGTGCTTGGGACCATTTGACATTTCTCATTAAAAAATGAATGGCTTTTTTTTTTTAGCTCCATTATTTTCCTCTGAATATGAACCCAGATCATCTCTATCCCCATAGTAACTGTGTGTGGTTGGATTCTTTCTTCTTTGCTTACTCGTTTTTATTTATTTATTTTTGTTTTATTTTGTTTTTAGAAGCTATTAGTATCAGTTGTAGTCCCAAGATATGGGGAATGATGCCCCAAATCTCAGGTCCTTCTTACTGTTATTTTCTGAAGTCTGTCTTGTGGCCCACCCTTGGGTTCTCCTTTTTACTCCTAAGCCACAACTACAGCCCCTAGCCACACTGTTCCACAAATGATCTTGCTCCTTGTGCTACCTCTGGGCAAAATACAGCTGTCCTCTCTGCCCTATAACTTAAACCAAGGACTCTGCTTTCTGCAAGTGCCTACAGCCAACAGGATCCCAACTCATTGCTAGTGAACTCACCAGGGGGTGCTAGCTCCTTCTCCATTCAGCCACAGCCTGGGACACATCTGGTCAGCACAGTTGTGCTTTGCATCCCTTGACAGCAGAAGGTCCTGAATTTTCTCCTACTCAGCTGTCAGACCCCCACACTGTCTGCAAAATGAAAGTTTCTAGGGCTGAGGCTGCCTATCAACCCAGTTACCCCCAGGGCTTGTTGTTTGTTGATTCTGCAGAGTTTGCTTGGAAGTGTTTGCACTACACTCAGGGGGAACCTCCACCATTAGATGTCTGGTCTTTCCTGGGGTCTTCTCAAATTGTCTCAGGAAGACAACTGTTTTGCTTATTGTTTGTTTCTGCTGTTACAGACCAATGTTCTGTCTTTTTTTGTGGAGAAAATTTAGAGAGCTGAGTTTTCTGACTTACTCTACCATCTTCCCAGAATCCTCTGCAAACATTCCTAAATACACACATTCTTTCATAAAAAAAAAAACTCTAATGAATGGGGAAAGTGGAACAAAGTAAGACTTTAATGTGGATTTTAGACCCATTGTCTTATTTCTTTAAAATTATAATATCTAGCTGGAAACTTTATCAACAATACTTTGATGGATCTATGATCTCATAGATCACATAGACCTAGAGCTAGAAAAGACCTCAGAGGTCATCTAGTCCAACCCTATAATTTTACAGATGAGGAATTGGAAGTTAGGGAGGTTGCAACTTGCTCTAGGTCACAAAAGAGGTAATATTTGAATCCAAGTCCTCTGACTTCTGAGTTAATGTTCTTTAAGCCTCACCAGGCTGCCTAAAATAATCAATATGTATACTTTCTATAATGATTCAGATCTGCACCAAATGATGACCTCTCGTCTTGTATGACTTTTCCATTTTTGTTGTTGCTGTTCAGTTGCTTCAGTTGTATCTGACTCTTTGCGATCCCATTTGGGGTTTTCTTGGCAATAATACTAGAGTGGTTTGCCATTTCCTTCTCCAATTTATTTTATATATGAGGAAACTAGGGCAAAGAGGGTTAAGTGACTTGCCCAAGGTCGCACAGCTCTTAAGTGTCTGAGGCCAGATTTGAACTCAAATGTCTTCTTGACTTTAGGCCTGGTGCTCTATCCACTGTACTACCTAGCTGCTGTAACTCTTATTCATACCCTCCCATAAAATTTCCAGAAGGCATCTAGTTTTCCTGATATTTTGTGAAACCAAAAGAGAGCATGGGCCATCCATCAGTAATTGCTCACTTTTACTACTTGAAGAGTAATGATAATAATGATGTGAACACACTTTAAGTTTCATAAAGTGCTTTTCTTCACAACAACCCTATGAGGTAGATACTGCATTTCCTCCTTTTCAGTTAAGAAAATAGAGGCTCCAATGTTTTTGCATATTGTTAACTCATTTTGCGCTTGATACATATTGAGTCCCTTATGGAAAGAATTCTAATCTAGGAGCCAGAAGACTCGAGTTTTAGTCCTAAATCTACTGTGAAGTATGGTTGACCTCAATTAAGTTACAATAGGTCTTCTTCCTCTGTCTCCCATGATATTTGTGAGAATTCAGTAAACTTCATGTGTATGAGTAAGAGGTACATGCTAGGAAGATTGCAATGAAGCCATCCTTATGGGTGGGGAAGTGAATAAGAAGTGGTGGCAGATGATGCAATAATTCCAAAATTCAGAACAAAAGGTGGAGGAAATAGAAGTGAAGAAAAGCATGATTTAGGTGTAAGAAATGGAGAACTTGGAGCACCAACTACAACTTCAAGCATGATAGCAACAGCAGGAGAATCTACTTCCAGGACCTTGGACAACCACAGCTCCAAACTTTTGTCCCATGACTTTGGCCAACATTCTGGTAAATGTCAGCTACTTGGTGGAACATAGAAACAGGGAGAAAAGAAGAATCTGGAGAGTTGGAGCAGAATGGAGGAGGCACTATGGAAAAAGTAAGTAAAGGAAAGAAAGTGTATATTCTTCATATGCCCATGCTGTCTTCCAAAAGGTCTATAGAAAAAAGAGAAGATAGAGGGAGAAAGGAGAGAAGTGAATCCATAGCAGCTTCTGAGTAGTGAAAAGACTAACCTCTCCTTTGAGGAGAGATTCCTCATGTGGATACTCTTTATAAGAAATGAGCAAGTGATTATATGGGGTGGATGCTGATTATTAATTCAATTGGGTTGAATCCAAGAGATATATTTGTAGTAATTGAAATCTCTGAAAGCAAGGATGTAAGCTTCAGATCAACAGTGAAATTGGATTGAAAAATGTTTGGGGAGAAAAGAGGACAGGACTTTTGGGAGAACACTGTGGTGATTCAACTTAGCAGACCTAAGATAAAGACTATGTTTATTCTCTCTGGAATGAAACAGTGGATACAGAAATCTTTATGACTTAGTTCAACAGATGTTGTGATATATTAAGAGTTCCAATAAAGTTGGCAGATTGTTTGGGGGTTTTGACTGGGGATTATGTGTCGAACTTAACTAGGGCAAGGGAAGATTGGGTTAACTACCTGCCAAATGTTTTCCATTTAGGGGAGGAGGAAACTTATAACTGGTGTAAGGGACAGTCAAAAACACCAAAATTTATTTGGCTCTAATGTGTAGTCAGAAAAAAAATTATTGTGTGAAGGACAAGAACACACCAGTGACCTCTATAAAACAGGACTATATGTAACCATTGTGCCAAAGAAGGGCAAATATACACCTCCAAAGAGCATGACAGCATCAAAGGGTACCAGACACAACTGGATCAACTTCAAGGACTCAGGACAAAAGGGAAATCGAAACAACCAAGCTGGTAACAACTGTCCCAAAATTGGGGAAGGGGAGCATTAATGGCTGTTAGGGAAAGACACTAGGCCATAAAGAGAGGTATCAGAATTACCTCACAAAGCCAGGAGGATCAATTGAGGCAAACTTGATGAAAATGCATCACAGAGTAATACATAAATGTAAGGTGTTGTTATCCTAGAAGAACTGGGAGAAAGAAAAAGGATGTATTTATGAAAATAACCAAGATGAATTCACACTATGTGGTGCAGAAAGAAATAAAATTCCTAAGGCATAATAAGAGTTACATCAGAATATACTTCTTGCTTGGAAGAGGAGGTAAGTTACATTTGCCTTAAGAAGGTCCACAGAGGAAGAAAATGAGCAAGACATGAAGGGCATCTAAAGAATTTAATGAAGGAAAAGACCAAAGAGAATGATGATATCAGGTTCATGAAAGATTCAGTTCAAATCCCAGAAGAAATAGTATACTACATAGGAGGACAGAAATAGGATGGACTAATGCAAATGATGAGGTAGAGAGAAGTCAGAAAAGGAATTTTCTAGTACCAAGCTCCCCTTCCTCCTTTTGGAGGACCCTGCTTGGGAGGAATAAGAGATTGAAGATCCTGAAAAGACTGAGGCGGTCATATCTCAAGGGCCTAGAACTCTCCCCCCCTCCCATCTCCTTCCTCCCCACCACTGCACTGCCATACACAACAACTAAGAGAATAATTTAGTGTCTTATGACTTAGAATATACTTGTGATAAGGGACTGAAAACACCTGAAAATGAGATCCTGAAGGAAGTGGGGATCCCTTTGAGATTTGAGCTGCTCATTAATGCCAAGACTCATAATGCCTAGGATGATACCATCAGACCTACTTTACTTAAAAGAGCTCTGTTTTTCTGCCTCAGAATTTTTGTCTCCAGTGTCTATTTAGCTTAGCATTCCTCCCATCCCTAATATTCTGTGTTGGCATGGACCTTAGAAATTATCTAGCCCAACCTTCACACTCCAATTCAGAGCAGTTTAAAACATACTTTACCTCCTCCCCTGTATCATAAGTCCCATCATATCTTGAGCCAGAACCGGTTAAACAATACCTTGGACAGCTCCCTGTGGACTAGCAGCCCTCCAATAATTCTGACCCAGCTAAATCTGAGATCTCACTTTTCTCTCTTCTGAGTTAATATTTAGTTCTTGGCCACACTTTCCTCTTGCTCTTCATCTCTGTGGCTAAGGAGGAGGAACTATGGCTGACCTTACCTGTGGAGCAGCCAGTCTTCTTTAACCTCTTTCCTGGAAGGAATTCAAAGCAAGCCTTAAAGGACTAATTAAAATCACACAAATTTGGCTAAAGCATAGGTGAAAGTAGAAACCTGTACACACAGTACAAGAATGGAGGAGGCCCTGGGAGACTCTGAGAAAAGAAAAATAGGTTGCAATTTTAGTGAAAGAAACAAAGGTGAAAATAAAAAGGGAAATTTATTGCACAGGAAGGAACTGGATTTAGGGCTTTTCACACTGAGTAGAGAATGAAAACCACATAGGGGTGGGATTTTTGTTGGACATCTATAAAGCTGACATGAAGAAGATATGTGAGAATTGAGTTGGAAGATTATGAACATGGCTGTGACTTGGGGAAGGAAAAATGTGAGTTTGTAAGTTTATATGTCCCCTTCTAAAATAGGTCAAAAAGGAAAATTATTTAGAGATATAATTTTTTCCCTACACACAAAAATAATCACGGTGTTGGGAGGGGAGTTCAACTGTGTCTTGAGACAAGATAGGGCCCAAAGTAAACAAAGTGCAACCTACAAAATTATGTCCTCAGAATTGACCTGTAAGGATAGAGGATAGGGCACATACTGGTCTAGTGATCTGGAGCATGAATACTGAAAATGACTCAGAGAATTACTAGAATATAGGCACTAGAAAGAGAAGAGGCCATGATAGGCAATGTGAAGATGTTACATTTTCTAGTTACGCAAAATAGACATTGCAATGTGGAGGCTTGAATTCCACCAGAATCAAAGACATCTGGAGCCAGTTGACCAAGATTATCAGAGAAAAAGTATCTAAGCCAAGGCTCCTAGGAAAATTGATGGTATCTTCTTTAGAAAGAAAAGGAAAAAGAAGATAAATGAACACTACTTCCCAAGCATAAAGGTGCATGAGACCATCAAAAATGCTAAAGCCATTCAAGGCTATGAATATTTATTCAGTTCGTACCAACTGCAAGGCACAGGAAAATACAAAGACAACAATTTTTCAAATTATTCCTGCCCTCAAGGAGTTTGCACTTTCCTGAGGGGAAGGGAGGGTACAATATGTAAACAGATAAATATAAGGTAATTTGGGGAGGAAGAGAGAAGTATCAACTGAGGCAGGTTAGAAAAAAGTTTTGATATATTGATAGCTCTACTCAGCAATACAATGACCTAAGACAATTCCAAAGAACTCAAGATGGAAAATGCTGTCCACATCCAAAGAAAGATCTGATGGAGTCTGAATGCATATTGAAGAATACTATTTTTACTTTTTTGTTTTTGTTTTTATGTTTCTTTCTTTTGTTCTGTTTCTTCTTTCACAACATGACTAATGTGGAAATATATTTAACATGATTACACATGTATAACCTATATCAGATTGCTTGCCATCTTGGGGAGGGGGGAGGAGGGAAGGGAGGGAGAAAGAAAAATTTGAAATTCAAAATCTTATAAAATTAATGTTGAAAACTAAAAAATATTAATATTGAGCTGATCTTTGAAGGAAGCAAAAGATTCTAAGAGGTAGAGATGAGGGAGAAGTGCATTCCAGGCTTAGGGGATGGTCTATGCAAAGAATTGGTGGTGGGAGATGGAATGCTAAGTTAGAGAAACAACAAATGGGGTAGTTTGTTCTGAATATAGAGTACAAAGAGAGGATAGTGTGAAATAAGGTATAAAGGAAGGCTGGGGCCAGGGACTGAAAGGCTTTGAATGTTGAGCTGGGGAGTATATGTGTTAACCTGGAGGCAATAAAGAGTCTTGAACAGGGGGATGATAGTCAGATTTGAACTTTAAAAAAATTCTTTTGGCAAATTTTGAAAGATGGATCATAAAGGGAGATTCTATAAGCAGAAAGACTGATCAGAAGACTCTGGTAATAATGTAGATGAGAGGTATTGAGGCCCCAACTAGGGTGATGGTCATATAAATAGAGGAAATAGATGTGAGAGATGTTATAGGGGTAAAAATAATAAGACTTTACAACTGATTAGCTGTGGTTGGAATTGTTGAGTGGAGTGAAGAGTCAAGGATGAATCCCAGATAAGACACTTAGGCAACTGAAAGGATGGTGGTACCCATAGGGAAGTTTGGAGGAGGTTCAAGAAGATAATGACCTCTATTTTGGACATGTTGAATTTGAGATGCCAATGAGACCCTTTGAGTTCTCAACCTCTTAAAGAAAGATTGGTTCTTTCTTCCTTCTATAGGGGCACAGAAAGATCCAAGCTTTTACAGGCAAAATTCAAAGTCCTGGGTTTTCTGCATCTATTGAATCAGAAATGTGGTCCCCACCTTAATCGCTACACTATTCCTTGTTGTAATTCATCCTGACATCACACACTATGGGCTATTCTTTTTGAGTGTAATATAAATCATTTCATTATAAGAAGATTATAAGGATGTGAACTGTGTACATGGAGGTAATTAGAAGAATAGAGAATTGCTTTGGAATTCAGCTACATCAAGCTTAGGGTCTGCTTTACTTATCCTTAGCTCCATTTAAGATCATAATATCAAAGGCTGAAAATTGGAAGGGACTACAGAGGCCATCTAGTCCAGCCATCTCATTTTTCATAGATGGGGAAAATAAGAGCCAGAAAAAATGCATGGCTTATCCTAAATCATATATAGAATACTTCTATCTATGCCTGGAACAGAGTTAGACCTCAATAAATGCAGGTTGATTGACTGATTGCAAGGCTTTTTGTGAACCTGAGGTCACACTACTTCTATTCCATGGTTCTCCTTCCAATTGTCCTGAGAAAACCTAGAATCATATGCTGTTAGAGCAGTAATGAATTAATAGGTTGTCTATTTCAACCATCTTTCATGTCATGGGTGAGAAATCTGAGAACCAGAGAAGTGAAATGAATTGAATAAGGTCTCACAGTTAGTTGGTGACTAAGTGAGGACTTAAACTTGGGTCTATTAACTCCCAGATCCAGTGTTCTTTCTACTCTGCCATGATGTTTTTCCCCTAGTTTAAATCTGATTTTGGTAGAATATAAGCTTCTAAGGGAAGAAGTCATATCCATTTTGTCTTTGTATCTCCAACACTCAGCAAAATGTTTGGCAATCAATCAATCAACAACCATTTATCAAGTATCAACCATGTGAAGGCTACCGTCCTAGGCACTGAGGACATAAAGGCAAAAATAAAATAGTACCTGATGTCAAAAGCTTACAGTTAAGGGTGTCAGAGTAGGGGTGTGGAGTAGTACACATATAAATAAATATAAAATATATGCAAAATAAATGCAAGGTATTCAGTAGGCACCTAATGAAAGCTTGTTAAATGAATGACCCCCAACTTATTCCTAGTTTCAGCCCAGTTTCTGTTCCCAAACCACCTGTGTAATCTCTTTTTGGACTTCCCCTTCTAAACTATAAATATTTTGAACTCTTGTTTCCCATTCAAGGGTTTAGGTTTCCATTTTACCTGTCATTGCCTCAGACCCTAACCTGAGGGAGCCAGGAAGTTCTTTTATTTATTATTAGTGACTAAGAGCTATAATTATTTAACAGGTAAACATGGAAGAGATAGATGATTATATGCAACTAAACTTTTAGGAACAGAGAAAGGCAGTTGTCTATTCAGGGTTACTTAGGAATGTCCTTCCTAAAGGGAGGGAAATGAGCATGAACTTAACATGTCTATAAGCTTGAATTCCAGCTCTGTAATTCACTAATCATCTGACCTTCCTTAACCCCTCTACACCTCAGTTTCCTAATCTGTAAAATGAGAAGGTTTGACTGGATGATCTTCCAGTGTCTTTCCTAGCTCTAAATCTTATAATCCTATTCTAGCCCCCAAGTTTCTTTGATTCTGCTTTCCACAGGGAGAGAGAAAAATCAACTCCCTTGTATGTCCAGGGATGAAAGATGCTGTTATTAAAGTATCTCAAAAGGATTTGAATAGTGACAGAATTTCTTAGTGCAGTAACTTCAGGCACCTAGTCTGCCTTTGGTTGTAGTTTAATTCTATGACAGGATGTATGGCACATAAAAAAATTGATTGGCCCATAAAAAGGCAAGTAAATAAACAGCCGTGCTTAATTCAATCATTTCTATGTTTGCTTCATCAGAATGCATGCAGTCAAAGCCCCAGTGAATTAGAGAGTCCTCTATTGTTGACATCACTCCAGCATTTGCCCTTAAAGATGACTCTGGACTAAGAAAAACAGAATGGGACATGCTAATTCATCCCGAGGTTGTGATGAAAAATAATTGGTGGCAATCTGACTGATGGTGAGCTATGATTGTAGGTTTCTAAGAGGAAAATGTCCTGGGAAATAAGTTATTAACATAGTTATAAGAATAGTGGTTGAGAAAGCATCACTGGGAAATGCTTTCCCAGATGCCTGATTTTGGCTTTTGGTTTTCAAAGCTTGTCCCCAAAACATCTCCCAAACCTGATCTTTTTTTTTTTCAGGGAAGAGCCATTGGTAAGAGGATGTTATCTTCAGGACAGAGGTTCACAGAATGAAATCACATTACTACTTCAATATGGCATGAAAGAGTCGCTGTGTTCTTTCCCTCTGGCCCTATCCAACTTGTGATCAGCTTAGTACAGTGCCTGGCACACAATGGTCATGTAAGAAATGTTTATTTATTTGTGATTGATCGAGATTATAATTCTCATCCATGTAGCACCTGACAACCTATAAAGCTCTTTTCTCACAATAACCTTGTGAGTCAGGAAGTACTTATCCTTATTTGACTACTGAGGATACTGAGGCTCAGAGAAATAAAAAGGACTTGAATAAAGTCACTCAGCAAAGTAAACATTGGAGTTGGGATTTGAACCATAGGATCATAAATTTACATTTAGATTGAGAGATGGGGGGACTTAAAGATCATTTAGTGTAGCCTTTTTATTTTACAGTAGAAAAACTGAGATCCAGAGAAACAGAATAGATTGTCCAAGCTTATCAAGGTGGCAGCTCTAATGTTCTTTTTATGTCACCTCACATGGATGGTATTTAAGATAATTAATTGTATCTTCCTCCCCAAAGACTTTATATGACCTTGAGGACACTGATTTTTTCACGCTGACTCCCTGCATAAACGGCAAAGGTTCTGAGTAGCAATTTTTCTGTAAATGAGAGATGTTTCAGGAGCGTATGAAGTATTTCATCATGTAATCAGTCATGTGTGTACCATGGTTACATGAGGTTACATGAGGAGTACTAGAGGTTACATGAGCAAGTTTGGGCCATATTGGAGGAAGGTGGAAATCTTTGTAGGAATCTCTGGGTTGCCCCGGATTTCAAGACTCCTCCAGTAAATCTCAGAGAAAGCAGGATTGGCCACCCTGTGAGCTCTGTTTCAAGCTTGCTCTTCTAACAGGAGGAGTTCAATATTTGAATTCTTCTCCCAAGAAGCTATAAATCTTCAGTTCATGTGGACCCTCATGGCCTGTTCTACTGAAGTTGGCATTGGGCATGAACTCAGTCATTAGGCATGAACCTGGAGCCTGAACAGAATTATCTCTGGAGCTGCCCAATGTACGTTGTACCGCACTAAGCTGACTCGTATATCAAATAGCAAGATCATAGATCTAAGACTGGAAGGGACCTCAGAAGCCATATCTGAGGCCTCATTTTATAGTCAAGAAAACTGAATCTCAGGAATAGGAAGCTACACAACATCAATCAGATCTTAAGGATCAGAGGGAAGATTTGATCCCATGTCCTTTGATTTCAGAGCTAGTATTCTTTCCCACTATATCAGAGTTTGAGCATATCAAAAGGTTAATTATCTAAATATCTGAAGAGATGTCATAGCATAAGGGTTGTGAGCTGAATGGAGCTATATAAATTCATACAGAAAGAAAGATAGATAGATAGATAGATAGATAGATAGATAGATAGATGATAGGCTGAATGATGTGTATATATATATATATGTATATACAATATGCTTATATACCTATACATACATTGTGTATGTGATATATTTAAACTGTAACACTATTTACTGCAGCTCTCTGCATTGGTGTTACATCCCTTTACAAGACTGTGAAATCTTTGAGGTCAGGGATCACTTAATGTCTAGGCTTTTTGTCTACTCCAGTGCTTAACACAGTGCCCTACAAACAATAAATTTTTAATATTTGTTTTGTTGTGTTATGATATATTATATCATTTTGTGCTATAGTATATAATAACTATTGTAATAGAAAAGGGCACTCAAGCAAAAGTGTTAGTTGTGTGTGTGTGTGTGTGTGTGTGTGTGTGTGTGTGTGTGTATTATGTGACTATTTCTATTTATTTCTCAATGACTCCCTACCAACTTGGCAGAATTCTTTACCCTTTTGTCCTTAATTCAAATTCAACTTTTAAAAATTACTAATTGCCTACTTCAGTCCCTTAATTCCTTTTCACTCAGGTTCTTAAGTTTATTTTCATGTTCACCTGTCTTAATCTCAGGATATCCCTGTCCCTCCATTTATCCTCTCATATTTCTTTACAGTCTTAGAACATGTTTTTTCCTCCTTGAAGCTAACCCCTTCAACTTTGCCCCTCCCTACCTTCTCTAGGAACTTATTCCCACAGTTATCCCCACCTTCTTTGGCACCTTTCACCTCTCTTCATTGCCTTCCAACATACTCCAATTCCCCCTATCATTAAAACAAAATATATCAACACTTTGTTGAATTCTCCCTACTCCCTCTTGCTTCTTACTGTGATCCCATTTCTTTCTTCCCTCTTTTCCTTATCTACTTCTTCAAGATCCCCAACTCCTTCTGGAAGCTCTACTCTTAGCTTACATGCATGGTAAAGGTGATCAGGGGAGTCCCTTTGGACTGGGGCAATTCCCTTGGAGATAGGGATGTGCTTTGACTCTTGGAAGACCACAAAGTACGTAGTCACCCTCATGGAACCAGACTATATGAATAGCTTCATAGGAAGTCCTTCAGTTTATCAGATCTTGGGGTTCCCTTGATAATCTAGCTACATAAAGACAATTCTTTTCTCCTTTTTCTTCTTTGGTTTTCTTATTGTTTTGGACATTTTTGTCTCTTTTTTGTGGTTCCTCTTTTACCTCTTGCTACCTCTTGCCCCCTCTTGCCCCCTAATTCTGAGTGACACCTGAGACTCTGATCTGTGATATTTTCCCTACACTCATTTCCGTGAATGCTTAGACATTCTCAGTGACTTGATGTATCATGTTTATGCAAATGATTTCCAGATCTCTGTCTAAGGTCCTGACTTCTCTTATTTGCATTCTGACCCTGTCTTTCCATCTATCATCAGAATATCTCCACTTGGATGATCCTCCATCACATACAACTCTACATGTCAAAAGCTGAATTCATCATCTCCTTTGCCATGTAATTTCCTTTTCATTATTGCTCCCATTCTTCTAGTTTGCTATTCTAGAAAACTTGGAGTCAAACTTGACTCTTCCTGCTCCTTCTTCACCTAAAGTTATAGGTCACTAAGTCTTATGGATTCTTCCTTAGGAAGCTCTTTTGTGCACTCAACACTTGTATAGATTCAATTACAAAGAACTCATTAAAGAAATAAAGAACAACTTAAGTAGCTGAAATAATATCCAGTGCTGCCTGGGCCGTGCAAATAAAACAAAAATTACAATGCTGCTGAAGCTAATTTACAGTTTTAATACTAAAACAATCAAACTACCAAAGGGATATTTTATAGAGCTCAATAAAATAATAAGAAAATTCATTTGGAGAAACAAAATAATAGAATATCAGGAGAGATAATGAAAAAGGTAGTAATGCAAAGGGAATAACATTTGCAGACCTAAAACTATATTATAAAGCAGAAATAATAATAAAAACATTTGGTATTGGTTAAAAAATAGAGAAATAGACCAATGGAGTAGATCAGACTGGAAAAAATAACAGAAATAATGGAACTCTATAACCCAGCATTTTATTAAATCTCAAAACAAAAAACAAAAATTACTTAGGAAAGCACTACTTATTTGACAAAAAAACAAACAAACAAAACAAAACAAAAACAAAAAAAAGCTACTGGGAAAACTGGAAAGCAGTCTGGCAGAAATTAGGCTTGTACCAATATATTACATCATTTTTTGCAATAAATTTAAAATGGATACATGACCTGAATAGTAAAGATCATATAATGAAAAGATAGGGGTGTGTGTGTGTATGTGTGTGTGTGTGTGTGCATGTGTGTGTGAGTGTGTGTCTCCAAATGAGGACAATTACTAGTTAAAATAGATCATTCTGATTATGTGAAATTAAGAAACTTCCCCAGAAACTAAATTAATGCTTATGGGATGAGGTTTTTACTTCACACCCAAGAAGCTGACAAAAGTTAGGAGATTCAGCGTTGGAGGGTTTATGGAAAGATAAGCACACAAATGCACTTTTGGTGGGGCCTTGGATTTGTATACCATTCTGAAAAGCAATTTGGAATTACAGAAATAAAGTAACTAAAATGTCCACATGCTTTGATCCACATATTCCATTACTAGACATATGGAATACCATTGATAAAAAAATGAAAGTCCTTACATGCACCAAAATATTTATAGCAGTATTTTTGTGGTAGAAAATAACTGGAAAGAAAGTAGATACCCATTAATTGGGGAATGCCTAAGAGATATTGTGATACATGCATGTAATTACATATTACTATGTAGTAAGAAATTATGAATAATTCAAAGTAGAGAGAAAAAGTACAGAAAAAATACATACAATGACTACAATAATGCTAAGTGAAAAAAAAATGACCACAAACCAATAGAAAATGAATGTTGCACAATTCCAAAGAACAATCTTGACCTCAAAGAGAAGACACTTCCCCCTAATTCTTTGCTGAAATGGGGGTAGAGGTATCAAAATATGAAACATTGTTTATATTGTCAGATTTCATTTTTTGATGTATAGATCTATTTTGCTGTTTTTTTTTTCTTTTCTGTGGAATGGCTCTCTGGCCGTGAGTTTTGGAGGGTGGGGGGAGAAAGGATACGGGATGAATTTTAGACCACACCAAAATAAAAGATTAGAAAAAATATATTTTAAAAACACAGAAACTTCTCTTCCATTTGCCCTATCTTTTCTATTCTCACTACCTAAACCCTAGTCTATGTCTTCATCTCTTCATCTCAAGGTCATTCTAACCACTAGAAACAAGTTTTCCTGCTTCTAATCCCTCTTCACATCAATACATCCTATATACAACCACCAGATAAATTAACAAATCTTGGAGGTAGATTGGATAAAAGAATTGAGAGAAAGAGAGGAGATAACAAAAATTTAGTGTGAGTGACCAAAAGAACTCAGTCATTTACAAAAAAAAGGTAGTGAGGAGATGAAAAATTTAATTTTGAATATGTTAAGTTTGTGATAATGATGGACAATCTACATGGAAATGTTCTGAAGACAGTTACACAGTGCTAGATTTGGTGGAGGAGGTCAGGGTAAGAAATACAGCTTTAGAAGTCATCAACATAAATTTGATAGCTGGAGTATGATTGAAAACATAGGTGAGCATTGCAGTTAATAACAAGTGATCTGTATGTAGAAAACATTGTTTTCAACTTACTTGAATTTGGATTCTAAATACATATATTATTCCATGATTATAACTGATACTGACTGAACTCAAACATGATATTTTTCCAACAATGACAATTCTGGGTTGTTAGCAGAAATGTAATTCTCTTTTCTACTCTTTCTATAACTCACTTCAGAATGTCCTACAAAGTGTTTGAGGTATTTGTACAGTATTTTCTGATCCTTACTTACTACATAATAATTTGTTCTTCCTAGACTGTAAGATCTTTGAGGGCAGAGATTTTCAATTTTTCCATATATTTTTCATAACACCTACCCTTTGTCTATATATTCTTCTATGTATTTTTCCCTTGCACTACATACACTATGGGTAGCTAGATGGTACAGTGGATAGAGAGCCAGGCTTGGATACAGGAAGACCTTAGTTCAAATCTGACCTCAGACACTTACTACCTGTGTGACCCTGGGCAAGTTACTTAACTCTATTTACCTCAGCTCCTCATCTATAAAATGAGTTGAAGAAGGCAATGGCAAACCACTCCAGTATCTTTGCAAAGAAAACTCCAAAATTCAGTCACAGAGAGTTGGACACAACTGAAATAAATGAACAACATGGACATTGTAAGTGCTTAAGTACTTAGATGTATTGAATAAATAGAGTGAATTAATTTAAAAAGTTTCCTTTTTCAATTTTTTCTAATTTATACTTTTTGTTATGTATAGCCTTCCTTGGTTCTCAAGAAGTCTATATTCCAATAGTCTTTAAGTGGTATAGAATGCAAACAGAAATGTTATGTAGCCTACTGGGGAGGACTTTCCCGTGAAAGTTCAGAATCCATGGGCCAGGGGCTGAGAGCATGTGGCAAAGAGGTATTTAATAGTTTAACTGGCCCTATAAGGGCTCTTGAGTTCTCAAGGACATTTTTGCTGTTCATGCAGTTCTTTGAGTTTTTCCAATTAACAGGAGGACTCACTGGCATATTTGAGCCTTTAATAGGGCCACTGGGCTGGGATATTTTGTAAGAAACAAGGCAAGAAAATATAACTTTAGAAAACCCCGTACTTGTCTGCCCTCTGGCCATTCCCTTCTCTTTCTTTTTAAAGTTGATATTAAGAATGACAGTTTCTCACCTTCAATTTTACCAGCTGACATTGGCAAAGGTTCCTTGCTCTAATTTGCTTGGCTTTTCCTTCTCCTGACCTTTTTCTAAACTGTCACCTCTTTTTCTTTTCCCCTCCCTCCTTCCACATATTCTGGGAGGAGGCTCCTCTGAATTGCCTCTTTGCTGTATTTTATAATGAAATCATAGAACTTCAGATTGATAAAGGACCTAAGTGGCCGAGATATAATTTGAACCCAGGTCTCCTATTCAATATTCTATGTGGGACCAGTCAATCAAGACTAGCCAAAAGTCACTAGACAACAACTAGCAGAGGGTAAGAAAAAATAAAATGGTCTGACGTCTGAGATATCATTTGTTATCCTATCTTTCATGAGTACAACTTTTATTAACTCTCACGCATTCCTCCTTCCCCCTGAATTATTGCAATAGTGTCCTAATTGGTTAAGCAGCTTGGTGGTGCAGTGTATAGAGCACTTGGCTTGGAATCAGGAAGACTCCTCCTTATGAGTTCAAGTCCAGCTTCAGACACTTCCTCGCAGTGTGACCCTGGGCAAGTCACTTGACCCTGTTTGCCTCAGTTTCCTCACTTGTCCGATGAGCCGGAGAAAGAAATGGCGAACCACTCCATTATCACTGCCAAGAAAACCCTAAATGGGGTCACAAAGAGTCGGACAGGACTGAATAACAACAAAAATCTTAATTGGTCACCCTGCTTCGCTTCTCTTTCCACTTCAATTTGTCTTGTTCACGGCAGCCAATAGGGTTTTTCTAAAGCATCTTTCTCACCAGAATCATCCTCCTATTCAATAAATTCTAGAGACTCCCTAGTAACCTGTTGGCATTTGGACTCTATCACAACCTGGTCCCAAGTTACCTTTGCAGCATTATCATGCCTAACTTCACTCACACACTCTTTGGCCCAGTCAGACTGGCCTCCTTATTTTTCCTCAAAAATGGTACTCTGTATCTCATCTCTGAGGTTTTGCACTGACAGTCTCCCATGCCTGAAATGTACTTAATCCCTTGCTTCCTTCATGGCCTAGATTCAAGTGCCACCTTCTCCATGAAGCCTTCCTTGATGCCTATCCCACCCACCCCTCTTAAGTACCAGAGCCTTCTCCCCATTTTGTTGTTGTTGTTCAGTTGTTTTCAGTCGTGTCCATTTGGTGTTTTCTTGGCAAACCTACTGGGGTGGTTTGCCATTTCCTTCTCCAGCCCATTTTACAGATGAGGAAACTGAGGCAAACAGGGTTAAGTGACTTGCCCAGAGTCACAGAGGTAGCAAATGTCTAAGCCCACATTTGAACTCAGGTCTTCCTGACTAGGCCCAGCACTCTGCGCACTAAGGTACTAACTAGCTTCCATCCCAATTATCTTGTCCAGAGTTTGTATATATCTATGTACATTTTGCCTCCTATCAATGAGGTTTCACTTTGGGCTTTCTATCCCTTGCACCAAAAACAATGTCTTTCTTTCTCTCCATCTCAGCCTCAGCAATTAACATTTGCAGAGGTCCACAGAACAAAAAGAAATCAGGCTGAGGGCAGATAAGAATGTCAGCAACAATGGAAATAAGATGCATGATGCTTTCCTTTGGGGTTTTCTATTTTCCTGCCATCACATCCATATGGGATATAATTTCTCATGAAGAGAATCTGAAAAATGAATGGATTTATTGCTTAAATTCAAGCCTCTTGATAGCTCTTTATCTACACCACACTTCTGTATAAATAAAGGAAACTTATTCATGAAAGAGTAAACATTTTTATATTTTTGACACAAAATATAGAAAAATTTTACTCTTCCACATTAATAAAAGGACCAGAGATATCATTAACATAGTTCCTAGTAAAAGTTCTCAGTCATATAATGCATTTTTGTTTCCACCATGGCCATTTGCATTTCTAATTAGAATTATTTCTGGTTGGTGAATTTCGTGCATATTTATCCACCAGTTACTCTCTAAATAGAACTGTATATAATATTCATTGAAATATCTTAGATGAATGTCTAGCCCTATTGATTAATTAATGACATTGGAGGTATGGGAGTAGGGAGGAAAGGTGTTGGGCAATGCAACCTCAGTTGTATTGCTTCTTTATTAGGTTTTGCTGCATATGCCCAGTTCACTTAACGTGGAGGCAGGCACCCTAATTCTGGAAGAAGTTATCCTTCATTCCTCTACTATATGGATGAAAACATCTTCTTTCTATTAGCCAGAGTAGGCTAAGTTTTTAATACAACTAGGCAGAGACAGTCTGACTCTGATTTGAGCTGCAACCAGAGAAGGTGACGGTCCTGTTCATCCCAATATAGGTACTAAAAATTGAACTGGATGGGAAGAAGAACTACCTCTACCTCCTCTTGTACGCCTTGTGACTTCAAGAAATGGGCTTGGGGTTTTGTTCTGGTCCATTTTATTTATCATTTTCAGTTCTAGGTTCTGGCAGTGGAAGCCTGAGACCAGAATCAAGCCATGTTGACTTTGGAGCCAGGATTCCAGACCTGATGTTGCATCTAGTTCCAGTAGGGAAACCCTAATAATATAGCCCTTTGGAACTTGGTAGGACTTTGCTATATAGGAATTTAACTAAACTGATAATCTAGTCTTCTTCTCCTCCCTAGATACTCAGGTGGTGTGTGTGTGTGTGTGTGTGTGTGTGTGTACAGAAAGGGAGATTGTGCCTGTAGATGTCAGGATGAGGTGTTCATATATTTTTGAAAGGAAATATTACTTTGTAAAAGCTAATCCAACTGTTAAGTGGTTAAATGGAACTGAGAGGCACTATGAGTGGGGGCTGCAGCCAATGGCAGAGAGACTTTTGGAAACTCATAAACCCAAGTAGGGGTACCAGAGAACTCTGAGAACAGAATGAAATATAAAAATCAGGCCTTCAAGGCATTGGGGGGCCAGGATAGACACCATTCCACTTCTATCTCTTTTTTTACTTATGTTATACACAGGTTGACAAAAAGAGCACTGGGCTTGGGATCTAGAAGATTTGGATTCTAGCCTCAAGTTGTCCACTAACTAGTTGGATAAGCTTTGGCAAATTACTTTAATGCTCAGAAACTGTTTTCTCATTTGCGAAATGAAGGGCTTATAATGGATTAGCTTTGATGCCCATCTATGACTTTAGAGCAGGGGCTCTTAACATTTTTGTGTCATGTACTTCTTTGGCAGTTTGGTGAAGTCTATTAACCCATTTGTAAAAGTCTGCTTGTTGCCTACTTTCATAATTGAAGAAAGTACCAAATTTCAGTTTGAGATTTGTCAAAGGAGGATGTGATAATTTTTTTTCATCCAAGTTCATAGACTCCCTGAAATTAATTCATGGATCCCATGGATCCTAGGCTAAGGATCCCTGTTCTATATGAGGGTCATGAGACCATTCATATTCCTTCATTAATATACCTGCAGCACATATACACACATCTGGGAATGTACATGTACATACATATGGAGCAGTGGAATATGGATAAAAGGCCAGGTCTGAATCAAGAAGAACTAGGTTCAGTTCCTACTTTTGAGACATAATATCTATGTGAAGCCAGTTGAGTCTCTTCACCTCTCAGTAGGCCTAGGAAATTCTCTAATACTATAAATTACATACAAGTTACTTGTCTGCAACAATGGGGAAATTTCTACACCATGGGATTCCTCATCATATGGATTAAAAATTCACACACATGGATTCCCCATGCTGAAAAATATTATATGTAGTTATATGTATAGCACATTTATATATAACATATATGTTATGCATATAACACATATGTAGCATATGTAACATATTCTATATAACATTTTTGTAGGTCTATGTTTATATATATTATATAGATATATAAAACATAGATACACACATAAATATATACACATATGCATATACACAGATACATACACATAAATACACATATGTGTATATGTATGTTTATATGCATATATATTTATATGTACACACCCACACATACCGATAAATACATCATAATTTCTTTCCCTTGGGTACTTTTCTAGCTGCATTAAGTACAGGCAATGCTTTTTCTGTCATTTGAAAATTAGCCAAATCCAATTTTAATTAGAATTCACTACCTAATAAATTAATTGCAATTTATAGTCATTATATGAAATGTGACTATTTGACCGCCTATTAGCACTTGGCCTAGATGTCTCTTTTGCTCTCTATCTGGGAATGTCAGACTCTGGGAAAAAGTGGAGTTACATAATAATAGTCTCAGGAGCAGAGCCAGGGCTTGATAAAAAATTAAAGGAAGCAGAGTTTATCTTTGCTGTGCTGCCCCTCATATTCCCCTCCTTGTTTCTTCCCTGTTTCTTTTCCTGTGTCCTCATTGCCCCTCTTCCTGGCTCCACTCTTATGGTCTCTGGCCATCCAGACCCCTTCCTTGTGACTTTCCATCAAAGTCTACTCCAGGAAAAACTAGGAAACCAATAAAATTGACTTTTGGGGCCTCCTAGTTCCTAATTCTTCCTCACCTCCCAAATAAAATCTCATCCCATCAGGTATTCCACACCCATTTAAGCTCTGGAAGTCTATAATTCTATGAAATGGTCTTCAGTTTCCCTCCTTCTCTAAGATGGTAAGGCTGGTAGTGGCTATGAAATGAGGGCAATGTCATAGGATGCTTCTTTCAAAATCAATTTAAAAACTGTTTCCATTGGAAGACCCCAAAGGAAACCAGTCTCACAGATCTGTAATACTTATCAGTCCATTCCAATTTTTTTTTTTTTGGTGTTCAGTCATTTCTGTCATGTCTGACTCTTTGTGACCCCATTTGGGGTTTTCTTGGCAAAGATACTGGAGTGGTTTGCCATTTCCTTCTCCAGCTCATTTTACAGAGGAGGAAATTGAAGCAAACAGGGTTAAGTGACTTGCCCAGAGTCATATAGCTAGTAAGTATCTGAGATCAGATTTTAATTCAGGAAGATGAGTCTTCCTAACTCCAAGCCCAGAACTGTATCCACTGAACCACCTAGCTGCCCCATTTCAAATTTTACCTTCCCTTAAAATGTCCCCCGATTCTTTATTGGAACATAGATTTAGAGCTGGAAGGAACTTTCAAAATGATGTTGTCCAGGGACTCTTAACATGGGGTCAACAGAGCCTCAAGGGGACCATGAATAGATTTCAGGGGGTCAAAACTTAGACCAGAAAAAATTACATCTTTAATTCAGTATAATTTGTTTCCTTTTATAATTCTATGTATTTTATTATACACAAACAACAACACATTTAAAAACATTATTTTGAGAAGGGATACATAGGTTTCACCAGGCTGCCAAACAAAGGTTAAAATTCCCGTTTGGTCCAACTCCCTCATTTTACAGCTGAGAAAACTGAGGCTTCGAAAGGCAAGGTAAATTGCCAAAGAACACTCAAGAATAAATGGCAGATCTGGTCCTTTGTCTCCAAATCCAGCAATTTTTCCATGGGACCAATGCCACCTTCATGTCAGCTCATGAAGTAACTACATCATATTAACCAGAGAGCATGTATAGGTAAAACCAGAAAGCAGATAACGAAGAGACATTGTGAAATTAAACAGATCTATTCACGTTTCTATAGCAATCTAATCTCATAATGGATAAGTGAAACTGCTGCATTTGGTCTTCAATATCTTGTATCTTATATATGTTACAAGGAAGGAGAAATGGTACTTTAGAAGATGAAACTGGGAAGAGAGTCCAGGATAATATAACAACAACAACAAGTATAATCATAATCATACCTACCATTTCTATAGTACTTTAAAGTTTGCCAAGAGCTTTACAAATATTTCACTTGATCCTCACAAGAACCCTGGGAGGCAGGTACTTATTATGATCCTCAGAATTTGAACCCATATCCACTGACTTGAAATCTAATGTTTCCAATAACCTAACTTTCCAGTGCTACCTCTAGTGGCATTGCTAAACTGAACAAGCCCAGTGCTTTGATTCAGAAGTGGAGCTTCCATTCTAATGACAATTTTGAGCTGATCACAATGTGATTCTTTCTCAGGCCTTGAAGTTGGCCTGATTTCCAGGCCTGGAGACTCTCTACAGAAACACTGGCCTTGAGACCTGCATGATAGTGCAGTTACAGGAATTGGCTGTATTACTAGAGCAATTTCACAAGTGCTGTTTTAGATCAGGGAGTGCACCATTAGATTTAATAAGCCATTTTGCCAATTTTCCTGGTTTACAGAAAGTGTCTGTCTGCTTC
The DNA here is from genome assembly GCF_900497805.2 of Vombatus ursinus. Lineage (NCBI taxonomy): Eukaryota > Metazoa > Chordata > Mammalia > Diprotodontia > Vombatidae > Vombatus > Vombatus ursinus. Next base: position 11,157,189 of record NW_020954737.1, on the reverse strand, counting down.
TTTAATTTTCTCCCCCTGGAATCTTTCCCCTCAAGCCTGAAATCTCAAGAGAGCTGACCAGTGTGGCAGCTGCCAAGTGAAGATAGAGGGAGAGATAAGATGGGTGAATGGATAGATATGGATAGACAGAAAAACAGACAGATAGATGATAGATAAATAGACGGTAGATAGATAAATACGGATAGGTAGAAAGATAGATGATAGATAGATGATAGGTAGATATAGATAGGCAAAAATATAGACAGATGGATGATAGATAACACGATGGAGAGAAAGATAACTAGATAGATATGGATAGACAGATAATAGATAAATACAGCTAGAGATATAAATAAATATGGACAGTTAGAGATTGATTGATAGATATGCAGATAGGTAGGTAGACAGACAGACAGACAGATAGATAGACAATTAGATAGATAGATAGATAGATAGATAGATAGATGAAAGGAGAGAGGGGGAAAGAGAGAGAGAGAGAGAGAGGGAGAGAGAGAGAGAGAGGGCAAGAGAGAGAGAGAGAGAGAGCGCGTTTATTAAGTGCTTACGATGTGCCAGGCACTGTGAGAGAAAAGAAGCTACTCTCATAGGAAATCTTGAGGAGGATAGGAGAAAATAACAAAATGTATGTGATTTTATAATGATAAAAAAGAAGCTTCAGAGGCCAAAATCATGATTGACTGTGGGGTGAATAAAGAAAGTTAATGACATTGCCTTAGAGTCATAGAGTATCTCCCCTTGGATAGTCTCAATTCACTTTCATCTACGATCCTAATTACTTCCACAGTATCTGCACAAAGTAGAAATGGGGGGAAATTGGCTACCCCAATTTACAGATGGAGAAACAGCTGCAGTTAAGTATAAGCCAAAGATGTGTGTTTGGCTTGCCTGAGGTCATACAGAGAATCAATTGCTATTGGGAGAATAAGGATCCTAACTTCATATTCCCCACTAAGTGCTTCCACACCTCCCTGGTAGACCATAGGTGGCCCTGGGATTCATTAATCACCCAACTTTCACCAGAGTCTGGCTCTGGTGATCTCTAGTGGTAGAGACCAAGATCCTGAGCTCAACTTTCCCAGCATTTGGGGCAAGGCTGAGGGGACCAGCAGAACAGGAAACTGCCCAGCCTGAGGGAAGTGCAGAAGGATTAGAAATATCTGGGGTGGCAGTGAAGGGGTAAGAAATGAAAATTATTGGAAGGCATTCTCTTGAAGTATTAGAATTTGTTCATAGAAAGGGATCTATGCTTAGCTGGATTTAAGGAAGGGGATAATAATGGCAATAATTATAGTATGTAATGATAGTAATAGCATACATTATGCTTTAAAATTTATAAAGGACTTTCCCCACAACAATCCTGTGAAGTAGGTAGACCAAGTAAAATCAAACCTATTTTACAGATGAAAAAACAGATTTGAAAGAATTAAGGGATACCCAAAGTAACATAGCTAGTGGGTAGCAGAACCTAGAACTTGAACCCTGGGCTTTCTGACTCCAGGTGTGAGGCTCTCTCCTCTTCCATTTCTCTAAAGCATAAGGAAAAGGTGAACAGAAGGGAAAGAGGAAAAATGAGGCTCCCATTTCTCTCCTAAATATCTGAGTAAAAGTACAGGATTAGAGCTAAGAAGAATATTTAAGATATTCTAGTCCAACAGAACTCAATTTTCAAAGGAGGAGACTCCAGCCCAGAAAGCTGAAGTCACACATGTAGCATGTGGCGGAGTCTGAAATTGAACCTAGGGCTTCTTATTAAGTATCTGGTGCTCTTTCTACCATTCCATAATTCCCTTTAATGTAGAATTCAGGAAAGGATGTGCCTCAAGACAAACCTGGATGTTTTCAGTTCCTTCACCAATCTAGGTCAAAAGAAGGAATACAGGTATAAATAAATAAAAGGTATAATGACTACCTGTTATTTCTCTGAAAGTTCTCCTCTTCTCCAAGCTCCCCTCCTGAATCCTCAGACTTCACCGTCATACTTTAGCTGCCTTTTCATCCTGACAGATTCCACTATCCCAGTGATCCACTCCTTCCATTGGTAAGTTCCTCCTGGAATTTCCATTTTGAGGAAGCCTCGAGGTCATCCTTCCTTCATTCCTCTCCTAGCTCTGCTCCTGACTCTCTGGACTTCGCCATCACGTCCCAGGGTGGGTACCTTCTCCTCTCTCTCCTTTCTCCTTTATCTATTTTCTTTCCCTACTAGAATATGAATGTCTTGAGATCAGAAACTTTCTTTTTATTTGTATTTGTATGCCCAATGCTTAGCACAGTGCCTGGCCCATTTAACACATTTAATAAATGCTTCTTGACTAGATTTAACTTGACTTATCCAATGACTCAACCTGGAATGGAGGTGAGCTTGTTTCCTCAACAGTTATGCCAATGGAACAAACACCCTGGCAAGTTCAAACAACCTGGAAAATCACTGAATGTGGTGCTGGGGCCAGACAGGCATCTGTCATCCAAGGACCAACCTAAATAAAGCAATGTCCACTGCCAAAAGACTGGCCACTCTATAATGATTTTTTCCTTGATACCACAATTCAGAAAGATAGTCAGGGAGGCTTTTGTGTTTCAGGTTTTTTTCTTTTCATCTGCATCAGTTGAGGGAATGCCAAGATCGAGGAAATACAGATCACTGAAGTGTAACAATGCTAAAATAACAAGCATATAGAGTACAAAGAAAATAAGGAAGGACGATTCTCCCATTTCGAAAAAGAGAACACATGGGAATTGGCTTGAGTTGTAGCAGGAGATATTTAGGTCACTCAAGCAACAAGAGTTTGTATGCCTACAATATGTATGTCATTGGATGCAGACTTAGGGGTGTCCTACTAAAGAGAAAGCAGTCTAACTGGTATTAGCTTAAACACTTGAATGACTTAACAAGGCTATTACAGAATCTCCTGACCTGGCAGCATTTAATAACACAATAGAAAACTAGTTAATTCCATCTACTCCTCTGTCAAAGTCACTCAAAGCCCTTTATAAACATTATCTGCTTTTAAAAATCCAAATTAATTTCCTATGAGGTGAATAGAAGAAGGAATTAGGTTTGAATAACAGCCCTGATCCTTAATATCTTGATAACTCCCTCTCTCTGGGACTCACTTTCCTTGTTTGTAGATGAGGAAGTTGGATTAGATCAAGGGTTCTTAATCTGAGATTCACAAACTTTTAAAAAAAATTCCTTTGTAATCCTCTATATTTTATTTTATGCACTTAAAAACACTATTTTGAGAAGGGGTTTGCCCACAGGTATCACTAGACTGTCAAAGGGGCCCGTGATACCAAAAAAAAAAAATTAAGAGACCCTGGAGAAATGATTTCTGAGATCACTTCCAGTTCTAAATCCTATGATCTTAGGTCATTTTGTCATCCTTGAAAATATCAATAGGTCATAGATGCCTAAAACTCCCAATCTGGATAATGAGTTACCCAGGAAACCAAGAAGGCATAAGCTGTGATCCTTTCAGAAAGGTAGGAATTATTATTAGCATTAAAATTCAAACTTTTTTTTCATCTATTTCTGCTTTCTCTCCCTTTTCCTTCTCCTCTCCCTAGAGTGACATTGACCTGGGAAATTTTTGGATGCTGTATATATACACATATGTGTGTGTGTATGTATGTGTGTATGTGTAGGTATGTGTACATGTATATGTATATATATACATATGTAAGTGATCTGATTTATATGATTTAGGATTTTACATAGACTATATGTGACTGCTGGTTATAAATTAAAATTAAGAAAAATTTAACTTATGATACATTTACATCAAGCTTTAATATTCACAAATTTTTTTTACAGCCACCATCTAGAGACTACTAGATGTCACAGGGATAGAATAATAGACCTGGAGTCAGGAAGACCTGAGTTCAAATTCTGGCTCAGACACACTACTACCTGTGTAGACCTGGGCAAGTAATTTTATTTCTTTTAGCCTTAGTTTTTTTTTTTTCTATCTGTAAAAGGGGAATTCTGATAGTACCTACTTCTTAGCATTATTGTAAGGATAAATTATCCACACACATACACACAATATATATTTATATACCTATGTCTATGTATAGGTATAGTGTATATGTGTGTATGTGTGTGTGCGTATGTATGTATGTATGCATGTATGTATGTATGCATGTATGCATGTATGCATGCACACACAAGACAGCAAGGTAGCACAGTAGATGGAGTGCTGGGCCTATAGTCAGAAAGACTCATCTTCCTGAGTTCAAATCTGGCCTCAGCCACTTAGTAGTTGTGTGACCTGGGGCAAGTCACTTAGCCCTGTTTGCCTCAGTTTCCTCATCTGTAAACAGAGCTGGAGAAGGAAATTGAAAACACTCCAGTATTTTTGCCATGAAAACCCCAAATGGGGTCATGAAGATTTGGCTGTGACTGAAAGAACTGAACAATGAACGACAAATTAGAGCTATTCAAAACTGGAACAGCTGACTTAGGGGGTTGTGGGTTATCAAATAAATTTTGGATGACCTCTTGTTGAACGTGTTGTAGAAAAGATTGCAAGTTAGGTACAGGTTGAAATAGAGTAGCAGTTCTCAAACTTTTTAGTTTCAGAACCCCTCAAAAATTAGTGAGGATCCAAAGAGTTTTTGTTTACATGGGTTGTATCTGTTGATACTTACTGTATTAGAATTTAGGAATTAAAACTAATAAAATTTTAAAATATTTATTTGTCCATTTTAGAATAACAATAACAAACCCAATACATGTTGACTTAAATAACACATTTTTGAAAAATAACTATTTTCCAATGCAAAAATAAATAGTGAGAAGAGTACCATTGTTTTACATATTTTTGCAAACCTCTTGAATATCTGGCTTAATAAAAGACAATTGGATTATTGAATATGCTGCATTCAATTTGTTGCAATATGTTGTTTTGGTTGAACTATATGAAGAAAATACAGCTTCACATGACAATGTTGTTGGAAAAGAAAGGGGTATTTTAATTAGCAAATGATGTCTTAATATTTTTAGGAAAATAGCTTTGATTTTGTGAACTCCCTGAAAGGGTCTCAGACCAAATATTGAGAACCACTGGACTAGATGAGTGGCCTAGCAGATAGAGTGTTGGGACTGGAGTCAGGAAGACCTGAGTTAACATCTAGCTTTAGATCCTTACTAGCTGTGTGACCCTTGGGCAAGTCACTTCACCTCTGTTTGCTTCAGTTTCGTCAACTATAAAATGGGGATAATAAGAGCACTTACTTCATAAGGCTGTTGTGAGAATTAAATGAGATATTAAGTATAAAGCATTTAGTACAGTGCCTAACATGTAGTAGACTCTATATAAAGAGTAGTGATGATGATGATGATGATGATGATGATGATGAAGAACTCTGAATTCCCCTTTAACCCTGAGTGAACTCTATGGATATAGAATGGAAAAAGAAAGACAAACACCAATGTGTTAGGCTAGGGAAATGGCAGATAAGTCCATTCTGAAATGCTGTCAGTACAGGAATTTGACTAGTTTTCATAAGTTCTTTAGAGAGAAAGCAGGAGGGGGTGGGGCACTGAGATCAGTCAACAAGACTTTATTGAGTGGCCACCATATGTGGTCAACAGACAATACTAATATCTTTATTTTAGTAAGCCATTACGTCCTACTCACTCACTCGCTAAAACATTTCAGTGCTGCCAAGGAGTAAAATAAAGTGATTTCCATTTCAGTCTCTTGTATTTTGGGAATGAGCAATGAACTGATAAAGATCAGATTGCTGAAGGAAAGAGAAGGTGAGACCCAGGATGTTGCAATGGAAAAAAGCATTGAACATGATATCAGAATCTATCTATTCATCTATATCTATCTAACTATCCATTTGCTAATTTATTCTTCAATACATCCATCCATTTATCCATCTGTCATCCATCTATTATCTATCCATTCATCCATTTATTCATTCACACATCCATCCATTTATCCATCCACCTATCATCTACCTATTTATCCATTATCTATCTCTATCTCTCTATCTCCATCTATCACTATCCATCCATCTATCCATTCATCCATTTATTCATCCATCCACTTATCCATCCATTATCTATCCATCTATCTACCTTTCTATTTATCCATCTCTATTCTTCCATCTACCTGCCCATCTCTCTACCTACCCATTTTCCATCTATCTCTATCCATCCATTCCTATCCATCCATCTATCTATCCATCCATTTATTCATCCATCAATTTATTCATCTAATATCTATCTACTCATCCAATCTATCCTTTCATTTATCTACCTACCTACCTTTCTATTTATCTCTATCCATCTACCTCTATCCATTTCTATCCATCCATCTATCTTCTGTCTTCCTACCTATGTATCTATTTGTCCATCTAACCATCTATTTATTAATCCATCAGTTTATCCATCTGTTATCAATCCATCCAATCTATCTATTCATCTATACATCTACTTTTCTATTTATTCTATCCATATATCGCTATCATCTATATGTATCCATCCATCTATCTTCTATCTATATGCTTATGCATTTATCCATCAGTCTCTATCAATCCATCCATCCATCTATTTTTCTACCATCTTCCTACCTATTTACTATTATCTATTAAGTGCTCACTATGTGTCAGGCATTGTGCTAAGCCCTGGGTTCAGAAGACATGATTTCTGCCACACAGTGTTACCATGGTGAAGCCCCTTCATTTCTCTGAGCCTCAGTTCCCTTATCTATCAAACGTTATTAAACACAATTCTCCCTTTACCTATGGAGCACTCAATATTCTAATCAAACTAGATGGCTATACAGGATACATTCACTATGCCCAATATTCTATCTCCTTCCTCTGTGTCTCTGAATAGGCAGTCCTAAACCTGGAATTCATTCTCTCTGAACCTCTGTCTCTAAGGAACCCTAGTTTCCTTCAAGTTTCAGCTCAACAACCACCACCTACAGGAGGCTCACACTGCTCCCCTATGCCTTCCAATATCACTTCGTATGTACTTTATATGTAGTTTGTGTTTACTTATCCCTGGACATGTTGTTCCATCCTCCTCTCCAATGAATGGCTTATTCATTTAGTAAAGCAGGAGTAATATCTCACAGCTTCCACTAATAGGTGTCAGTACCTTGACTCAATTTTGAAAGCTATGGTATCACTTCCTTACACTTGGCTTTCTCTCTCTAGTGGCCCCTTGTTCTTTTTCTGCCTTGTCTCTATTCAGCAGAGGATCTTTCTCTGATCTATGCCTGTTCTATGATTCCCAGGCACTAAAAGAAAAGCTCACTGAGAATAGGGATTGTTTCATCCTTTGCATTTGCATCCCCATCGCCTCACACCATATTAAGCACATAGTAGGCACTTAATAAAAACGTGCTGATTGATGGATCTCTATTCCGTGCACTCCAATCTTCCTCAATCATGTTGAATTCTAATCACACCATCCTGGGTGACAGTCACCCTCCCCCACTGGTGGCAGTCAGGATTCTGTTCCAATTTTCCTTCAGCTTCATAGGCTCTTAACAAATACCATGTCTCTTATTTTAATGCATTTCCAAGGTAAGGAAATTAGATTTCTGTATGTGTGACTTCAATGAAAATCATCTATTTTGCTCTGGAACTTAAATTTCATTCCAGTTCCTCTGCAAGTGTTAATTCCCCCACTCCTGTGCCTGCTCTAAGGAGGGCAAAGTCCAGGGTCGGCGAGCTCATAGTGTCTTCATAATGTCAGATTATAGAATAACAATCATCCATCTCCTTGGTCATCTGTTTATAAATCCATAACTCCATAGCTGCCTCCGGGCCCATCATTCAGCATCCCTAATCAATCAGCGTTGCACATGTACTGCATGATCATTCTATCCATATTTCTCTTGCTGAATATCCTCCCTGCCTTTGTATACCTTGGCACATTGTGCCTTTCAACCAGGACTTTGTAGCTTCTGGTTTTCCGTTTCCTCACCTGTTATCAACTGCTCAAAGGCACGTTCTCTCTCTCCCAATAAGAACCTCCCCCTTTCCACCCCCCCAGCAACAATAAAACTATAACAAATCAGGATTATGTCTCATCAGTCTCTTTGCTGACCTTTCCCCAATAGGAAAAGGTGAGGGAAGACAAGGGAAGGGTATGGAGTCCAGCTCCCTTTCACTTCTCTCTCTGAAATTAGTGGTTTCATGAACTTTTTAATTAAAAAAAAAGAAGGGACTTTACCAATCAACTATTTCAGAAGTGTCCAACACAGGGCCACATGAGGCCCATAACGCTCCAGAATGCAGATTAAAATGTAATTGAGAAATGTCTAACAAAATAAATAAAAACACAATAAAACATAGATAATAATACATTTTAAAACTAAGTCAATATGCAGCCCCCATGGATCCTTATGTATAGTTTAGTGGACCATTTCTATTTGAGTTTGACACCCATGATCTATTCCAAACTCTCTTATTTTACTGGTAAAGAAGCTGAGGCCCAGAAGGGTGAAATAATTTGCTCCAAATCACACACTCTAGAACAAGGGGAGATTCTTAGCCTGGGAACCATACACTTATTTCCTTGGTAAGTGTTTCAATATAATTGGTTTCTTTTGTAATCCTATGTATTTTATTTTATGCATTCACAAACATTCTTCTGAAAAAGGGTCCATGGGCTTTACCAGTTTCCAAAGGGGTCCATGAGACAAAGAAGGCTTAAGAAGCCCTGCTGTACAGGTAGAGCCACTAGGCTGGACTAGAAACCTTCCCTGGTTCTAGATTGCCTTCTTTTTCCCTTTCTTTAGAAAGAAAATTTGACCTACTTAGCCAGGCATCTAAAACCTTCCACCATGTGGTCTCTAACTTACCTTTCTAGTCTTATTTCATGTGATGCCTCTTCCTCATTTTGGATTTAAAGCTGGAAGAGACTAGCTAGTCCAATCCCCTCACTATACAGATGAGAAAAATGAAACTCAGAAAAATTAAGTGAATTTCCCAAGGTCACATAGTAAAGAGTGTATGACCTGAACCCAGGTACCCTCACTTCAGTCATTTGTCCACTGTACCATGCTGCCTCCCTATAATTCTACCTTTCAGCCATTCTAGTTACATCCCAATTCTATATTCTCACAGGCCATCCATGCTTGCAATCAGTTTTACCACCCTATCCTCCTTGTTTCCACTTCCTAATATTTGTCTTCTACCAAGGCTCAGTTAAGCTACCACATCATGAAACATTTTCACAAACTCCTGTTTTTAGAACTTCCTAGAACCTCCATTTTGAGCAAGGGTCCAAACCAGTCATTTTTCATTCTCTTATCTATCACCATCATATCTCTGCATGTCCCTATGCCCCTCTTGCTTTTCTGTCTCCTTTTATGTATTGTTTTCTGCCTTTAGAATGTAAGCTCCCTGAGGGCAAAAGCAGTCTTCCTTTTTGCATGTATTTGTATTTGCAGGGCTTTGTACAGTATTGGAACATAATGATGCTCAATAAATATTTATTGACTTGACTTTTTCCCTCCACCAATGAATAAATGAAATACAAATCAAGATAGTTTTGAGATACCACTTTTTTCCATTAAAATAGGAGAGTATAAAATTCAATGCTGGTAGGGTCACAGGAAAAACAGACATCACTATATTAATTGATTGATTGACTGAATGAGTATTTATTAATATGTGCCAAGCACTGTGATAGGTACTGGGGAAACAAATACAAAGGCATCTGCCCTAAAGAAGCTTACGTTCCATTGGGAAAGCCAAAACATAGGGAAGGGGTAGCCAGGGAAGGGAGTTCTGGTCTGGGGAGTCACAGGAATGATGGATGGAGCCATAAAGCAGTTGATTATCATTCTCTTTCTAGAGTAGGGGTGGGAACCTGCAGCCTTGAGGTCAGATGTGGCCTTGTAGGTCCTTGGGTGCAGCCTTTTGACTGAGTACAAGTTTTACAGAACAAATTCTTTTATTAAGGGGATTTGTTCTATGAAGTTTGCATTCAGTCAAAGGGCCGCATTTGAGGACCTAGAGGGTCACATGTGGCCTCAAGGCCACAGGTTCCCCACCCCTGTTCTAGAGTAATGGTAGTAAGGGTTTAATAACTATTTTAGACAAGAGGCAGATAGTGCCAGGGAGAAGAAGGGACCTTATATGTGATACATCTGCAATACAAATGACACAATGCCCAGGGTGGATGGCTACATGTTATAAGTGCTTACTTATCTTTGAGTAATTATGTCTCTTCCAGTTGAATATAGACTCCTAATAGTCAGGAACTGTTTTTAACCATTTTGTTAAGAGCCTAGCTTAGTCCCTTGCACACAGTGAGCAAACAAGCATTTACTAATCACTTTCTGTGTGCCAGGGAATGTGTTAACCACTAAGGAAATACATACAAGCAAAATTTAATGAGGTAAGACCGAGGGTAAAAAGGAGCTGAAGTATATCATGTAGGGGATGAGAAAGGCTGAGTTAACTGGTGGTGGTGTGGAGGTGGCAAAGTCCAAAGAGTCTGAAGCAGAGGTGGGAGAGAAATGAAGGATGGCTGACCTGGCCCTGGTCCCTTCCTGTAAGTGGAAGTTCCAGGAGAACTCACCAAAGGGAAACAAAGGAGGATAAAGAAGTAGAGGGACATGACAGAGTGAGAAAGCCCCAGAGAAGGAGGGAACTTTCAGGTGAGAAGGTGGCTGAATCATGGTGGGCACTTAATATAGATTGTTTATTGATTATCCATCAGGTGCTAATTTCAAGTCTGCTACTACCTATTTGAAAAGCTTCCATTTGTTTACAGTGAGAGCCCTCAAGATGAAGGCTGCTGCTACCTATACTATGCTCAGGCAGCAGGGACGTCAGTCTTGAATGAATGGGAGGAATTTTTGCAGTACCTTGTCCTTAGGACCACTTGTACTTAAGGTCTTCTGTGTACAATAGAAACAGACAGATTGCCCTGGACACTGGCCCATCACCCAGACCTACGGAGGCCTGCCTATGAGAAAGGGATGCCTGTTTCTTTGACATCCCCCCACCCCAAAACCCATGACAAATAATCAAGGGAATTTCTGGAGTCTTCTAATGTCATTAGGCCCTACTTTTTGTCCCTGAGTAGGGCTGAACCTAACCTCACCCAGTATGAAGAGGAGTGAATCTGTTTTGATCTTAGGACCCACCCCTTCAGCTCCCTCCTTCAATTTCTGGGTTTTTTTTCCACCCTTCCATGACCCCATCTAATAGACCCCCTTACTAATAAGGTTCACATATCTCTTGAACATATATTCACTTGAAACCCACTATAGCTGACAAAGACAACTCTTTCCCCACTCCAAAACAAGCAGAAGTCAACTAAGATCTAAAAGTTTCTGAAAATGGGCCTGTGATATATATATACACACACACACACACACACACACACACACACACACACACATGTATATGTATATATGTATGTATGTATATATACACACACGTGTATATGTATATATGTATATACACACATGTGTATGTATACATATGTATATATACACGCACACATATATGTGTGTATGTGTATATATATATATCCACCAAATTCCTGTCTTTTCTTTATGTCACTTATGTGTCATATCAACCTACATGATATAATATTACAATTTACAATACCACATATTTATATATAGCAAAATTATATCATCCATAGTCACTATATAGTCCTTGCTGTATACGTATATATAATCCATACAGGTTTTTATACCAACACACACACACACACACACACACACACACACACATATGTGTTTATTCTGTATGTGCTTATATATGCTTTTTTTTCTTCCACATAAGAATGTAAGCTTCTTGTAAGTAGGAATTATATCATTAGTTGCATTTGTATCTCCATATCTAGCACAGTGCTGAGCACATCATAGGTACTTATTAAGTGTTTATCAGTTGATAAATGTGTATGTATGTATATAATATGTACATGTATTTAAACACATGCACGCATGTACTCATATATACTTCTACATGCCATATTGGTATATTGTGTGCCTATATGCATAGATGTGTATGTGCGTACATGGGGGGCAAGCCCTCATCTCCATTCCAGATGGGCCTTAGCTGAAAGCTGACACTTTATAAGCTTTCAGGTAAGACAGTCCTAGTGGTAGAAGTGAAAGTAACAGATGTGAAATCTGTAAGCTTCAGGATCATTATTCAAACCTTCACTTGAGGGCTACAGCTGGGAGTGAGAGGCATGGAGGTTGTCTATGTCACCTCCCTCGTAGCAGGCTGCATATGTAATAGTATCTCTTATTGCTATCGACCAGCTGTTCTTCACCTGACCTACAGTACTCTGAACACCAGGAGTGCCTTGGCTACTGCTACAAGACCAATTAGCAATCACAGTCCAATGGTGATGGGTGGTAGTGGGTGGTGTTTTAGGGAGCTCCTGACTGTCCACCACCAAATATATCACCCTTTGGTTTTCTTTCTCACTCTCTAACTATTAGAAGATTCTCTCCCTGGAATGTACTTTAAGAATAAGACTCCTTAATTAAAGGTAATTTACTTTCTTGTGTTCCATTTGCCATTATGTGTAATTACTGTAAATATTGGCTTAGAATGCAGGTTCTCTTTTGTGCCTTGCAAGACCTCAGCTTCCCCTCGGATTAAATCTGATAGCAAAGTCATAATTCAGCGGTTAAGGGAACAGAACTCCTCACCATGGAAGTATCATAGAAGCACAGAACATCAGAGCTGGAAGAAACCTCAGAGATCATCCATTCTAACCTTCTCGATTTACAGAGAAGGAAACTAAAGCCCAGAATTACAAAAACCCCCTTTTTTATTCATTAAAGCCCGTCTCCTGTGGATTTCCACTGGGCATAACTGTGTATCTTTAGAAGTATTACAGCTGCATCTCTTTCAATAAATATTCTATGAGTCAGATAGAATACCGGGCCACAGTCAAGGCAGCAAGGTCAATAGGGAACACAAATCTACCAAGTAGGGCTGCCTTGTCACCAGTGTTAAATGGAAAAGTAGGGGGAGCAAGAGAAGAAAAGAGAGAAAAAGAGGTGTGGGTGTGTGTGTGTGTGTGTGTGTGTGTGTGTGTGTGTGTGTGTGTGTGTGCATGTTTCCCCACCTTTGGTGTCTTTAAACATTATCCTATTTTGTCCCCTGGGATCATTAGCTTCACTTTAACAACCAGCTTACAGTTTGTCATATGAAACACCCTGTACTCCTCACACCTGTTTGGAGCTAGAAAACTGAACAGAGTATGGCTGTAACAAAAGCAATATTTTTTTTTCTAATCCTGGAAAGGAAACAGAGCTCTAACAGAGCTAGTTCACGTAATGACAATAATGTCTTACATGTATATCATTCATCAATACCTCCTCCACTCAGCTGACAAATTGATAAAAATTATTACAAATGATTACAAATCATTCCTAAAATGCATCTCTGACAATGTCACACCCCATCCCCACTTTCAGATCTTCAATGGATGCTTATTGCCTCTCAGAGAAAATACAAAAGCATCACCTTGGCATTTCAAACCCTCCACAAAATTACTTCCACCTACCCTTCCAGTCTTGTTTCCCGTTACTCCCCTTCACACACCCTCCATTTCCTGCTGCAGTACCTATGGATGAGTGGTCCCTCATATCTGGAATGCATTCCATCCTCCCCTTTTCCCCTAGATTCCCTTTGTTGTTGTTCAGTTGTTTCAATCATGTTCAACTCTTTGTGACCCCATTTGGGATTTTCTTGCTAAAGATACTGGAGTGGTTTGCCATTTCCTTCTCCAGCTTATTTCACAGATGAGGAAACTCAGTCAAACAGGGCTAAGTGACTTACCCAGGGTCACACAGCTAGTAAGTATCTGAGGCCAGATTTGAACTCAGGAAGAAAAGTCTTCCTGACTCCAAGTCCAGCGCTCTATCCATTGCACCATTTAGCTGTCCCAGCTTCCTTCAAGGTACATCTCAGGTAACACATCTTCCACCCAAGGTCTTTTTTGATCTTCCCAGGTATTATACTTGCCCCCTCTTGAAATTGCTTTGTATTGGGGCAGCTAGGTGGCGCAGTGGATAGAGCACCAGCCCTGAAGTCAGGAAGACCTGAGTTCAAATCCGATCTCAGAGCAAACACTTGACATTTGCTAGCTGTGTGACCTCAGAAAAGTCACTTAACCCCAATTGCCTTAAAAAAAAAAGAAATTACTTTGAGTGTTATTTGTGTTACTTTATATTTACTTACGTGTATATATGTTATAACCTCCCAGTAGAATGTAAGCTCCTTGAGGTCAATGATTATTTCATAAGATGTTTTGCATAATAGACATTTAATAGATGGTTATTGAATTGAAATTGTTAATAATATTTCTATAATGTTTTATAGTACCCTAAGTCCTTTCATATGCATTATATCATTTAATTCTTGTAACAATCCTATGAGATAGTACAAATATTATTATCTCCAATTTACAGAAGAGGAAACAGAGTCAAAGGCAGTTGTAATAACATGGGCAAGTAACAGAACTAGACCTTGACCCTAAGTTTTCTGATTCCAAGTTCACTTTTCTTTCCATCACATCATCTTGCCCAGGGAACCAACTAAGCACTAAACACTGGGGAATGGCTTATGAGCAACATGAAATGAATGATAAAATATCAAATGTCTCTGGGGTTTCAGTTGTGTATGATTTCACTTATTTTCTATTTGTTCGCTTCATCTTTGTCTTAAATTTCAAATTAATTTTTATTCTCTTGCTTCAGTTCCTTTTAGTAAACTCCTTGCTATCTTTCCTGTGTTATCTCCATAATCTCCAAAAAGCAGAACTAATCTTACAAGTCAATAGAGCTAGGGATCACCTTGAAGATATATCTTTTGGGCAAGGGTTTAGAGCATGGCCAATCCAATCTAATAAGCATTTTTAAAGCAACTACTATGTGCAAGATATTGTTCTAGGTTCTGGGGGAACAAAAACAAAACAAAATAGGAAGCTTATATTCTGCTGGGGGTGGAGGGAAGGGGAACAACATTGCTGTTTTTCAGTTGTTTTTCAGTCATGTCCAACTCTTTGTGAACCCACTTGAGGTTTTCTTGGCAAAGATACTGGAGTGGTTTGCCATTTCCTTCTCCAGCTCATTTTACAGATGAGGAAACTGAGGCAACCAGGGTTAAGTGACTTGTCCAGGGTCATACAGCTCATAAATGTCAGAGGCCAGATGTGAACTCAGACATTTGAGTCTTCCTGACTCCAGGCCAAGCAGTGCTCTATCTACTATACCACTTAGCTGCCCTAACTACAACATGCAAAGAAATAAGTAAATAGATAAATATATACCTATGTGTGTGTGTGTATATATATATATATATACACACACTATATATGTCTAAACACTATATATACATCTATGTATATGATATATTATCTATCAATCTATACTATAATACTATACTACTTGGAGGGGAGAGATTTATACTACTGGTGGGAGATACAACATTTAAGCAAATATACACACTATATATATATATATATATATATACACACACACACACATACATATACATACACAGTATGTGCATATATGTATGTATACCTATACATACACACTATATATATGCATTATATATGTACATATACATGTGCATATACATACTTCTTTACATGATGTATTCATACACTCCCAGTAGAATGTAAGCTTCCTGAAGGCTGGGACTAGTTTTGCTTATATACATATCTGTGTACACAGATAGGTATATGTATATATGCATATATAGGTATGCATATGTATATGTATACATATATGTATATATATGTGTGTGTATGTATGTATGCATACACATGGTTATTAGATGAGGGAAAAAGTATAAACAAGTAGTAGAATCAAAAAAGGCAAGGCTTTCCTCAACTGGACGAATTCTTTCAAGATTTAACTCATTTAACATCTCTTGTGGAAAGGTGAAAAGGTGTATGAGCTAAACAGTGAAGGCATTCTAAGAGACAGAGGGGAAGAAGGAATCCCTGCCTATACAAGAGCTCGGAGATGGGAGAAGCAGGAAGCCACTTGGGGTGGAACACTGAGTTGGAGCCAGCCCCCTGTTCCCCCCTCCCAGCTGCAGCCTTGGCATGGAGGGCTGAATAATGGATGCTGGAGTTTAGGCACGCTATGATACTTATTTGCACTTCTATCACTTTGACCACTCATCACGAAAACTTAGGAAGTATAAGCCCTTGTCTAAGATCCAGAAAGTAATGTGAAATCAGACTGGAAAGGGAGACTATAGTTAGACTGTGAAGGCCTTTATGTGCCCAACAGTGGAGTTTGTATTTTTTCCTAAGGCCCTAATGGGCCACAGAAGTTACTGAGCAGGAGAGTGCCATCCTTAGATGTGCTAGAAGATTATTTTAGCAGATGTGTGAAGGATGGGTTATAAGGATGAATTGGTTCCAGTGAGGACAGGCTCCTGAGAGGCACAACAGTGAAGGACTGTGGGACGTTTAGGGGCAGCTCCAAGAGACACTGAATATGAGAACAGAATGAAAAGGTAGAAGGGTGGGAAGAGAACCAAGTCAAATTTGGCTACTATGTGATTTTGCCCGCAGCCTGCCCAGCTTACAAAGTCTTGTTGCTTAATTTGGGTTCAACTCACTGCCTTTTGTGATTACATTCTTGTATGTCCCATATCAAGTGCCTGAGAGAAGAGGAGATAGGCGACAGAAAATGTGAATCAACAAAATTCAGTCATAGCATCCTGACCATGCCTAAGAATCTCCTAAGGAAGGGGTGGGGAACCTGCAATATTTTACGTAGTACCTGGCACATAGTGGGTGCTTAAGAAATGTTTATTGAATGAAAGAAAAGAGTTATACAAACTGAACCCTAGAATACAGGGAGATAATAACATCCTTAAAAACTAGACATGATGATGGCAGCTGCAACAGGTAGAAATGCAGCCTCCCCAAACAAATCTGGGCTCAAAACTTATTGGAAATGGGTGAAAATCTTAAGTAGAGTCTTTTGGGATCTTTCTGCAAGTGTTATCCATTTTGCTTTAGGGTATTCCTTCCAGCCAATCATAGTAGAGTAGGACCAGATATAGCAATATTAATGGGGCCCTATGAAGAAAGCACTGTGACACAATGGACAGAATAATGACTCTAAAATTAGAGTTGTTGTTGGTCAGTTGTGACTAACACTTCATGACCCCATCTGGTGTTTCTTGGCAAAGATACTGGAGTGGTTTGCCACTTCCTTCTCCAGTGGATCCAGTTTGTCAGGCAGAGGTTAAGTGACTTGTCTAGGGTCACACAGCTAGGAAGTGTCTGAGGCTGGATTTGAACTCAGATCTTTCTGACTCCAGGTCCAGTGCCCTATATACTGAGGTACCGGCTCTCTCCAAAGTTAGAGTACCTGAGTTCAAATTCCTCTTCTGATGTTTACTACTTGGGTCCATTTCCTTAGCCTTCTTGGGCCTCAGATTCCTCATCTATAAAATGAAGAGGGTTGAATTAAATGGTTTCCAGTTCTAAGTAATCCTGTGAATATGCAGATACAAGGTGAGAGAGAGTTGGGAGAGAAACTCACGGAAGAGGAGCCATGGACTATGGTAGCACCTAGCCAAGTAAGGAGTTAGGCAGGAGATCTGTACTTCCACAATTTCTTCCTGCCACCGAGTTTCTATCTGGGTCCCTGCCTTCCTTATCTTCTGGGCTTCCTTTCTTATGTTCTATTCCCATCCTCCCCATATTCCACCCTCATGGTCATATTTTCTAAATGAACCAAAGGGCATAATGCCACTCCAGTTTCTTAAAACAATGAACGTAAAGTACTAACAGAAGAAAAAAATACCTCTCCATCCACATCCCCACATCAAAGGGTAAAATTCAAGGAGGGTAACTTTTAAAATCAAAGCGATAAACACAGAGGGAGATTGATGAGGTAGGAGTAATAGTTCATTCAGAATAGAAGTGCCAGTCTCCTTTTCTCCATCTGTCTCCACCCTCTCGACCCACACCCCCATCCCAGGAAAGGGAAAGG
Organism: Vombatus ursinus; assembly: GCF_900497805.2. Classification (NCBI taxonomy): domain Eukaryota; kingdom Metazoa; phylum Chordata; class Mammalia; order Diprotodontia; family Vombatidae; genus Vombatus; species Vombatus ursinus. The sequence goes on along the minus strand of NW_020954737.1, from coordinate 11,139,202 downwards.
GAAGGCAGGGGTCAGAGAAAAGGAGAAAAGTCGGAAGGCATAGAAAAACAGAAAGGCAGGCAAGGTCAGTAAACAGGAATGAGAAGGAACAAGGGAAGAAGGGCCTAGGAGAAGAAGTAACAGGTTGGAGGAAGCCTCAAGTGCAGGTGGTGTTTGGACATTTCACAGAAGTATTGGTCTAGAAGGGACTACAGAGGTCAGCTATCCAACCCACTCACTTTACAGTTAAGGAAAAAATCATATGCTTATAGTAAATCAAAATACAGAAAATAAGGCAGTGCGTGCCGCTTCTTTTGCCGAATTTTTTCCTCTAAATGAGAGTGTGAAAAGAGGGAGGAGGAGGGAGAAGAATCCCTCTGCTTCCCCATGAGTGCACTGCTGTCCTTCCCCACTTCTCCAAATCCTCTCTCTGCACTGTGTCAGCACTCTGCTCAAAAACTCAGCCACTCCAGGAACATTGCTAGCCTTAGAGCCCAGTGCATAGCCAGCCAGTTCAGGTTATGAGTTTCACAAACAGGGAGAGAGTTGGCTTCCTCCCCTTCCCAGCTGGGCGGGAGGATCCCATTCAAGTATCCTCCAGGGCTCCCATTCACAAGATCTTTCAGTTAGCTCCTGCAGGAGTCCCTCCACCTTCTCCTCCTCCTCCTCCTCCTCCTCCTCCTCCTCCTCCCACGGAATTAGTGAGGGTAGAAGGGGACAAGTCAGGCTATTCAATATAAAGCTGCAGACCTCTATTGCCCAGGCTCCAAGCTCACCTTGAAATGAAGTCCAAGGAAAA